>NC_071101.1:38892500-39241666 GCF_024256425.1 Clarias gariepinus | reverse complement strand
AAAGTTTTGATCCTAATCATTGTTTTAAAGCACTTTAATGAACTATCCAAGCTGGTTCCTCCAGTTGTAATAGAAAAGTGTGATTTTAAAAAAATTAAATAAAACTGTCTTGTTGGCGAAGTTACTTTTTAGGTATATCAGGGAAGTTCTGGTGTAAATATGAGGCTAAGATTTTCCGCTTTCTTATTAAATATAAATATAATAGGATTCACACTGGCCATATCTCAGCAACTGTATCTGATACAGTAACCAATGAAATGGAGCTTGTTAAAGGAAAGTTTACCATGGTTAAAAACATGCATAACTCACTCACTCACTCACTCACTCACTCATTCACTCATATTCTACAACATTTTATCCTGTATACAGGGTCACCAGGGGCCTGGAGACTATGCCAGGAGACTTAGGGAGAGACTGAGGGAGGATACTGTACACCCTGGATGAGGTGCCAATCCATTGCAGGGCAAACACACATATACCCACTCACTGGCAATTTTGGGGAATGGCATTTAGCCTCATCTGCATATCTCTGGAGTACCCGGAGGAAACCCACCAAGCACGGGGAGAACAGGCAAACTCCATGCACACAAAGGCGAGAATCAAACCTGGCCATAACTCCAATCTCAACATATGTAACTTTATACGTGTTTTGATGTGACGGGTCAGACATACAGCTGCTAATATGATAGCTAATGGTGGCTCACATATCTTGATGTCACTTTCCCATGTTCGAGTGAGGATGAGGCTGAGAGTGAGTTTAAGGGGTAACTTCCTGAAAAAAAAGCCTTATTATTCCTTTAACTTACCATGTGGATGTCTGAAATAAGTTTCCAGCTCAGCTGCACCTTTCTGGGTTCTTGATTTTAGTGTTGTTACAACACTGCGATAAGCAGCGCAAACAATTAGATATAGATTGCATACACACATGCACACACACACACACACACACTCACATTTGTCTTAGTATCCTCGTGAGGACGTTCTATTGACATTATTAATGAACTGAGTTGATTACAGCCAAATCTAATCTAAACCTTAAACTCAGTAACCGCAATCTGAAGTTGAAGTTTATAGAAAAGAGGGGAAAGAAGCAGTTCTCCTCAAGAGGAACAGCTACAGTAATTTGTCCCCATGTCCCCACAAGGTCAGATATTCCTATTCTTGTGAGCACATTTGGTCTCAAGGATCCCTTTATCTCTCTCTCTCTCTTTCTCTCTCTCCACTTATTATATTTATTATACATACATTATTTTTAATACATTAAAAAATGTATTTATATTATTTAGCATAGTAATATAGTATATATATTATTATTATATGTATTTGTATTAATGTTTTTAATGAACTAAAATATCAGGTCAAACCCAGCAACTCTAGAGAAGTATTTGGTCTAACTTTCTCTTTTTGTTTGTCTGAGTCCTTGTCTCCATGTCTATCAGTGGTCAGTGGGAGTTTGAGTTCTTAACCCTTTCTTGAGCCCCTCTTGTTATCTGTGTTTAAGCACATATCAGACGGTAATCCACTCAGACCACCAAAGCACAACGCCCATCACTACTGTCCTCAGCTATCATTGCACGTCCTCCAGCATTTTCAAGTTTTCAATTCTCTTTGTCAAAATGATACTTGACATTTTAATCTGGTTAACGTTGCCTCATATCATGTTCTGATTCATCCTAAATGTCACTTCAGCTTGTTTTGATTTCATACCACGATGTACTTGACACTATCTTAGACGGTAGTCTAAGCTTTTTCTCACTGACGTTGGTGTGAAATTATTTTGATGACCATTTCAAGGTCCCGTATCTCCTCGGTCAGGCTTTCATATCTAACGCTAAAGATTAACTCAGAGATGGGTCGACTCAAGAAGAAGGCACAAGGGAATTTTCCACAATGTAAGAAAAAAAAAACATCATAAAAGTTCTCTTTTCATCCTTGCCCTTGTTATATCATTGACCTTATTTGCGCTTGGTCCATCTTTCACCCCCCCCCCCGCCCCTTTTCTTCTTAGTTCTAGATATATAAACTGCTTTGTGGTTTGTCTTTTATATAAGAGCTTTGATCCTAAACTAATAATCCTGAAATACTCTTCTTCTGATGGCAACATGCTGCGTTTTCCCCGCTGATGGAAAGTTCACCATAAAAAAAAAAACCTCTTATAATATTTGCCAACCAGAAAAGCTACATGTGTTGTACCATTGGTCTAGAACAAGGCAGAGCGTTTCAGACTTCAGACTGAAAACAAGAACTGCTCCCGTACATGATATGAAAAAAAGAAACATCTTGAAGGCATTATGGTGCAAAGAGTCAAAAGTTTACAGAGTACCAGGCTAGACTTTTTAATACCGATCACAATGCATCTTGCCTGTGTCATCCCTATACATGCACACACACATACGCCTCCTTTCCTTTTTACTTAGTTTTACATCATGACAAACGGTTATTAGAGCATCGGCCTTGATTGGGGCGTTTAGCTACTGTGATGATGTCAGTCTAGCCAGAAAGAGCAAGAAGAAGCCAGAAGAAAGAAAAGAAGAAAAAATGGGGCTAGAGATTGGCTAAGGTGGATAGACTGGATGAGCTCAGTCTGCACTTTTGGATGTTTGGGTGTTTTGCGGGACCGAACAGAAGAAAGTGCAATGCTTCCCAGACCATGCAGTCTTGCCAATACAAACCCAGCTCCCTGAGAGCCCCTCTCCACTCCGGGATGCCTGTCTGACCGGGGGAGGGACACGGCGGCGCCATGCCGATTCCTTAGACAGCTTATCTCTCAACCAGTGATAATGCTGTCAAAATAACCGCCAAGATACATAGCGGTGAGGAACTGGTTAAAACCTCCTCAGTGTCCCTCCTTGGTGTAACCTCTGCCTGCCCACCTTAACTCTCTTTCTCTCTCTATTAACTGTTTCTCTTACGAGCAAATCATTGGCTACCGGAGGTGAATTCATCACCAGTACTGTACTATATAGAGTGTAAACAGACCTACACTTGGCCTGACTGATATATTTGGAAAAGAAGGTATTATACGTGATCTGAGATAATATAAGATAGATGGATCTCTTGTAATGTTGTTTATTCAAACTAAGCATTTAAAGAGGTGACCTGTGCTGTGATTCAAGGTGACGACCACTAGCACATCCTGCATGCACTGATGGTGCTGGTGCCTTCATCGACAATGACATCTAGAGGTTTTCATGATGCATAACAATTTTTTAAAGCAGTAGCAGTTTCAGCAGAACCATGGTTCTCAGTTGGATTCATGATTTCAATATCAAAATAAAAATGAAATAAATAGTCAGTAAATAAACACAGACTCCAAGATTGTTTAGAGCTTGTACTAAAGGCATTGGACTATGGTTTGGAAAGTTGCTCTGGATAAGAGCATCTGCCAAATGCCTAAATGTAAATGTAAATGTAAGTTCTCTGTAACTCAAGACAAGATAAATGGTATAGAATAAAAATGTACTGTATGTGGCACCATGGTGCAAAAATTAACTACAGCTCCAGGATCCCAGGCTCGATCCTGAGGTCAGATTACTCTCTGTCCATGTGGATTTCCTCTGAGTTCCACAGTTTTCTTTAACCTTCCTTAATAAAAACTTCTAACTCTACTAGTACTTTATGTCTGACTGTCTTGGGTCAGTGTGAAAACATCCCACATTGCCTTCAATTTATGCCTTCTAACGTAACAATATCTGACCTTAACAAAAGTTGAGCAAATTCAAATAAAGTATATTGCAACCTCACAATCATTTGCAAACGATCACTCCTTGATATAAGGGGGAAAAACAATAAAACTGATTGACTAATTAATACTAGCTTAACTGTGAAAGGTGTTTAAGTCAAACTGGGACTTTGAATTGCCTAAAACTGATTGACATTTACAGACGACTTCAAGCACAGCGGGAATAGGCGGTAGCTTAGTGGTTAAGTTGTTGGACTGCTGATCAGGAGGTCTCCACTTCGAGACTTGATGCCGCCAGGCTGCCACTGTTGAACTCTTGACCAAGTGCTCCAAGTGCTCAGATACAATTGGGCGTCAACCTGGCAACCTGACCCCAAGGAAATGACAGATATATCTCCATAATGTGAAGTATCCGTTGCTTTAGCACAGTATGGTGATGAGACTCTTTAAAACAGGCGGTAAAACATCTGAGTGGTGCAAAAGTTTTTAAAAAGGCCATATGAGCCTCCAAGTGGCGCAGTGGTAAAGTGCTCGCCCTATCATCCGGAGATCGCTAGTTTGATTCCGGGTGATGCTGTAACCTCTCACAGCCGGAGGTTTAGAGAGAGCTGATTGGCCGAGCTCTCTCAGAGGGGAGGGATGAGAGGTACTTTGTGCCCCCCATTAATCACGGCTCTACAGCCAATCAGGGGCGTCTGTGAGCTCGCGCACGCGGAAGGAGCGTCTCCGAGTGTGGTTACTCCGCCCCTAACGGTGCGTGGCGTCACGCGGTTCAGAGGAAACACGTGATAGTCTTTGGCCCTCCCGACTGAATGGTAGTAGTAGCCTTAATGTGGGAGCCCCCTAGTGACTGGGAGGAATTGGACGCGTCTAAATTAGGGAGAAAATCGGGAAAGAAATCCGCAAAAATAAATAAATAAAAAAAAAAGGCCATACATCCATGAATGACAACTCTGTGAACGTTAAGTGAAATAAATGTCTCATCCTTAAAAACCATTGCAAAACCTTTTAGTAACTTACAGAAGAGATGCATCTGTCTGTGGGAACTGTACCCAAAATCATTCACCACCACACTTGAACGTAACAGGAACTCGGCTGGGAGGACACATGTTTGGGCCATTAAAGGAGTTCCTGGGAGGCCAGGGTTTTCAGGTGTGAAGCAGACAGTCAGATCATGGCTTCTGTGTACTGAGAAAACCTTTTGGTATCCAAACACTAGTGAAATAGGCCATAGGGATTAGTGAATTAGTGTAGCAGGGGATTATATAGAGAAATTAGGGTAGTTTTTTTAACTCTCATAACTGTTCTGTTATTCTATTCTGCACAATCCAAATTCCTTTGTCTTGAACACCCATTCTTTTATGGATATGACGTCAGACCGAAGAAAATCTGAGAGTTATAATCTACGTTGGTAGACAGTAGACAATTGTGTGTACTGTTGGTAGACACGTGACTATCCGTCACATATCTACCGACTGTAACGGTTTTTCACATTTGCGTCCGCTTCCACCAACCGCGCCGGAGAACTTTTTTGTCCCAGCTGAGTTTCCGTATCAGCTGCGCTACTTGTCACATGACGGGAAGTGAAATGTTTTTTCGCACGAATATATACCCGCAACTTCTTTCTCACCCGATGCAAAATGGAATAGCAACAATAACAACCATAATATTTTAAACATTTCTAATTGTAAGTCTGATATAATTTTCAATACGGCATGACTAATATGATCATTGTTTAATTAATATGAGAAAATTTACGCTGTACAGATCTAACCAGCGGCCAGCCTTCTTCCTAATCTCATCTACCGATGTCTCATTTTCACATTACAGTCTTCTAGTTTTCATTTCTGTAGTGTATGTGAACATAAACACATATGTATAAAACCGTCTGTCTCTATTGTTTGTCTGTAATTGCTGAATGTTTGTGTTTCAGCAGGTCTTTTGGATCAGTGTGTGCTGTATTGCTCATCATGCCCCTAACAGCAGCTGTGATCAGTGGAGCCCAAAAGCTGGTCCTGTACGAGACAAGAGCTGTATGTACCTCTGATCGGTTTATTATTTATAATTATAAAATCCACACTTCTTCTTTTGATAAACCTGATTAACGGAACTTCCTGATCAATTCACCTCAGTGACACTAGATGGCAGTATGGAGCTGCTCATTTACCCCCATAATTTCACTATGTAACCAAATGTATATGGACACCTGAGTATCACACTTGTGTGTCTGTATTCTGACAGAAAATGTGGAGTTTGGGTCATAAAAATGTATTTCTTTTTTTTTTTTTTACACTTAAAACTTCTTTAATAGCAATAACTTACTTTTAAACTTTTTTTTGAATCTGCAAGAAGTAGAGCTTAATGCATTTTTTTATACAATAACTTTTGTTACTTTAACCAGATGTTACTTTTCCCAATAACGGTAACACCAAGGACGATTTAATGTTTACAAAATGGCTTTCTATGTGTAACACCACATGGTTTTCAATTATGACAGTTATAATTATAAAACGAGTAACACCAATGACAGACTTAAAATCTTGCGTAATATCACATAGAATAAAAGGATAAGATTTCTAAACAAATGAAGGGAGACATCTGACATACCTTTTGCATTTGTCCAGTGCTCTTTATCTAGTGACTTCTGACGCAGTAACAAACCATTTTTGTGTAAAAGTAACACCTATGTTGTTGTGACTGATATTTATTTTATATTATTCATTATAATTAATTATTGTGTCATGATTTTAGTGTTTCCCTTATTCTATAAGAAATTGATGTTATTGTGAATAAGATTTATTTTATGAAAAAAAAATATATTCATATCATATTCCACTTCCATGTATGATTGATTATGGGGACAAGATATTTCCTAGAACTTGGCCTTTTAAAAAAATGCTACAATTACATAATAAACATTTAAGAAGGAAAATGTATTTCATTGTATTTGAAATTACATACTACAGTATATTTTTTGAACATGTACAAGTAATGCGTCTGTTATGTTCATTTAAATAACATTGGCATCAGCAAAACTAAATGACATCGCTTGACACCATTTTTGTCGAATGACCCGTATACTTACTAACATTCCTGCGCAACCCTAGGACCTCAACCCTACACCCTACCTAACCTGTCTTAAACCAATCTCCACTGGTATGGGAACTAAAGTGGACTGGAAAAATGGATAGGAATAGATTGTTTAACAAGCACATACACTACCATTCAAAAAATTGGACAGACTTTCTAATTTCATGGTCTTTCCTGATTTTAAATTGTTTCTACATTGTAAAACCAATCTAAAATATAGATATTGAGATGTATCTGCTACTTATGCTCTGTAAATCCTTCATATCGGCTCTAATCCGAGGCGCTGGTTGTTAATTGGTGATTTATGACGCTGGTAATTCTAAATGAACTTCTCCCCTGAGGTTGTGGTCCTGCTTTTCTGGGATAGCTTTCAAGAGAGCCAGTTTCATCATGGTGCTGCTTGATGGGTGTTGCAAATGCATTTGACAACACTGTTCTTGCTAGAACTGCTCCAGAACAGCTGACCTTCGTTAATAACCTAATGTCATATGTGTTATTTCATAGTTTTAAAAAATCCAGAATGGTTCTAGAATGTAGAAAAATTAAACAAAACTTGTGTTGAGACTTTTGAATGGTACTGTATAAGTATGATAGACAGCCTGGCAGTGTCACGATGACCGACACATCACCGATATCACATAACATATCACATAAAATAACAGCCATTTACATTAAGTAACTTGATGTTGTTGGTTCCCACTCAGAGCATGCAGAAATTGGTCTTCTTTCAATAAATGGACAAAGTAAGACCAGTGTCCCTCCCCTGGGGATGTTTCCTTTTTCAAACTTTAGCCACTGATGCGCGAGAAGGTATCAGTATGTATCTGTGCAAGTCAGGAAGACAGACAGTGAGCTACACTACGCCGCTCTTTGAGTCTATTAAAGCATTGTGTGAGATTAATGCTGCAAAAAAAAAGTGTCTTACAGACACTATTTAATAGGACTGTCTGTACGGAACATGTCACCCAGTCAGTGCTGGAGAATAACAGTGCCATTATGCGTTGTTCCTGAACCAAAAATATTTCTTCAGCAAAATATTATCGAAGCTTTTTTTTTTTTTTATAGTGACGGTGATCTTTACCTTGTGTGTTATTGCAAGCAGCTACGGTGGGAGTGGCGTAGTTTGATTTAGATGCGTAACGATTAAGTACATTAAATAATATTTAGATGATCTACAGTACATTTGTTTACCGTTAATAATCTTTTTATCATTTTATTTATTTTTTATTCCCGTGATCAGAGATTTTTTCTGGTGGGGAGTAATAACGCTCAAACCAAACACCGTGTCCTGAAGATCGACCGGACTGAACCACGAGATCTGGTCATCATTGATGACAAGGTGAGTATTTTCATGCTTATTGTAGGGAGAAGAAGGCTTTCTTTACAAGAAGCACTGACTGTACCCACATACCAACCCCCAAACTCTAACGTTCCCCAGTAAGACTGTAAATTAGCAATAATATCATTTTTAAATGACCCTGCAGTATTTAGCAGCAAATACAGATTCATGACAAAGTTTGTAAGTAATGTAATAATAATAATAATAATAAAAATATAGCATTCTGTGACTCTATTGGTGACCTAGAACTCTGGAGCTGATGCTTCACCACATTATTCATTACGGATGGAAACAATCGATTCAGTAATATATTTTTGATGTGTACTGTACATGAGTGTGTACGTGTGTGTGTATATATATATATATATATATACTTGCCGTTGAGCACGTTGGCATATGGGTTAGCACTGTAGCCTTGCATCTCCAGGTTCTGGGTTCGGTTTCCGCCTCAGGGTGTGTGTGCATGGACCCCTGAGGCGGTCCATGCATGATCTCCCCGTGCTTGGTGGGTTTCCTCCGGGTACTCCGGTTTGTCTCCCACAGTCCAAAGACATGCAGATTAGACTAATTACTGTACCGTTCCCAAATTGCCTATAATGTGTGAATGAGCATGTAATTGTGCGTATGTATGTGTGTGTGTGCCCTGCGATGGATTGGCACCTTGTCCAGGGTGTACCCTGCCTCGTGCCCTAAGTTTTCTGGGATCGGCTCCAGGCTCTCCGCGACCCTGTACACAGGATATGGATGAATAGACGATGAGTGAGTGAGTGAGAGTGTTAAGTTGGTAAAATGTTGCAGTCCCTCTATAATCCCATACAGTACAGCATCCTGTGTGGTACGTACAGATTATTTGCCAAGTTTGTTTAGAATTGTAACAAAATCTTAAAACATATTATTAAATTGGAACATTTCTAAAATCGTGATACTAAAGGAATAATGATGATAATATTGTATCGGGTAGCTCCTGGTGATTCCCATCCCTGCTAGCTACACCTGTAAATTTGCTCTCTCCTTCGAGTGCTGCACATCCTAGCAGGAGTGTATGCTTTCCTCATGCATGTATCTTGCTTTCACGATTGACCCTGTTAAGTAGCTTACTACTTGCTCTTGTTTTTTTTGTTGTTTTTTTTAAACCATGCACTAAGTGCAGTGCTGCAGGACTTAACTCTTATTTCAATCGCTGCAAGACACTTGCATATTGCATCAACAGCGGCCATCTTAAGGATGCAAAATCTGGCTCGGACAGAGCTTGTTGAGTGTGAGACATGAAACCCACGGCTAGCAGATTTAAACCCTGTTTTGGAGCTGAATCTGAGATGACTAATAATCTTAATAAGAAACCCACATTGCCTTTAAGAACACTTTCTAGTCCAGAAAGTCTAGTCACTTTAAAATGGATCAATGATTAAAGGTTGGCGCAAGGTCAGAATACCTGACAGACAGATATCCAGATGTTTCACACCACCTCTTGAGGTTATCCACAATCATCACATAATAAAAAATAAACTCAGTGTATTTAATACTCTCTCTCTCTCCCCCCCTTTATCTGTTGTGTCTCGAATGTTCTTCTGCATGTCTTCAGCATGTATATAGTCAGCAGGAGGTCCGGGAGCTTTTGGGAAGGTTGGATCTTGGAAACCGGACTAAGATTGGACAGAAGGGCTCTTCTGGTCTCTCCAGAGCTGTCAATGCCTGTGGCATTGTGGGTAAGGTAGTATTCATAAATAACGAAACACAATAAGGATGTCTTTAAAATGCATTGTCTGGGTTTCATGACATGCACAGTTTGAAATGTTTTCGGGAAGGTTGGATTTTGAAACCGGACTAAGATTGGATTTAATCTGTTGGACGTTTCAAGCCTAGGGTTTGTCAAGCGTATTGAACTTCGTAAGGAAACGCATCCTTATCATGCATTTTCACTGCATGCTTCTAATTCCTGAGGACTGTAGTCTTAATTAGCAGATTTAAAAGATGTGTTTAGACTGCTGTGAGTCAAGAGATTTTGAAACATCTCTTCTTTCTCGTCACTGGTTTGTTTTTGATATGTCAAAGTGAACTTAGTTAAATTTTATAAATGTCCCAATGCAATATCCTTAATATTATTCTAATAATTTTGATTCATACACATTTACATTTCATACAAACTTCCATCATTTCTTTTGATTGTGTAAAGCTGCTTTGAGACAATGACAGTTTGTTAAAAGCGCTACACGGATAAAATAAAAATTAATTTACTGTAAAAAAATATTTCTCAATGACAATTCCAATCAAGCCTCAGCACAGCCAAGTTACCACTGTTGAGCCCTAGAGCAAGGGCCTTAACCCTGTCTGCTCCAGGGGGCGCTGTGACCTGCCTGACCCTGCGCTCTGACCCCCAGCTTCCTAAATGGGAGATGTGATGAAGATAATTTCACTGTGCTGTAGGGTACATGCGACGCATAATTGATTATTATTGACCCTGGTAATGATATTGATATTATTATTATTATTATTATTATTATTCTCCGACTTTTGGTGTACAAATGAATAAATATGTGAGCTACTGAGAAGCATGATTCAAAACTAACATTTTCAGTTAAACGGTTAAATTCATGACCTGATTTTCTTTTCGAATGACATCATTTGTGATATCTTTAATTCTTTCCTGGGCGAAAAGTGTATGATTGATTTTTTTTCTATGTACGGCCTTAAAGAGCAATGCAGACTGCCAGATTGCGACTCGATTCTTGACCTACATAGATTACATTGTTGACTGTTGGTGCTATGTAGACTACTACGCGGCGCTTTTATCCTCGCCCGCCATTTATGGTAATTATGTCTTGCGCAACCCTACAGTAATATTGAACACTTCTCTAAAGGAGACGGAAGGTTTATGCTTAAAATGACGTGCTTGCGTAACAGGTATAATCCAATGTCTGGTATGAAACACGGTAATGGACTAATAGTATTATTGACCCGTTTCCAGCATAGTTTTTTTGTGTGTGTGTGTGTTTCCTTTACGCTCTGTCATTGTATCATTTTAGTATACATGACCTGGAACATTTCATGTGAAGGCTTTATTTCCTGTATAAGCAGTAAACACTGTAATGCACCACTTTTGGTTAGTAATGATGGAGTCTGATCGCTTAATAAGATGTTCCTCCATTCTCTTCGTAGGCTTTGTGCGTTTCCTGGAAGGGTATTATATCATCCTGATCACCAAGCGACGCAAGATGGCCGACATCGGGGGTCACTCTATTTATAAGATAGAAGACACCAATATGATTTATATCCCTAATGACTCGGTCCGAGTCACGCATCCTGATGAAGCCAGGTTTGTTTATGTCCAGGTTTCCTGTTAAATACGTTGAGAAGCAAATTCTTGCAACGCTGCATGCTTTAAGCTTAAAAGGGAACTTAATTTGGTGGGAAAACCAACAATCCAGATATCCTGCTTCTAAATTTGATGAAGTGATGTTTATTAGATCGAACTGAAATTATATAATTAGGAGTACTTTCCATTTTTCTCTTTTTTTTTCTTTTGTCCTCCTTTTTTTTTTTAGAATTCTACAACCAACGCATATGAACGTTTTAAAGTCAGTTTCTTCTTTTCTTTTTTTTTGGGAATTGCACATAAAAACAGGTACAAACAGCTTAGTGCATCTGACCTTTTGTGTCAGTGTCGCTGTAACGTTTGGCATGTGCTGTCTCGAACAAGCTTGTGTCACACTAACCTCAAATTATAATTCACACTCTCACATTCACACTCTCCCTGTATGCGTGTTGGCTGGATGCTCTAGACCAGCCCTTTGACTTACTTATCTAATAACCTACTTTTTTTTTTTTTTGAGTTCAGGAACAACCAGTCAAAGATTAGTCACCTGTTTTTTTTTCTAGTTTCAGGCAGCGTGTGCCATGATATCCTCAGATTCCTATTCTTGCCTGCAAGAAAGTTTTTTTTTGCTGTAAAAGCTCATCCACCTCCATGTTCCGGTGTGTTGTGTTTCCTGACATACTTTTCAGCTCACCGCTAAAAAAAAGTGTTTTAAAAAGTGGTTGTTTGAGTTTCCGCAGGTTTCATGTTACAGTAGATTTAACTAAGCTTATTTGTTCAGCTTGAATCTCTCTCATCAATACGGTGTTTCCTTTCTAAATTTACACAAAATATAAAGACTGTTGTGTGTGGAAATATAGGACAGGAAATCAGCTGTTTTCTAAAATACTTACGCCACCGGGTCCAGTGAGAGACTTTTCTTTTTTTCTTTTTTAGGTTATTAGAAAGATAAATATGACTCGCTTGCATGTTTATAGGATTTATCAGATTGCAAATTGTAAATCAGTTTGGTTTTTTGGTCGATTTTGAATCGTTGAATAGATTTGTCAGTTTTTGATTCAAATTCGATATTTATATATATTAAATTTTAAATATTATATAAATGATTTAATTGGAAATGTCAAAAATAAATTAAAAGTTTTTGCATAAGATAGAAAATTCTTGCATCCTCTGTAAAGCACTTGCAAAAATCTTTTGTTTTCTGGAGATAAGTATTTTATACTCATCTTTGCGTTTATGGGTGGGGTGAAATACTGCCACCTACTGGACTGGAGTGCAAGACAGAATGATGTGTGCAGATGTAACCAATACCTTGTTGGTCGATTCAGTTAATTAATGAATTGTATTATAATTTAATTAATAAGTTATAATTTAATAATTCATTAAAATTGTTTACAGGTTTTTTAAAAAATAGAAATTGCTCAGATCTTCCAGAAATACTCACATTTTGCAAGATCATATATATATATATATATATATATATATATATATATATATTTTTTTCTGGGATGCCACCTACTGGACTGGAGTCTTGCGCAGAATGACATAGAGACGTAATCAGTCCCTTGTTGGTGAATTCCGTTAACTAAATCCGAGAAAAGAATTCTTTAAAATTGATCACAAAGAAAAAAGGAACTGCTCAGATCTTTCAAGAATACTTGGATTTTGTAAGCGTATAATTTTATTTATTATATGTTTTATCAATTAGTTTATGGGAAGTTGTTGCAATACCGCCACCTACTGGACTGGAAACAGAATGCGAAACAGTGCGAAACAGAATAATGTGTCACTTCTTTGTTGGGCGAGAACTGATTTTATTTTGTTAATTAAATCAGTGGCTTAGTTTTCAATTCAGGATTTCTTCAAACTTTTCAAACTATTTATGTAAATTACGGTCCCAAAAATTATTGATTTCTTTAAAAGTTTTGCAGGAATTAGAAACAGCTCAGATTTTACACAAATACTTGCAGTATTAATTCTTCTTCTTTATGAGTTTATGGAAAGTTGGTGCAATACTGCCACCTACTGGACCAGAGTAAAAAAAAAAGGTAATCACTTTATATGAAACATGACATTTAAACAATCAACAACACAGGTTGCAAAGCAGCTCAGTATTTATTATATGCTTTTAGTAGTTTGTAAAATTTATAAGGAATATAGCTGCTTGAGACCAATCAGACCATAAACTTTAGTGCTGTTTTATTATCTAACAATCTAGCTCTGATCCACAGCTCTTGTAAATTGCATTAAAAAAAAACACACACACACACACACACACACACACAAAAAAAAATCCTCCAGGTAAGTATGTACAGTACCTCCTCGATAACTGATCTTCGGGTTGGAATTTTACTGTTATATAGTGCACATAGTTTGTGTGGACTTGTGATGGTGATGCCCTACAAAGTGAAGAAGTACATGACGTATCTGATGTGACATGATTATCCAAAAAAGTAACATCTTGAAGGTGCAGTTAGACGACCAGGACAAATGTCTGGTGTTATTTAAAAGTCTCTTTTAATAAAAGTGTGCAGTTTGGTTCACTGCTTTTACTTCCTGTAACCATGATTGTGTTTCTGCAGATATGTGAGGATGTTCCAAAATGTGGACCTGTCTAGTAACTTCTATTTCAGGTAAATGTACTTCTCTACACTGCCACTAAGTCACATGTTGTCTCTCTGTGTGTGTGTGTGTGTGTGTTAAGTACGTCCTGTTCAGAACACAAGGTATGATCAGGTCTTAATTTAGCAGCACCTGAGATCAACGTTTATCCCTTAACAGTATAACAAGCATGGGGCAGGTCGGCCTGTGATACGCGGCGGATCCTTGAACGGCTTGGGTTACCTTTCTGATACCCTGTTTATACGTGGAACTGTGTTCTTTTGTCCTTGTTTTGTGTGTATTGTAAGGAGTACAGGATATGATGTGTTTTGGACGAACCTTGAGTTTTTTGGCGTGCTTCTATAACTTGCTTCAATTTACAAGCCAATCAGAATGCAGGAACTAAAAAAGCCATCCCCACATTGAAAATAAGAGTAAAAATATCCATAAGAGCATTAATTCATGATGAGATCCTCAATATTTAGTGCTGTAAAAGGTGACATTTAAAAAAAAAGTACATTTTGCATAATAAGTTCCCTTTAAATACTCATCATTTGTAATTCAGTGAATTCTGCATGTACATTTAAATTAAAAGAGTAGGATATGTAATATTTTCATGAAAAAATTTTGTTACGCCTCGATAAGTCATCACAGGAAGTACTATTGATCGTCACCTCTTGAAAAAGTCTCCTTTTTTCTGTTTTTGTCTATGCCCCTAATTGTTTGTGCCACTCCTGACCCCAAATAAATTTTTAGACGTTTTACACTGAGGTGTGTCTAATAGCACGCACGTGACATGTAAATGTCAAGTAGGCTGGATCTATTATTATTAAAAAGGAAATTGGAACAGCCTGACTGTGCCTAGAGGAGGCCGTCTATCGACAGCAGTCAGAGTAGCTTCCAACAAGCTGTGAAGAACCTGGAAAGATCTACAGTTCAGACGTTGCAGCTGGTAGCCTGGATTTACTTCCACAATGCTGACATGACATTGAACATGACATGTTGAAGACCCCAAAGAGCTCATCACGCTGAGAACATCATTCCCCTGTTTAATGAAACGTGGTGGTGGTAGCATTGAAGAGTTGCGCAACCTTTAAAAAACAATTTTTTAATTCGTTTTATTTTAAGACCAAACATTAGTATTGATTTTAAAACATTAGTTTTTCGACACAAAATGAAAGAAAAAGTATTTGTATGCCAGAAAAGAAAATGGCACACAATATATTGTGACCACTTTTCAGACAAAAAACAAAACAAAATGAAAGCTGCTGGGCTTTGCATCCGAAAAAGAAGCAGGTGCAACAGTCAAAGTCCTCAGTAAAACTTAGTAGCTGATTTTCTTATACTGTAAAATTTCATAAATTTTACCTGAGACTAAAGGGTCCTCGATGCATTGTCACACCAAATTTATTAATTATTGTTTACTGGGCTTTGTAAGTTTTTAAAATTGTATTATTTATTTTACTTTTAGTTTACAAAACCAGGTGTATCATAAAATTGATAGATTGCTAGTTAATTTTTAATGCAAAACTTACCTAATTGTTTTTGACTATATAGTACAGCAAATTTAATTGTAACTAACGCACATGCTATTCATTTGCTCGATTCACTTTTCACATTTGCCCTGATGCTTGCCAGTATTTCTCACATTATAAGAACATTCCACAGAGACACACACACATGCATTTTTCTAGACGAAGCAGACTGCTGAGCATCAAGTTGTTTCATCGTTGCTTTGTGTCTCCTTTTTTTTCATTTTTTTTATGAACCTGTAGTTACAGCTATGACCTGAGCCACTCTCTGCAGTATAACATGACTCTCCTCCAGACACCGTATGATCACGGAGAAAATGAGCAGCTTCATGCGAGTAGCAGCAGCAGCAGTAGCAAACAGGACAGCTTTGACATCTTTGAGGATGAAGGCCTTCCAACGCAAGGTCTGTCTGCCTGTCCGTCTGTGCAATATATACATTTTTAGCTACATTTAATGTTGAGGTATCTTTCCGAAACCAGTTATTTCCTGTTATAACCATTTAAATGAATAAAACTAACAGTTTATTTATTGGAGAAAGCAACAGAAACCGTCTCGGTCTTGGATGTTACAAAGCACTGACGCTAGAGACTCCATTCAGAAATGCTCAACATCTATCCATAAAGAATTCAACTTGTTTCTAACACAAGTCAGACATGTCGTCTGCGTCTCTGTCTTTGTATTCAGTTGTAAACGGCTTGAAGAATGAACCGTACGCTAAATACGTCTGGAACAGTCGTCTGATGGAGAAAGTGAAGGACGTGGTGCATCCAGACTGGCTCCTGTACATCATCCACGGCTTCTGCGGCCAGTCCAGTATCCTCGCACGTGTTGGTGTTGAATAGTTGAATGAATCAAGCAGCTTCTTCGTTTTAGTTACTATTATTTACCATTACTCAGCTTTTACAATGACCTTCTCTTGTCTTTTTCTTTTGTCTGTCTCTTTGCTTGTTTTATGAATCAGGCACTACTTGTACTACGTGTACTATTATTTCTCTTCCTCTCTTAATCCTTGGTGTTTTTTTTGTTGCAAACTATTATACCCTCACTGTCTGTCCCTGTGGGAGATGAGGTCAGCTTTCTGTAGACACGTGAGGTCCAAGCCTCTGAAGCTTCACCTGCTGTTGTGACTAAACCATGTCTCTGGCATGATACAAAGCACCGGGGGTACATTCACCATAAAAGTTAACTATTGCACATGCATTATATACGATATAATAAATATATATATATATACAGTAAATATCTTCTATATTATATATTTAAAAAATGAAATGTGGCTGCTTGCATTTAGGACTTCTTTGACCAACAGTAACACCTAAAAAAAAAAAAATCAGCTTTTTCTCTTTTTTCGTCAGTGTTTTCACATGCTTGTTAGGCATACACGGAGCAAAACGAACATTATGAAATAAACATGATGTGGCTTTTGGCTTCACCCGCTCCTCTAAAGGGATTAAAAGCCTCCATGTGAAACCATGCCAAAACACGCTTTCCACAATGTTTTTACTGAGTATTCATTCTTGGTTGTTGAATATTCTCGTGTACTCATGTGCGTATGTGTATACATGTTCTTAGTGGCATAACATAATGGACCAGGGCCAAGGTTGAAGGTGATCAGTGGGTCTCTTTCCTGCGGACGCTCTCATATTGGCTTTAGAGGAATAAAAGTGCTGAGATTACACAGCCATGATTATAGATAAATATAAAAGTAAAAGTAGTCAATCACCACCATAGGCAAAGGCATTTTTTCCTGATTAAATGCTTCCATTATAAAATATCGTAATAAAGCATTAGGATGTCCAGAACCGATTAAATAAAGCCATATATTAATCACAGTGGTGGTAACCAATCATAAGTATCTAAGCATAAGTTTGTGTATGTAGAAGAGGGCAGATGGCACTTTCTGTTACCCGAGCCCTGTGATGCAGCATGAGCCGCTAAAGCAGCCAATTTGAGAAAGTTTGGTAGCTGTTGTAAAAGGATATCTGTTTATTTTTTACAACGGCTTGTTTTGTTATTCGACATGACCCTAAATTAGCAATTTGCAATTTATTATTGATTTTCCTTGCAGAAGGTTATGAAGGAATAAAGTTGAGCGAGAATTTTATTGTCTTTGCACAAGTGTCTGTCCTTAACTCTAAGATTCAGAATTGTTGATCTACGGCCGGCCGGTTCATGTCACTCTGATTGCACGACGTTCCAGCCGTTTTGCCGGGACCCGCTTCCTGAAGAGGGGCGCCAATTGTGAGGTAAACAAGGAGATATAAGTTCCTTACAGATGGTTAAAATCTGTTTAAAAAAAAATGATATAGGGCTGTTTTTTTTTCTTTTTCGACTAGTGATCCTCTCTATAGTGTATCATATAGTCGAATACCCTTTGTATTGAAGAAGGTCGTTCCTATTTCTGTGGCCAGTTGAAAACTTTAGGATTTTAAAGATTTTAAGATTACTCAGCGTGTCCGAATTTGTTAGGCATAGTATATAGAAAGAAAATTGAAACCCTTATACAATATAATGTCACACTGTCGACTCGCACAAATGTGTCGCTTAGGGTAACAATTTTACATCTGTAAAAAATGAGGCTTTGTTTATGATTAAACTCAAAATGTTATGGATTTGTAACTAATCCTCAAAAAGGAAATAAGTGAAAATTATTCTGTGTGTGGGTGTGTATCCATTTAAAGGGAGATGTGGCAAACGAAGTGGAGACCGAGCAGATCATCCACGATGCTTCGGTAATGTCGATAACAGCAGGCAGCTACTCCTCCTACGTGCAGGTGCGAGGCTCCGTGCCACTCTACTGGTCTCAGGACATCTCCACCATGATGCCCAAACCCCCGATACGATGTAAGAGGATTACACAATGTCTATATGTGGTTTACTATTACTCTACTGGCCCTCGATGTCTACTGTGTTTGATAATCCACCATCCCATATTTTTATATATCAATATCACAGTATATGCATCATAATCAAGCTCTTACACTTTTTTGAGTATCAGATACTTTATTGGTAACTGAAATGCAAGTCAAACAATGAGTAATGGAAATATGGTGTGTATGTGTACTTAAAAGTATAGCTGTGGGTCATGTGCGATGAAGAAAGAAGAGGGCCAAGTGCTGAGTCTTGTGGGACTCCAGTAATGAGTATTACTATAAAAATCTTATATTATGCCCGTTACATTTTTTTTTCAATTTTTAAATCATGTAGCTTTATAGACTAATATCCTGATATGTAGTAAAAATATTATCATGTATCCCAGAAGATATTGATAAAAAAAAAGAAAATCTGTTTATATTAAAGCGGATTTGGCACATTCCCATATTTGATCTCAAACAGTTGTTACTTTGAAATCCTAGATCAGGAAGTTTGTCGAAGTTTATTTAGTCGCCTCATATTGTGGTTAAAAACGTCTGTCAAACATTTTTGACCATGAAATGAAAAGTCGCAAGATTAAAAACATAGTAACAGTTCTTAAATTATTAGAAGGTGGATTGCAGTGGTTTGTAGACTGTAAACAGGGTTTATACCACTTTGCAATGGATCATAAAATCTAGAACTATTCTGATTTTTTTTATTTAGTCTTGTGGTGGACAGGTTTAAATTGTCACAACTGGAGCGCTTGTAAAAATATCTCATAATAGGGGTGGAGCAAATCCACTAAAATGGGTAAATCCACCCCATGCACTAAACCGCCAAATCCAACCATCCATCTAACAAGCTCTGTAGTCCAACTACGGACCGTGGAGGTCAATGGTGGCCATTGTATTTTTTCACGAGCGCATTCACACATTACACGCAATTTGGGAAAATAATTCAGTATCAACTGCATGTCTTTGGACTGTGGGAGGAAACCAGAGTACCCGGAGGAAACCCACTAGACATAAGGATAACATGCAAACTCAAACATGTACACAGACCCGAGGTGGGAATCGAACCCAGACCCTGGAGATGCAAGGTAACAGTGCTAACCACTAAGCCACTGTGCTGCCAAGCTACTTAATAATACTCTCTAATAGATACAGCATCCTGGGCTAAATCCACCCCTGCGCTAAACTATTTTAATATTTTCTCTCCATGGCTAAATCTGAACCTGCACACTAACCTACTAAATAGTACGCTCCAATAGATACTACATCCATGGCTAAATCTGACACTGTGCCTTACCCTCTAAAATAATGTGCTGTAATTAGTGCTGTCAATCGATAAAAAAAAATTAACTAATTAATCGCACATTTTTTTGCAATTAATCGCGATTAATCACAATTAAAAGACTGAAACTTTTTGGATATGTAAATGTAAATAATTAATGTAAACTCAAGACAACGAAACTATTTAAATTCAAATATGATTGTTTATTAGAATTTTTGTTTAATTTGTAACACAGATTTCCTCATGTAAACAACATACCTGCAATAAACCATCAATATCCTCCAAATTAACTGTTGGCTTGAAAGCCATATTTATTACAGAAATAAAAACACAGGTATGTGCCATTTGTGTCTTTTGAATTTCAAAACAATCAATGCAATTTACATTGGCGAGGCCCTGTAGAGATTGTTTCGGTGGGGTGTTTTGCTTTTAAGTGATATGTCAAAGACGAATTACTTCTGTGGTATTTAAATTCGGCTTTGCAAAATGTACAGA
Organism: Clarias gariepinus; assembly: GCF_024256425.1. NCBI lineage: Eukaryota > Metazoa > Chordata > Actinopteri > Siluriformes > Clariidae > Clarias > Clarias gariepinus. The sequence continues at coordinate 39,221,464 of NC_071101.1, read as the reverse complement.
TTACTTTTGTTTTATCCACAGAACCATCCGGCAGAGTTTTATACTGAAACTTTCCGTCTAAAAGTCCTTCCTTGGTCTTAATCATACTTCTTTGCACGTTGAACACACGTCGGCCACAACAGGAAATAAAAAAAACTGCAACCGCGTTAATTGCGTTAATTTTTTTTAATGCGTTAAATATTTCAAATTAATCGCATGCGTTAACGCGCTAATTTTGCCAGCACTAGCTGTAATAGATACTCAATCTAGCTTTTCTCTGCAAGAAAATGGCTTTGATCTTATCCCGCGCTGTCCTGTCCTCACACTGCCACCACACTGTCCACTTCCAGCCTGATTCTTCCTTAACAGCAACTTGAGAGTACTGACCTTCAAGCCTGGATCTCACCTCCACAAAGAACAAAACACTGGCTACTGCAGGCTTTATGTTGAAGACCTACAGGAGCCTGTTGCACACAGTGAAGGCTCACAGTCTCTTTAAGAAGAACAGTCTACACTGTCCCTTCCTGAAGAGGGCTTAAGTGTTGCTTTTGTAGTAACGGTCTAGTTTGTTACTGATTTGGACCCAAAGGTACCAAAGGTAATTTTAGTTTTTATTTCGTTTGAAATTATCGACCGCGTCAGGGCTTTGTAACAGTCAAAAGGAAAGCTGTTACGTATTTTGAGACAGGAAGGTTTTAAAGACAGAAGGCTTTACGGTTTCTCTATAGCACCCGAAGCTGTATAGAAAGAAGATAGAAAGAAGAACGGTTGTTGCGGAAATGCTTCACTATAAGTGATAAAAGGAACTAACTAACAATCAGCAGTTTGCCGCCATCCACATTAAAATTTGATTTTATTTTTCAGAATTTTGTTATGCATGTCTATTTTATGACGTCTGCTTTATGACTTCTGTATTATCGAGTAAGCACCAAAACATTTTATATGTCATATAGTTTTTCTGACAAAAGATTACAGAAAAGATTGCAACGGAAAATGTTTGTATGTCAGTAAAGAAAGCAACGTATTACGTAACACATCTCGGTTCAGTCAAGACAGTGTAATAAGGGCTGCTGGGTTTTGATGAAAAAAAAAAAAAGGGAAATAAATGTGTCTCCAGAAGAACTGTGGCAGGTTGTCCTCACAGAAAACCTCACAGAAAATGTTTTATAAAAGTTCACAAACTGTGCCTTGTACACCAAAAGTAGATTTTGATTAGGTTATTATTTTTACATTTCACATAGAAGCAGTTGATTTTATTATTTTTAAAAGAATCTTTACTTCATTATCTTTATTTCTTAATTCTGACATTGACTTCAGTGCATCTTTTAGCTTATTATTGCACTTAGTGATCAACAAATTGGAACTACAACATGCATTAATTGAAGCGCACTGGGACAGATATCACATTGGATCATACTCGCTTCACAAACCTTTTGTTTTTGCGACTGCCTTTCGCATATCGGTCCTGCCTTTTACATATCATTTTGCCTTTTGCATATCATCGTTACCTTTCGCATATCATTCTTGCTTTTTACCCGTTGGTCCTGCCTTTCACATAATGATCCTGTCTGTTGCATAGCGTATCCTTCTTCCCTTTGATGTATCACTGCCTTTCGGATATGATTCTTAACTTTCGCATGCTGTTTCTGCCTTCCATAGGATGATCCTGCCTTCTGCATATCAATCTTTTCTTTCACATATCACTGTTGCCATTCGCATATCATTCTTGCCTTTTGCATATCGCCCCTGCCTTTCAGATACTACAGTATTCTTGCCTTTTGCGTATCATTCTTGCATTTCGCATGTTGATCCATGTTAGCTTATTATTGCTCACACACTCACATTTTTTTCAAACCGTTTGTTTATTGTTAAGGTAGAGACAGTGGAAATAGCTTGGCTGTCCTCATCTGAATTTTTCTTCTCTGCCTTTTTATTGAATGCGTGTGTGTGGTTCAGAAGTTGAGATCCGGCACTAGTAATCCTCTTATCCCTTTCTCCCCATTTCCATCTTCTCTCCTGAGCAGAGTGACATTTTGTATGCATTTACGCACCAGCACACAGCATGTCCCCAAACCCACCACACTAGCTGTTTGCCTCCTGGGGTTCTCTTGCCTCAGGTGACTGCAGAAAGGGCCTCTAATACATTGTTATCCTTTTCTGATAACCAGACTCCCTTTCTTTAGATTATGCTCTCATAATCAGCCACCACTGGATAACATATAAAGGAGAAAAAATGTCAAATGAGGACATGCTTTGTGATGAGGGAACTCTTTCAAGAACTAATCAGTCACAGTATTGCTTACTGAAACACATGCACGTCTGACAGAAGCACTGAGCTTGCTCTCGTGGATTTAATTTTCTGTTGTGGTAATTTCGTTGCTGTTGTTGGTGGCCCAACATGATCTTTGCATGTATGAATTTTGGACAAAACCAGATCTCTTTTGGCTTTCAGAGATGTTGAATGGGTTTCTCCAAAATGCCACACAAACATGACAGTGCACTGAGAGAGACATTTACATGAGTTTGTCTGGGTATAGCCGATGGTGGTGCCCCATTCATTCATTATCTCAATTAATTCACTAGGAAGAAATGAAAAGATCATTATTTATTTTTTTAAAGACTTTTCTTTTGCATAATGGTCCTGCATTTTGCATGTTAGTCACGCCTTTCACAGATCCATCTTTGCTTTTCATCTGTCATTCTTGCCTTTTGCATATTAGTTACTGCCTCTTGAATATTCTGATTTCACAAATTTTGATTTATACATATTTTCTATATACACATTTTCATATTTTTCTTTTGATTCTGTAATGCTGCTTAGTGACAGTGGCCATTGTTAAAAGCACTATACAAATAAAATTGAATTAAATATAATATTATTCTTGCCTTTCGTTTGATGGTCTTGCCTTTCGCATAACTGCCCAGACTTTCCCATAATGGTTTGCTTCCAAATATTGGTCCTTCCATTTATATACTGTGTCAGTCCTGCCTTGTATGTATCGTTCTTAATAATTGTTTTTCGCATTTACATTTTTCATTTAGGCATTTCTTAGATGCCCTTATCCAGAGCGACTTACATTTAAAAAAAATCTTATTTTACATCTGAGCAGTTGAGGGTTAAGGGCCTTGCTCAAGGGCCCAACAGGAACAACTTGGTGGTCATGGGATTTGAACCTGGTACCTTCTGAACCATAGTCCAATGGCTTTTTTTTTTTACACGCAAAAACAAGTCTGTAAGTATTCTCAGTCATCCAGGTGAGATTATCTGGGCGATAAGTCATGTCAGCTGGATTTCTCTGTTTCCGGGAGAGAGGAAGGTCAAATTTCTTGGTTTGTCTCTCCTTCCCTTTTGTAGGGATGGCCCAGTTGGGAATTCTGGACAAAAAATATAACTTTGTCCAGGACTGCGCTGGACAGAGCAGCTGCTAAGATTTGATGAAGGTAGTCTTTTTTGGATTAAACCAGGGCTCGATTTGTGTGGGGATGCAGGAAGATGGGATCCCACTGTTGAAAAAAAAAAAAAAAGACAAAACCCTCTCTGTAAAATCTCATCCCCCCCACCATCCCCTTTAGATTAATAATGCTGAGTATTATGTTATATTTGTCATGAAAATTAAATATTAAAACTCTCTATGTGTAATCATCTACGAACTATAAATAACATCGATTAGTCAATCAGAATTTAATATTATATTCACAAGCTTGCGCAAGTTTGTCATTTTCCCTGCTGTTTGCATTTTCGCAGTGGCCAAGAGAACAGTTCAAGCACAGCTTTTGACAGAACTGAATGTATGATACATACACACAAATCTTCTCAGCGGAGAGGCCATGAAAACGAAGGATTCAGTTTAAAACACAAGGGTTTTCGAAATGACTGACAGCTTGAATTATTATAAAGGACGAGATCTGTGTAATATCATTTTCAATTTAAAGGAGACGTTTTGCTTTTTCATTAGACTCGGTGTGGCTTCACCTACATGGCTGGATACAAAAAGGTCAAAAATAGATTTTTACTGCCATAATAGTAATTTGATGATTTGGGTGTGTATGAGAGAGAGAGAGAGAGAGAGAGAGAGAGAGAGACTGGTGTGTAGTCATCCAAAAATACAGTACTATTAAATAAAATAAAATTGAATTGTTTCATTACTTATGATTATATAGATTTCTATTCTACTCTAATAATCCTCCCCAGATGAAAGCCAGGGAAAAGATCAAATGATAGTTTGGACAATTGCATGTTTAAATGCATGTTTTTGTTGTGATGGTTATGTTTTGTTAATAAAGATTAAAAATGACATTTCACAATCATTTTTTATGGTTAGTTATAGCACCCCCCCACACACACACCCAAATAAATAAATAAATACATTAATAATACTTGACTACAGTTCGACCGCTGGATTTAACGTGTCAGTGGTGGAGTGGAATGGTGAAGTTTTATTCTTTCTTAAGTAGACCGTCTTGTGCCTTTTGAAGGATCATGTCCGCTCTGTGACCCTTGACGGTGAATTGGAGATGTAGGCTTTTAGGGATGAGGTTCCGTTGTCTGCATCTGAGGTTTAAGCGTCGGTGGTTCCTGTAATCTGCCACTTTCCTTGCTGTCCTTTCTTATTCTCGTACCAACTTCAGGGATTCCGTACTAAAGTGTACAGCAGTACAGTGTATCTAATGCTAGATACATTATTTGAAAGGGGCCCCTCCCAGATGGAGGTCCTGAACCACCAGGTGGTAAAATGCTGCAGTATTTTACACCATATTTTCATCCATTGTAATTAAATCCATGGTGTAATACAGTAGTAAAATTGTATAACATTGATTTATATCCTCTTAAATTATTTATCTGTTTCAGTGGACCAGGCTGACCCATACGCCCAGGTTGCGGCACTTCACTTTGACCAGATGCTACAGCGGTTTGGTTCTCCGATCATTATCCTTAACCTTGTTAAGGTGTGCAGACCTTCCAAATCGATGCATTTGCAGTTTTATTATTTTATATGTTTTCCCGTTATATATTATATATGTGTGTCCATGCTTTTATTCAGTCGTTTTGTTTTCTTCCTTTTTAACTTTTGACTATTGACTGCTTATATAATACCAGTTGAAGTGGTGTAAATCCTTCTTCCGTTAATGAACTATTTGGTGAGGAGTAATTGAGTCACACAGACACTCGTGTGTTTAGTGGGATCAGCTTGTCAGACAGCGATATTCAAACAGACGTTCACACTTTGGTGTCAAACCACTTCCTGGATTTGTCATGTCTCACACTGTAACTCACAAGGTTAAGGAAACAAAGGAATAATTGCTGCTATTCATACACACACACGTTCACATGGTGGCCATGTGCCACTGATGAGAATCCTCTTTGGATAAACATACGTTGCTTCTTAGCATGTATGTGCCTGGGAGTCACATGGATCTGTGTAGGTCAGCTTGTGAGGAAAGATCTGCTAGATGATGTCATGTTCAAGAGCAGTCCGGTTTCCATGATGTACAGTAGTATAAAGTAATGACCATTGTCATGTGCTCAGTATACTTTTTAGACTGAAAGGTTTATTTTTTTAATGATTTTATTTTTTTTATTAAATATGTTATTCTTTGAAAAATACAGAAGGGCTGATGGGGAAAAAAGAAATTATTATAACAAATAGCTATTTGCAGAACATGGCTTATTTTGACTTATGAATTTGACCTCCTGTGGAACCTTCTGCAGAGCTTTTTATTTTCTGTATAACCTGACTAGTTATTCTTATTATTTATTTATTTATTTATTTATTTATTATTATTATTATTATTATTATTGTTGTTGATATCCCGACTAGTATGTTATCTGTCTATTTTGAGCACTGAATGTATTAGATGAGGTGTTTGTTTTAGTAAACAGAACCAGTCAAAAGTTTGGACACACTTTCTAATTCCATGGCCCTGAAGGCGCCCAAAATCTGCAATAATCTCATTTAAACTGTTGATATTGAGATGTATCTGCTACTTCTGCTCTGTAAATCCTTCATAACGGCTCTAATCCGAGGTGCTGTTTGTTAGTCCGTGATTTCTGAGGCTGGTGACTCTAAATAAAGTACTCTGCAGCAGAGGAGCTTTAATGGTCTTGCTTTAATGGGAAGGTCTTAATGAGAGCCAGTTTCTTCATGGTGCTTGATGTGTTTCGGAAATTCACTTGACACAATTTTCTAGTTTTGAAGAAAATTTGAATGTCGAAAAATAAATCTAATCTCGTGTCCAAACTTTTGACTATTACTATACATGTCTCTTAAAAGATGTTTTAGTTAACAGAGATGTGCAGAAAATTAGAGAGCATTTTATTTTTTTTGTTTTGGAAATATTTTGTTCAAAAGAGCTATCTCTAGCTTCGATTGAAATGTTAAACCTGCATACCAAACCTTTTAGTGTGTTAAATGAAATGGCACTTATTTGGAAAAAAAGCTTATGTTATTGAGTGGTTCATAATTTGTGTAATGATGCTGATAATCTTTAACTGAAATTACACAGAAGCGGGAGAAGAGGAAACATGAAAAAATCCTAAGTGAGGAACTCTACCCAGCAATCATCAACCTCAATCAGTTCATGCCCCCGGAGCACTGCATCGATTACATTGCCTGGGACATGGCTCGTTACACCAAGAGGTGCGGTGTTACAATGTTTTAGCTCTGATTAGAGAATATTCATACAAATACTGGTGAACAAATGGAGCATCATCGTTTTATAAACGTACATGTTTTATAAAAAATCATTTCTTCTCTCCACATGCAGTAAATTTTTAAATGTGTTGGACCGGTTGAGTATGATCGCCGAGAATGTCGTGAAGAGGACCGGCTTCTTTGTGAACCGATCTGGTTTCCACTGTCACATGTTACGGCCTGATGATAGGTAGGGACAAGGAACGCCTAAATCAATACACTGTGGTTTTATTCTCTTGTATTTTATGTTTTGGTCAAATTGTGGATGATGTAAAGTATCTGAAGGAAAGGTGTTATTTATTTGTTTTTGCCTTCTTTGACCATCTTATATCTGTGGACAAGTCCTTTTCTTACCAATGCATAATACGCTTCACAGCAACAAGACCTTTGAATGTGACATATGAAAGAGAATGGGATATAAAAGAGCATGCTGAGTGTGCTAGGCTTTTGCTGTAAAAAAATAAATTATGACGGGTGTTCAAGTCAAATTGGGATTTTTATTTGCGCAGAATGACAGAACACAGTCATGAGTGTATAAACCCCTTTTATTTCTCTATATAATCCCCCGCTAAACTAATGCACCTATTCCATTGGTTCACTAGTGCTTGGATACCATAAAGCTAGAAAGTTTTTGAATGAGGTCAGCACTGTAAAGAGGATACAAGTGGTGTTGGTGAATGATTGTATGTACAGTTCCCACATACGGATGCATGGCTTCCGCAAGTTATCTGTTGATTTTAAAGTATCAGACGTTCCACTCGCTGAATGTTCACGGGAACGACTGCAGTGGGCTTCAAGCCACGCTTCTTTAAAACACTTAGTGTTCGAATGGTTTACTGCAGCAAACGGTCACGTCACTGTACTGTGATTGAAGTCTTCTCTAAATGTCAGTCAGTTTTTTACACCTTTATTCACGAGAAATGTCATCACAAGTCCCGGTTTGACTTGAACACCCCTCTATAGTGTGTTTGTATTTTGCTGTGTGACTAATTTGTTTGGAGTCTTGTTAAAAATGTAAAATCTTTTCCTGTGCACAGATGGGGTGATTTGGGAGGCCTGGTTACTGCTCATGGTAGAATACAGGTACAAGTAAACTGATGTTAACAGACTAAAGGCTTTGATCTTTCTGCTGTAGAATATATATATATTAGTTCCTAGCATTTTTGGCCTGGGGGAATGTTTACACACTTAAATTCAATTTTCTTTAAAGGTCCCATATTTTACTTTTTATTTAATAAGTTAGTAAAGATCTCTGAGGTCTCCCAATGTTAATGCTTCAGCTGAAACACTCCTCAGATAAGGCGATTTTTCTCTACCTCAAACTCCGCCTGTTTTTACTCCTCGTCTGAATGCGCCATTTCAGTGTTTATGTAAATGAGCTACTGCTGAGCCACGCAGGGGAGAGAGGGATCACAACAGAGGTCACAATAGAGGGGAAAAAACTAATTGGCTTGTTTGAACCCTGACCACTACAAAAATGGAAGACTTTTTTTTTTTATATGCTAAAAATCTAAAAATGACACTTTAAAACAAGATAAATGACTGTGGTTTGGTTTCCTTTGCAGACTGGAGTTTTGAGAACGAATTGTGTGGACTGCTTGGATCGCACTAACACTGCCCAGTTCATGGTGGGGAAGTGTGCTCTGGCCTATCAGCTTTACGCCCTTGGGATGATTGACAAGCCGAAATTACAGTTCGACACTGATTGCGTCAGGTAAAATCTTATAAGACATATAGTGTAAGTTGAATTTAGACATAACCATGTGTCGCTGGGGGTTATAGAGGATGTTCCAAGCATGTGATATTAAATTGATTTACATGTTTATGTTTTTTTGGTAACTATTTTAATTATTATGTTTAAAGGTAAGGTTTACATTTACAATGTACAGATGATACTTCACGTACATTTGTGTACAAGTAATGTCAGTAAGACCTAAATGCCAGCCCATATACATCATCGAATCAACATATTACAGTTCTACATGGTGGATCATGGTGGATGATGATAACTTCATCATATTGCATTTAAAAAATTTCTAAAACTAAAGACTTCTAAAACTTTTAAAACATTTCTTAAATTTTTTAATGTAAGATGGTTTATGCGTAAGACACAAAATAATTTCTTGGTGACATACTGATTTTCTTTGGTTAAAGTGATGAAATCCTAATGGCTTCTATTCTTTGACCATTGCAAAGGGGTTAAGGTAAAAGTTCTTGGCCCCCTTTATCGCTCCTTGCAGCTATTGAAACAAATAAAACATAATGGACATCATAAACTTATGATGCTCTATCTAAGTGCATATGATGAGCTCAGAATAAATGTTGCTGTTATCTGGTGCACAGGTTGTTTGAGGAGCTGTATGAAGATCATGGCGACACGCTGTCGTTGCAGTATGGCGGCTCACAGCTGGTTCACCGAGTCAAGACCTACCGCAAGATTGCTCCATGGACGCAACACTCTAAAGACATCATGCAGACGCTCTCTCGTTACTACAGCAATGCGTTCTCAGGTACGTCAGAAAACCACGACTGTCACACACCTAATGTGTATACACTTCTCTGAACTTCAAATTTTCACTTTCATTAATTATTTAGAATGGAAAAAAAATATTTATCCAGGCTAATTTTCAGTATATGCTCTAATAAAATTAGGCACAGTGATGTGTTTTTCTACCTTTTTGTTAATAATTAAAGGAAGCTGTGGTTAAGATGAGAGGTTTCTAACAGATATCGAATATCTTACCATGCAATTACTATGCAATTTTTTTATTTTTTTGTTAACCCCAAACAAATGATTTATAAATGGTAAATGATTTATAAATGTTATAAATGTTATAATTTACAAATGAACTTGATTCCTAAAGAGTAAGAGTATGAATGCTTCTTCTTTTAAATTTATGGCCGGTTAAGTGCATTTTTGCCACCTACTGGACTGGAGTGTGGATATGACATTTAACCAATCAATCAACAACACAAGTTTTATAGCATTTTAATGTTTATTAGATGCTTTTAGAAATTTTGAATACTTACCAAGCTATATGAAAAATAGCTGGTAAAAAAAAAACCCGGAAGCATTAGCGCTATTGACTTAAATTGAAAATTACGATGAAATAAATCGACTGAATCGACAGTCTACCTATGATTCACCATACTGCAAGCGTTTTGAGTGGGTGTGCTGTGGTATGACATCACTTGTAAGGCTTATCAATGAACATACACCAAAAATAAGAGATTAGCCAACTAAAATATATATTTTGAAAGATTTGCTCTGCTTTCTGATATTAGTTGACATTGCCTGGAAGCTCCATCCCCTCATACCATCTTTCATGCTCTCGACAAGTAGACATTAGTCAATCGATTCCTTTTAATAAAAAAAAAAAAAAAAAGTACTGTTGTCAGTTTAGTGTGCATTGCTTCCGGTTTTCCAGCGTTTTCATAATTGCAGCCACCAGAAAACAGTTATGACACAGATTATTATTTCATTACACTCTCTTCTAATCTCCTTAACCCAGAAATTATGAAAATATTTGTTTTCCTGTGGCGATTAAGTCGCTTATTAAATTATATATCAAGAGCAAAGAAAAATCAATGTCGCCCAACTCTATTACACACAACAACAGATGAAAAAAAAAAAAAAAAACTGGTTACATAAATATCTAACAACACTCAAGGAAGTGTTAAAATGAGTTTATTTTATTTTCCTAAAATCATTAGTCAGGACCTTTTATAAACATAATGATAACTACAACCGAATTTTGAGTCACGCACTTACACAATTGGTGTTCTAATTGTGCTTGTTTTATTGAACCTAGTCAATCGTTAGTGGGGAATATTGCACCTAATCTGACTGGCCCGCTTCAATACGGCCTCTTGTGGTTATTGTGCGCCATTCTTGTTTCCCATGGAAACAAAACCCATGTCTGTTCTCCATGGTTACAGAGCTCTTTGGCACTCTTTCAACCCCTATATTAAAATACAGCTTTGCCCTTCAGCCCAATCAAGAAAGTAATAAGAGTTCTCACCGAGCAACAATTTGTCATATCAGTCTTCCGGCTTGTCTGTGGAGACACGGTGGTTTAGCACAAATCTCATTTGCCCTGTTTTGAAAGCGCACAATGCTGCATGCCGCGACATATTGGCGTCAAGTGATGATAATGCTTAATAAGTAATAATGTTTTTAAGTGAGTTTCAACTCCTTCTTTCTGGACGTCGGTGACTATCTGATTTATTTTATTAGAGTTTTTTTTACCCCCGAATTAGTTATATTTAGTCATATGTTATCTCTGCTTTGACATGCACGTGCATCAAATACAGTTAGTGCATGTGCATGGCACAGGGTGACGTTTTTAGTTTTTATGAATATGAAACATTAGAGGAATTGTCCCTGGAGAGCAGCCAATAAAAGTGTTTATTAACATTTCTGAGAGACATTAGTGTGATTAGTAATTCCTGTTTATTATATTTTATTCTTTTTTTTTTTTGGTTTTGTTTTCCTGGGTATAATTATTAGAAGCTGAAAAAATTTGGCACCATTTCCAAGAATTTGTATACAACGGACAGCACGTATTTAGTACATGGAAAGCTTTAGAGCTAGTGTCCTACATATTACGTATAGTTTGGAGAGCAATGCTGCGACAACAACAACAACAACAATGACGACGACAGTAAACCTAATATAGTGTGCGTATCTAACCACCCAGACTACATAGTCTGTCTTTTGTCATTGTAACCGGAGCATCTTCACCCACTTTCCTCTCATTACTTTTTTTTTTTTCTTGTCCTCCAAGCATGTGCTTGACTGCTAATTTACCCCATTTTCCCTTCACACTCAACCTTATTTGCTTTTCTCTCCTCAGGAGTGCAGAATATGGCTTCACTATTTTAGCCACTGAGTCACCTTATTCAGGCAGGATTATTTTATGACTGCGCAGATTTTATTTCCAGGGTCCTTTTGAAATTGAAATTAGCATTGCATCTAATTAGCAAAATAGCCAGAAGTTGCAAAATAATGGATGACGCAGTTCTTTTGCCTACATGTATAGTCTTCAGAGCTTGCGACTTTGGTAAGAGCTACTGTACATGTTACCTCATCTCCAAAGCTAGCAGTAGCCTTCTTTGTTAGTATCTGTTCTACTTATTTTCTGAGCATTTCTTTACTGTGGGATTTCATCATATCCAAAAGCATTGAGTTGGCTTTTCTAGTTATCCCCATAAGGTCTCGAATTTATCTCTTATTAGGGCGGAGTATCATTAAATTCCTGTCATATTGCTGATTAATAGGCATGTGGCTATGTCCTATGTTCAGAGTTGAGTGGTGTGTTTTTTCCATTCATACCATATTCTGCTGATTCTTGAGTCCACTCAATGAACTGAACCCAAATCCCCAGCATCAATCCAGCCATTGGGTTTTTCCTTGGTGTAGTCTGCTAGAGTAAGTTCTAACTGAACCATGCTGCAAGACTTTCAAGTTTTACACAAGTTGGTCAAAACCAAGCACATAACCCTGCCAAGTCTCTGAAAGACTATATTATTCTAGTCACTTGTAAAATAGTGGTGAAATTGTTGGTAGAATTCAGATGCTATTTATACCCACAGCTCTGAAGTTCCCATACCCCGTTCCAATGCCCACAAAGGATCCACCTCACCTTGTGCAAGCTGTAAGCAGAAAGAGTCTTGCTCGCAGCTGCCCTAGCAGGGTCCTGGTCCATTTCATGAGCAGGACCCAAAACCCCAGCACCACTAAAATTACAAAAAAGTAATGTGGAATGCTCCCATGAAGGGTATGGGTTGTTGACTGAAAAGTCTTACTGTTAAAAAACATCACCCATCCTGGCCTTACTGATGTCAGAGCCTGAACAAAGTTGTTTGTCCGTTGTGGACGTAATTACTGGTCAATTTTTATGACCCCATTGGCCTAGCACCTCAGTTTTTACAAAACACTTGATCTCATTAGCATTACGGAGGTTTTTCAAGATGCTGCATTAACTTAGACTGGTTGCCACCCTTTTACTCCCACATGTTACAGACAAAGGGTATAGTAGGGTACAGTTCTCCTTTAGGTTGCAAACCTACTCAAGCCATAAACCTTTCAGAAGTGGGTTGAATGCCAAGCGTCACAAGTGTGTGTTTAAAAAAAAAAAAAGGACTCCTAAACCAAGTGAAATTCGTGCAATTGCTTCAACCAATAGGGAATAGTCGAGCCGAGTGTGTCTATGACTTCAGAGGACAGCTAATCATGGGAAAGAACTTGGTGGTCCACAACTAGCCTCACCACCTACCAACCTCACCATCTGCTTTTTAAAATTGATTGCACCTTGTGCAGAATTAAAAAATTTAGAGGAAATTAAGAATCAAGACTAGTTCCAAGACCGGTTCCAAGACTAGCAACTTCCTGGTTGATGCCTAAGATTCCATAGGCATTCCATAGGCTGTATCTTGTGCGTTGTCCAATTTTCACATTAGTAACTCTTATTAACTTGTGAGGGATTACTTCACTTTTAGATGTCCCCATACATGCTCTTTCTCCATTCGTTGCATGAGGGTTCAAGTGAGTTAAAGGAGAGCCAGGTTCATGAAGTGCTTCATATCCCAAATAGATTTTTGTTATTAAGCTAATAGTACTGTGCTAAGTATAAGACACCTTTATGTTAAGAGCTTTGTTTGTTAGGACAGTGCTAGTCTCGTTCAGTCTGAATGATTCAGCTTGAAAATCAGTGGGTCTTACTGAACGAGCAGCACCGATGACTGGTCATGCAGTTCAGTGTATGTCGTTGTGATAAGCTTGTATGCAAAGCGATCAATAGAAAATGTGATGTGCAGTGATGGATGACTGTTGCTTTGAAAGGTGGTGTATATATTTTTCAAAGCAGCTCACTCAGGCAGAGCACCTTGCCTGTCTTATCCCCCTAGCATGTGATATATGGTGTATGGACAGAAACACATGTCTGTTCACTTGCGTCAGTGCAGTTGCCTCGATTGTTTGAGCGGCACTGGTGCCGGAGATAGTGTGCATGTTCATGACTGTGGCTGTGCATGTACATACACACGTGTTCATGTATTTAGCATTGATGATTATCTGAACGTTATTGAATATGAAAGATGCTGGAGTTGCCTTGAGGGACTAGAGCTGTAAAGAGTGGGAGGGAAATTATTTGCTGTCATGCACCCTAATTTAACTCCTAATTACAGCCTGGAGCAGCTAGCGCTGCAAGGGGCTGTACAGAGAAATGACGAGAATAGAACGTTCAAGAGAGATGGGCTCTGTTACTGATCCATAGTTGTGCATGAAACTGCTACTGCAGCCTTAAACTCATGTTTTCAAGTTCGAATTCTCAACACACTGTAAGAGCGTCTCTTCTTATAACTTTCCTATGTTTCTGTTTTTTTTCTCTCCACTGCTCCTCACACAAACACAATTCCCTTCTGTCTCCAAGATGCCGACAGGCAGGATGCCATAAACCTTTTCCTCCAGGTTTACCAGCCTTCAGAGTCCAAGCCACATTTGTGGGAGCTGCCTACAGACTTTTACCTCCACCAGAACAATACCATGGCCCTGCCTCATGAGAGACGCAGGTGCGTGTGTGTTTGTGAGAATTTTGCACCATCATCAAATTTTTACTAGCAGCTGTTGAAGGTAAGGTCTAACACATACTAGATTCTCAGAGAACCTTGAATCCAGCTGCTCATGCTGGTACCTAGGACGAGCACCGTACCACGCCATACAGAAAGCGCTATCCACCTTCTTTTACATGCATGAACTTACCGATTGGCTAGTCTCACTATGATTGACAGGGGTGAAAGTATGTCATGATTCCCACCTAGACGGCTGTAATGCCATCATGATTTGTACCCACAGACTGAACACTTCGCCTCTTTAATTTGATTATTCTTTTATTTATTTTTCACTTAGTTCTGTAGTGAACAGTATTTCAGAATTGTAAGGCTTAATACACTGACCTGTTTTTCAGAGCATTTCTCCAAACCCAAGTTGGGCTTGGCTTTGTTGAACGACCTGCATAGTGAAGTGCACAGGGTACCTTACCGATTAAGCTTCAACATATAGGTCAGCTTTTACTGACTAAAAAAGGATCACAAAGAATTTAACCTATTTCTCATGTAACATGCTGTGTGTTCACATGATTACTGCGAATTTATACAAATTGAATAAAAGCCACTTTTTTTGTTCAGGGTCAAAAGGATGTTTTACAGAGTGGTGTCAAGTTAAAGGAAAGACTGGTCTCTGTAATGCTGTAGATGTTTTTCTAACAAATGCTCCGACCTGCTGGTTTTTCACCACCTCAGACCATGTCCAAAATTATAGCAAAGCTGTTTTGTTGCACTTTATATTGCCGTTTTTGTGGTCATAATGTGGTTATAATATGGAAATCATTTTGTAAAAAAATTATCCAGGCTTTGAAATGCTCATGCGCAAATTTATCATTGTGTCTTAATTGTGTTTTATTCACACAGTTATACTTACTGGTGGACGGACAGTGTGTTGTCCTACCTTCCTGTACCTTATGATGAAGGTATTTGGCTTTTTTTTTTTAATAGTATGTGTAGTACATATGACCATCTGATGCACGTAATTGGTAAAAAAAAAAAAAAAAAAAAAAGTCATGTCTAAGCTATACTGTATATCTGACGGTATACGCAATAATATAAACAAAGACTGTTATAACGAAATTACATGCAAGAAAAACCAGCAACCAGATGGGTAGGGGTAGTTCAGTTATCAGGACTTACGGTTAGACCGCTTATTATAAGGTCATGGACTCAAACCCCAGCACCACCAAACTGCCACTGTTGTGCCCTTGAGCAAGGCCCTTTAACCCCTTAACTGCTCAGATGTATAATGAGATAAATGTAACTCGCTCTGGATAAGGACATCTGCCAAATGCTGTAAATGTAACCAGTAAATCGTACTGCTAAAGAAAGAATGGGAGTAGTAAAAAATGAGTGGCGTTTGAGTCAAACCGGGACTTTTGAGTAATAAATGAATTAAAATTAAATAATTAATGTCACGGTAACTTTAAATAAATCTGATTACAGAATGTCAGTGTAATGTAAGATAGTGTTTAAGGTTCAATAACAATTTAGAAATGCATGAAATATATTAAATGATTATTATGGTCTGTAGTGTTCCTGTGCACGTTTCTTAATTCAATACAAGATATACTGTAGCAGTTCTGTTTTTTTATTTTTATTTTGAATAATCCTACTTTTTTTTTCCTGTTAAATATTTCTTCAGTCCCCTGTGAGAAGAACAGGAAGAAGGTTACGGTGAAACGGGTGAATCAATACGACGAGAGCATAGACATGTACACGGAGTTCTTCAAGCCTTACGAACTCACCGCTTTTGATGATACATTCTGTATCGCCATGACCAACTCAGCAAGGTTAGTTTGGTTAAAGATTTCTAGCTTGTATTGTCTTCGTTCAAATATAATTCCTGTGTTAGAAGTATTTTCATTTGGTTTGTCTTAGGGAGTTTATGCCAAAGAGTGTTGGCCTGGATCCTAGCCCTTTCACTGTGCGTAAACCGGAAGAGACCGGCAAATCGGTGCTGGGGTGAGCATAACCTTTACTTCAATATTTATTTATTTTTTTAAATCAATTTAAATGATTTTTGCAAAGATGTTCACCCCTCAGACGGCATCTTAAGCTCCGGGCATTGTTTCCTTTGAGCAAGACAGACGGTCCTAAAGGGCGCTGAGGTTATGATCTTTCCCAGTGCTTTGATGGTTTTTCAGTATGATGGATCAATTGAGTAGTGATGGCTTAATGAAATGTGCTGAGGAAAAAATCAATATGAGCATAAAATGCAACTTTAAGAACTCTAAGAAGCTAAAGCTTGATGCCATTAATTGCTACTAAGTGCCTCGGTTTGTACGCTATTTACAGATGAATTAAGACTGCAGATATGAAAATCTTTTATTAATATTACTAAAATGGTGACTGAAAGTTTATACAATCAGCCTTGACCTTAGAATACTAAAAATCATCTTTTAGAAACCATCCCTTTATTTCCTCATCAGTGCTTCATCTGAGAAATTCATAGAAGCCTTCAAGCCACACGACTTTCCAGTGCTGCTTTTGTTCATTAAAAAAAAAGAAAGATTGAAATCGCACTTGTTCATCGAGCTTTACATCAAGCTTTATATTAAAGTGACAGCTCCTGCCAACATGAGAATGAGAACCGCCCTCTCCTACATGATTCATGACATTGCACATCTGCATTAAAGCTCTGAATGTACCAAGATATGGAACCAAAAATACACGAAAGAGTCTTTTTTCCTCCCCTAAATAAAAACACAAATGAGACCAACAGAATCTTTTTTAGATTAACCAACACTACCAGGAGGCCTTGCATACTGGGCCCTATCTCACATTAATAGGCCTTTTAGATTGTTTTCTTGCTTGAAACCTGCACTTTTTTACATTTTTACTTTCTGTCAAGGCAAATAGAGAAAGTTTTGGGTTTATAAACGTTATTAATGTGTTTTATTAAACGTTATAAAAATCTTTAATTTAGTTGGTTTTAAACATCAGTGAAATTTATATACGTAGTGCTTTTTAAAAAGTTATTTGTATAGCGCTTTTTAACAATGAGACATTGTCTCAAAGCAGCTTTACAGAACATAAGAAACTGTCTTAGACAAGATCATCACTAGTAAGTAAACCTGAGGTGACTGTGGCAAGGAAACCTTGAGAGGAACCAGACTCACAAGGGAACACATCCTCATTTGGGTAAAACTGGAGAGTGTGATTAGAAATTATTCTAAACACCAGGGGGTATGGAATAATCAATGTGCTTTCTGCAGTTACAGTATCTACAGTGTACAGTATGATGTAGATACAGCATATGTAGGATGTTAGTGTGTGTAGTAATTAATATACTTACAATAAAAACTTTCTGAGATAACATTATGTGCTTTATTGCATATAATGCCATATATTGTACATACACCGATTCCAATGAAGTTGGACATTGTGTAAAACAAAAAAATAAAAACAGAATACAACCACCTGCAAATCCTCGTGGACCTATATTCAGTTGAAAAAACCACAAAGACAAGATATCCAATAATCAAAACTAATCAACTTGATTGGCTTCATTCATTTTGAATTGCCTGCAACACGTTCCAAAAGAGCTGGGCCCGGGGTATTTTCACCACTGTGTTACATCATCTTTCCATTTAACAACACTTAATAAGCGTTTGGGAACTGAGCACAGTAGTTGTCTAAAAGCTTTGTAGATATAATTCCCATTCTTGCTTGATGCACGACTTGCGCCACACAACCTGGACTCTTTTACTAGGATACGATGCTGTTGTAACACAAGCAAAATGTGGCTTGTCATTGTCTTGCTGAAATGAGCAGGGACGTTCCTGAAAAAGGCATCACTTGTATAGCAGCATATTGTCCTCCAAAACCTGTAGGGATCCTTCAACATCAATGGTTCTTTCGCAGATGTTCAAGTTATCCATGCCAAGGGCAACACACCTCCATACTATCACTTTGCGCTGATAGCAATCTACTGTAGATGGTCCCTTTCCTCTTTATTTTAACAATTTGAAATGTGGACTCGTCAGACCACAGCACACTTTTCTACTTTTTGCGTCAGTCCATCTCAGATGAGCTCGGGCCCAAAGAAGCCAGAGCATAGTTTCTGGGTGTTGTTGCTGTACGGCTTGCGCTTTCCGCAGTATAGTTTCAACTTGCACTTGTACAGTAGATGTTGCGACAAACTGAGTTCCTGTGTTCACGTGGTAATATCTTTTAGAGAATGATGTCTGTTTTCAATGCAGGGATCGAAGCCCATGGCCATTCAGTTTTGGTTTTTGGCCTTGCTGATTATGTACAGAGATTTCTCCAGATTCTCTGAATCTTCTGATATTATAGACTGTAGATGATGGAATACCTAATTTCTTTGCAATTGTGTGTTAAGGAGTGTTGTTCCTCCAACACTCCTCATCGTACAACTGTACAATTGTTCACAGTGGTGAATCGCACCCCATCCTTGCTTGTGAATGACTGAGCCTTTCAGGGATCCACCTTTTCTACCCAATCATGAGGCTTACCTGTTTTCAAATAACTTGTTCACCTGTGGAATGTTCCAAACAGGTGTTTTTGGATTATTCTCCAACTTTCAAAGTCTTTTGTTGCCCCTGACCCAGCTCAGTTGGAACATGTTGCAGGCATTCCAAAAAATTCACAGTAAAATTTCAAAATAAGTGAATATTTGCAACAGACAATTAAGTTGATCAGTTTGAACTTTGAATATGTTGTCTTTGTGTTTTCAATTGAAAATGGCTGGACAACATAGTTGGACAACGGAGGTTCCTAGACGGATAGATGGACGGATGGAGGGAGTACCTCGGCAGAGCCTTAAGGCGATATTTCGTACTGCGAAACGCTTTTTGCCATAAGAAATATTGTATATGCAGATAATCTGTTCCAGCCACCCAAAAAGATGATCAATATTTCCAATTGCTAACACTATGATTATAATTTTTTATCTAAAAACGATCAAAACATTTAGAAAAGACTTCACTTAACCTTAATTTATGATTTCCCTTGGCACCAACTGCTTTAAAAAATCAAACTGAAAGCGGCTCCATTTTCTTCTTGCTACAATCTTTGATAACATTCTCGGGACCCATGGTGCTACAACGTCACTAAATCTTACATGAAATGCCAAGAAAGGGCGTTCTGATGCCAAGGTACCATTTGCAGCTTTGAGCTGTGCTAGGTTTATGGTGGGTGACACTTCTTAAACAAGAGCTACAGATGAAACAACACTTTCTAAAACAGTGCAGATCTGTTTTTTGTTTATTTTTATTGTAGTGTCATTTATTACCGGCATTAACTTATTTATTGTGTCACACAAAAACATACACACAAACACGGCGACCTTTAGTGCCAGGAAAGTGGGTAAGAAAAAACAATACACAGACACGCGCACACAAACACAGAGGATGGGTTTTACTCTTGTTTTGAAGTGTGTGAATATTTAACCTGACTGTTGTTTTTCATGTGTGAAAGAGTAGCACGTGCTTTCTGCTCATTATCAACTCCAGGATCACTGGCTCATGCACTAAGTGGGACAGACTGTTTAACCCTAACACTATTTTCATTACTTAAATTAACAATGATGATTTACATGTTCGATTACCTTCATTTATATACTATGCATATAATATATTCATCGACTGACATTCATCGACTAACATCACACTTTTTTTTTTTTAAACATCTATAGCAATAAGTCGAGTAAAGAGGAAGCCGTGCTGCAGCGTAAGACGGCAGCTAGCGCTCCTCCTCCACCCAGTGAAGAGCAGATCTCCAGCAGCTCGGAGGATGACTCCGAGGAAGATCGAGAGGACGAGACCACCTCTTCTCACCGCTACACACCAATCAAGCATGCTGAGTCCAGAGAAAACCTTCACGCTCAAGAGGTATGGGCCTTCCCCTTGTTCGACAGTTGAACGAGAGAGCAACTGCACGCCTACTTAGCGAGCCAGCCCTGGTTTCCTCTCTCACCTATCTCTCTGTTTCCATGGAAGCCGTTTCACTTCCACCTCCTGCATTCCCCCTCTATTCCCTTTCTCTCTCTCTCTCTTTCTTTCTTTCTTTCTTTCTTTCTACTAAACACTGATTTTCAGCATACAACCCCTAACTTACCTTTACCAACTTTATGAAAATGGTAATACTATAACAGTGCCATATGTGGTGCTATGATATTATGACATACTCTATATTTTTCATTATTGTATTGGTGCAAAAATTTTATTTAGATTATTTATATAAGTGAGTTAAAAATTATCCACACTGATTTGCACAAAAGAAGAGCAGCGTTCAGTAATCAGTTTTTTCTTATGGTCAGAGGGTGTACAGTACATGGTGCCAAAGCAACTTACATAAGAGCATAAACAGAAATGTTTGAATTTCTGCAAACAAAATTTGGACCGATACTTTAAGGAAGGTGAAAGTTTCTTAAATAGAATCGTAACCAGTGACGAGACTTGGATTCATCACTACTTCTCAAAATCCAGTATTGGAAAATTATCAGGAAAAAAGGTTCAACAATCAAAAGTGTTCGTTACAGTGAGACGCTCACTGAAAAGCTGAAGCCTTAACTTACAGTACAAGGGTGTTGCAGGACGATGTACGACTGCACACTTCATTTTGAGATCTTTAAGGGGGTCTCTATAGGAGACAGGGGTAGCTCAGTGTTTAAGGCATTGGACTACGGTTCGGAAGATCCCAGGTTCAAACCCCACAACCACCAAGTTGCCACTGTTGGGCCCTTGCGCAAGGCCCTTAACCCTCAACTGCTCAGATGTATAATGAGATAAAAATGTAAGTCGCTCTGGATAAGAGCGTCTGCCAAATGCCTAAATGTATAGTCCTGATCTCGCTGCATCTAATTTGCATCCGTTTGTTCCCCTGAAAGCAGCCGTATGAGGACAAAGATTCACTTTTGATGAAAAAATGAAGACAGCAGTGCATTCTTGGCTTACAGCTCAGTATCAAACTTTAAAAAAATAATAATAATAATTATGAAGGAACACAAAAGCTTGTTCGGGCAAAGTGTATTGAAAAGCAAGGTGATTTTGTCAAAAAAAAACAAAAAGATATATTTGTCTTTTCTAAAAGTTATTTATAATAAATTCTACAGCCAAAGTGCAGATCATTTTTCTCAGCCTCATGTAATTTATGTTGACATAAAATATTATGTTTTTATAAATAGATATTTAAGATCTTTAAAAATTCACAGTTCAACGAAAAAGGAAACACGCATATGTGTGCTCACTGGCCACTTTAATAGGAATATCTGTCAGAGAGGGCAGAGCTGAGAAAACCACAATTGAGCAGAAAAGCATCTCAAAACACATCCAGTCTCAATCGCATCTGGTTCCACTTATATGAGCCCGGATTAGAGGCTACAGTTGTATATAGTTTGCAATGCACTAAAGGTTTTGCTTTTCAGCTTGGCACGTATTCCACACGTCACCAGGGGGGTAAAAAAGCAAACAGCATTTCCCTTCTGCATGCTCCGTTTTAGGGTTACGTGCTAATGCTCTCTCGCGGTTCTCGCGAAAACACTTCACTCCGTTAACACTTCATTAAATGTAGTAAAGCTTTATGCTTGAATGCTGAATTACTGTGTTAGTGATCGAAAGAATGGACAACATCATTAGGCCAACATTTTTGTTTTCAATGTTACCGAGATGCAAAGAGCCACTTGCACACATGTTGCCTTCTCCTTCTCGCCGTGTTTCTCTTCTCTGCGCGAGAGAGAGGGAGCACACATCCCACACGGGTGACTCAATCTTTTTTGTCATGTTGCCATACCAACAAGGTCGTCTGGCTGTATATTTGTTTTCATGGATGGACAAAGAGGAGGGGAATAGAGCGAAACAACGAGGATTTCTTTGTAGATAATCCTTCTCTGTTTCCGTATCTCTTCTCTTGCATACTTTGGTGCTGTTGTGGGTTTTATCTTGGGTTCTTATGCGTCGTCGGATGTGTTTTATGACTATATATATATGTTTAAATATGACAGACGTGTAGATGAGTTCGTATTTAACTAATGTAAGAAGATATCTTTTTTTTTTTTTCCCCTCACCAACAGGTGGACCCCATGTGTGGGCACGTGTCTTTCTTGCTCAGCTTTTCAGCGTGAGCGTTCTGTTGGATTCTCAATCTCGGCACTTTGTCCGTACAGCTCACGGACTTGGAATTGATGACACACTCATTAGAGTCTCCCTGGTGTAGCTGAACCCACTCAACCTCCCTCTCCGAGACGTTTAGCGTACATCAAGTTGCGATTGCCGCATCCGAAGCAGCTCGCCTGTTTATAAAATCCCACATGTACATGATTTCGTGGAAAGGTCTTGAGGGAGTGCAGTGCCAGGCATGCTCTCAAACTGATTAAACACTTGTTTTAGTGGATAATCTCATCTCCATACTGTAGCTTCGAACATAAGAACTACTGATTAAAGGCTTGGCATGTGCTTATCTTATTCTGGTTAAGGTTAGTCCACTCTGCTTAAATGACTCAATGTTTTATAAAACGTTTGTTTTAGTTTGAGTGCAATATGAAGAATGCTCCGATCCATCGAACTCGGAGAAGTGTAAAGAAACAGGCGTTCACATCTACCTGTTTATGCAGACACACTACCAACTGTTTTCCCAATATGTAGCTTTTTAGATATTTTGCTATACTGTAAAGTTGGGCTAAAAAAAGAGAAAGATTATTATAAACATTTTTTCATATAAGAATATATAAGAAAATATGAGAGAAATCTTGCCTTTAACTGGACTTTATAGACAACTGCTTGCCAGTGACTGCATCTGTCTCTCATTTAGTATATATGTCTGTCTCTGTCAGTCTGCCTCTGTCTGTCTGTCTGTCTGTCTGTCTGCCAGCCAGTCAGATAATCTTGTCAGACTGTCTGTCAAAATATCTGTCTGTCTTTCAGTCAGTCTGTCTCTCACTTTGTCTCTGTCAGTCAGTCAATTTGTATCTTTCTGTCAATTTATCTCCGTCTGTCTGTGTTTCTTTGTCTGTCTGGAAGTCGGTCAATTGGTCAGTCTGTCTGCCTGTTTTTCTGTTTGACCATCACTTTCTCTCTCTCTCTCTCTCTCTCTCTCTCTCTCTCTCTCTCAGTCAGTCTGTCTCTGCCTATCAGTCAGTTTGTCTTTTTCTGTCAGTTGGTCTCTGTCAGTCTGTCTACCATTATCTGTCTGTCTCTGTCTGTCAATCTGCCTGTCAGTCAGTCTGTCATAGATAAAACACATAACAGGAGCACGTTAACTTTTTCACGCTTTACTTCAGTCTGAGTGTACGCTGACACGTCTGTCTGTCTGCCGCTGTTCTCAAGATCATTTGTGTTTCTTCTCCTTTTTTTTCTACTTACCCTTGTATTGGATGCTACATACTGTTTGTCCCTTTTTTCCTTTTACTCCTTAACATTAATTGTTTTTCCATTAAATGCAAATGATTTCATTCATTTATGTATTTACTTATCGTTATTATAATTATTATTATTATTATTATTATTATTATTATTATTATTACTATTATTATTATTATTACCTTTGATTTTACGCTACCTCTTTACTTTACTTCGGTCAAGGATAACCTCAGGTTTCATCACAGCACCGTTTGGTTTTGTATTATTTTGCTGAGTGTATTGAAGAGAAGGCATCCACACTTCTTACTAGTTTGTACTAGTTCCCAGGACATACATCGTGTGTGTGTGTGTATGTGTGTGCATGTACAGGTCCAGGACATAATATAATATTAAAGACTCATGGTGTATGAGCTGAACCTTTGGCTGTTTGGCACTGGAGCTGACGCAGAGCAAATTCAGTAAAACCATCAGCTACCATCTGCCTCTAAAAGAAGCTTTTTGTCTCGCTCTGAGGTGTTTCCATGGAGAGGGGGAGTGTGTGTCACAGTCGCTCCTGCTCAGGTGCCTTGACGGTTATAAGAGAAACATGACTTATTCGGCATTACTGACATAAACACAGTCCTATATTTTCCATGCTGTATATTATCTCTATTATTGTATGTTTTCTTTGCAATGCTCTGGTTTGTTCACTTCCCGACCAGACAAGTTTAAAATTAGTGAGCACACAAGTACATATTCACTGCATGTGAGGTTTGGATTTATAAAATTACTTTACGATGCCTGGAAACATTGAATTTTTTTTTTTTTTTTGGGGGGGGGTTACTTTGATGTGAAACGAAAGCAGCGTTATGATTTGATGACGCTTCAGATGGATTAAAAATTAAATTATTTTTTATTATTTACTGTTTATTTCACAGGTAAACACAGGTCTCAGATCTCCCCCAAAGTGTGTGTGTTTAAATGCTCAAGCTGAAATACCCCTTAGATAATCCCATGCTTATAGTTTAAACTCCCGTAACTTTACTCTTTCTCCAGATTTGCTGTTTCAGTGTTTATGTAAATGAGCTACTGTCGAACCACACCCCTTCAGAGAAACAAGCTGAGGGAGGGGCTCTTCTTATATGAGGTCACATTTTTTTGTTTAAACACGTGCACTAGAGAACGTCTGAAAATGGCTAAAATGTGAATTTTGCATAATACGTGCCATTTAATACTACTGGCTTACTAGGTCTGTTCTTGCTAGTGTTTTTCAAATTGGTTTTTTATTTGTTGTTAAAAGACTAAAATAATTTTATAAATAAATTAAAGTTGAACAGTTAAGTCAAGAAATAGAATAATACACATGTAAACCACTTTATAAGGACACCTGATATAGTTTGTACTTTTTACAAATACTTTTACATTTTACATACATTTTTTTCACATCATTTATTATGAGAGAAAAAAATCTAAACATCTGCTTTTTTTTTTGTTTTTCTTATATATATTCCCATTTTCCTGTACTTATCATTTTAACTTTGGGACTCAATATGACGAAGAATTTAGTTTTCCCCATTATGCCGTTTAAATTTGAGAATCACTTCTTCTTCTTCCTACAAAAATATTATTTAATGTAACATCTTACTCTAAACTACAAATCGGTGCATTAATCTTTTTGTTCCCGTCTATACAAAAACATTATTTTCATAGTCATTATTTTGGATCATATGCTGGCTTGCGCTCTAGATCTAAAAGCAGAGCTCGTATACAGGTAATCACTTCAGCATGAGTCACAGGAAGAAATTCAGAACTGGTAAAATATTTAAACCTTAAACACATTTTTATTTTATTTTTTATTTTTTTACAACCACTTCCTATGCATGTTTTTTTCAGCTGTCGGATAGTATTTATTTCAAGCAGTGGTTCTCAAACTTGGTCCTGGTGGACCCCGTGTCCTGAATGTTTTAGTGTTTTTCCTTGCTCCATCACACCCACTTGAATTGAAGAAAGTTGTTAATTAACTTGATTAGTTGAATCAGCTGTGCTGGTGGTGGGAAACACTGATTTAAAGGGCATTAATCATTGTTTAATATTTAATGTATATTATTTCAGCTCGATCATTGAAACACACTTTTCGGTGTGATAATTGGTAAAGGAATATAAAGTATTGAACGTTTAAGCTTGTTTAAATCAGGAGATAGTTAGCTGAATTGTGCTCATCACAATATTGTGGATTGTTGATTTAGTTGAGTGTTAGTTTTGAATGTAACAGTATGAATCAAAAGCCTGTCTTTCACCTAAAGCATCTCGTACATAGGGATGTTGAGCTGGTTTAGTATTTTGCCTGGAACGGTTTTGCCTTTATCAGTGAAATGCTTTGCCGCAATTTCTATTGTTAAAAGCGCAATGAGAAAAAATAATAAGTTAAATATGCCTGGAAAAGTCATGACATGCGTTATATTGCTATATATGACTGTATTAAATTATCTACACACAGCTGTCACGCATGCAGGAGTGTAGTCAAGTAAAAGTACAGATATTTGCTGTACGTTTAAAAGGAGTGAAAGTTACAACTATCCTCTAATAAAACTACTCAAGTAAAGTACAGATACAGTATGTAAAATAAGTACTTAAGTACAGTAATGGAGTACATATGGTTACTTACAGTACCTCTTTTGTTACCAAACCACAGAGTGCACACTGATACTACGAGCCAAACTGAAATATCGCCCACGTTTATGCTGTTTAAATTGTTACAAAATATAGCATGTGTCTTGTAGTACATTTTCTTAAAATATCTGCTGTAAAGGTCACCTTAATTACAAGGACAGCATGTTGTGTTACAGTCTGGTGTAAAATGTGTTCAGTATGAGCAGAGCTATATTAAATGAATAATGAATGCTGAAACATAATCAGTCTACCTTTATTTCCTTTATAACAACAGTACTAAACCGCACTTTTAGTAAACTTTGCTGTTTCATTTTCCTCTTCAGGAGCAACAGCAGCAGCCTGCAAGAGAGCCTTATGGGTTGAACCTGTCCGCTTTGCCCAGGGATGAGGACCTCTGCATATATCACAGGTAAGTGAATTATGGGTAAATTAGGGGTAGGATACTGGTGTACCAGTGGATTTACAGATTTAGAAACTGGAATTAGGGAATGGTGTCCCCGTTGTCTTACTGTACTAATTCAGGCTCTGAATGGGACATAAAAATTATAATTCACATAAATTTTGAATGATGGTAAAGTCAGTTTAAAAGAAGGCAAATTAGAGTGTTTTTTTTTCATTTCTGTTCCTTTTTTTTCTTCTAGTAAGCGCTTTCACACACACACCTCTTGTCCCTTGCCACACACACGCTCCCATATCCACCCTCCATTCCATTCACAAATTGGCACTTGACCACACCCCCTCCGTCACAATATTACTAGTTTTCGGGTTATTGTATGAAAGGGCGCCAATACTTTTGGAGCACTGCATCTTAGAGTGAATATTAGTAGGTCGTTACTTAAAATTAAATACTCGTTTTCCTACTTGCTCTCTCTTTCATATTTTCACACACACCTACACACACACACACACACGCACAATTGCAAAAACTGTATGATGCAATCCAGTCAACATGGACAGAATCTCATGGCTTGTGCGATGTAGAATACAAAGCACCTCTATGCTTCTGTGCTCAGAAAAGATCACTTCGCTTACTCACCGATTAATGTTACCCCCCCCCCCCTCCTCTCCTCCCCGTCTTGTGTCACGTGTATGCAAGGCTTCCCATGTGCACCTCGTCTGTGCGCTGTGTGCTGTTAGAACAGCTCTCCATTCCCCATTATGTGCATTATGACAATTGACAGTGTTTGCTTCAGTCGCACACATCATATTCAGCGCGAAACAGTAATTACGGAGAATAAGTCAGGTTCTTAATAACGTAAGCTTTTATTATACTCCCTGTGTGAATAAAACTTATTGCCTGTGCAGTGTGTTTATGTGTGTGGTACAGTATGTGTGATGAATACCATATAATTCAATAATGTGATGGGTGTGTAATGTTCCTACAGGTTCTCTCTCCTTGGGAGAAACCAACACAAGGTGGAAAGGAATGAGCAGTTGATGGACAGCAAAAAATTTCTGGAAAATGTCATTAATCTGTAAGTCCCACACAAACACACTTAGCATTGGATACAGCATACAGAGGAACCTCGGATTATGAGTAACACAGTTTGCGAGTGTTCCGCAAGACGAGCAAATATTTTACATACGTTTTGACTTGAAAAACGAGCAAGTCTTGGTTTACGAGTACCGAGTATTATGTATCACGCATGCGCTTCTTGTTTTACGCCTAATGTGTCACGTGATTACAACTGAGCCAACGGTTTTTCTCTCTTTTGCGCTGTGGAATTGTAGGTAAAACTCCCCCCTGCTGGGTCTCTCACTGGTATAATCAACATCCGTGCACTCGTGGGGGGTTGTAAAAGCAAGTGTGTGTGTGTGTGTGTGTGTGTGTGTGTGTGTGTGTGTGTGTGTGTGCGCGTAACTTGACACCGTGCTCCTTCACTCACACCAACACACACACACTCTCGCTAGCCTTTACAGACCCCCTCCCACCCCCTCCTCCTCTCGGCTTTGCACACACATACACACACTCTCTGCCTTACACTGAAACTCTGCTCTGTCACGATTCTTTTCAAAGGTAAAGTGCTGGTTCTTTTGTTGTTGTTTTTTTTTGTTTTTTTACAGCAGTGATTACGTTAGTATGCTGTCACTCGACTGTGATTAGCGATGTTTCTTGCTAAAAACTCCGAAACTTCCACTGGATGTTATTTATTTAAAAAAAAAAAAAGTCTTACATTTGGGCATTTAGCAGACGCTCTTATCCAGAGCGACTTACATTTTTATCTTATTACACATCTGAACAGTTGAGGGTTAAGGGCCTTGCTCAAGGGCCCAACAGTGGCAACTTGGTGGTTGTGGGGTTTGAACCTGGGATCTTCCGAACCATAGTCCAATGACTTAACCACTGAGCTACCCCTTATTAAGAGCTATAAATTCTTAATAAACACACTCACGTTTTTTTCCATTCATTAAAGAATTTAATTATTTGAGACACTCACGATTTACTGTAGAAACTGGATACACATCCGAACACAAACAAGCTTCCTGGACAGGACATTCCTTTGTCAATATAATATATATATATATATATATATATATATATATATATATATATATATATATATATAGTACCATGCAAAAGTCTTGAGCCACCATATTAAATAAAATAAAATAAATTATGTAGATTAAATGAAAAAAAATGGCAACAAATGTTTTACTACGACAGCCTCAGAAGTGCCTGAAGATACAATAAAAAAATTGGTTGTTTACGTAACAACCTCAGCAGCAACCTTATTTCTCCTCTCATCCGTTCCAACCAACTCAGCATTCAGCATCACCAGTATAATCGGCAGGCTGACCATTTGTACCTGTTTCTCAAAAACGTTCTTCTGATACTGGTCAGGTACAAGGACTATACTCAAAGATGAGAGCCAAAACCTGCCAAAAATAAGATGCAAAAGACCTGCAGAACTATTTCTTAAGACTACACTAACAATAGTAGAAAGTCTGTACCATCAAGAAGTACCATCAAGAAATTTTAAGAAGTCAGCTATTGCACCTTACATTGCGGGCGGGAAAAACAAAAACAAATCCATATTACGGTGCTAAAATATAAACTGACATAAATTTTTTTTTTATTTAAATCATTTTCAGCATCTTTTTAAGTTAAGTTTAACGTCATATTAATTGTTCTGCTACTGTATAAACTAGAAACAGTTGTTTATTAAGTTTTAAGGCATTTAATTGTACACTTTAATGCATTTTAAACTTTCTGCTAACTTCACAGATCATTCTTTTATTTTATAATTGTTTAAATTAATTAATTTAATATTCTTAAGGCCTTTTTTGTGACTGAAAAATTACAGCATGCACACCGGCTAATTCACAAGCAAGCAACTTGTTGTCTAGCTAGTTTTGGTCTCTTTCTTACATGTGTTCAAAGTCCTATAGTTGCTCAAAGCAATAATGTTGTAAATGCAGTACATGTATGCAAGTAGGTGCTGTACTGTAATTACAGGTCCGATCCATAAAAGTGGAACACTGTAAGGCAGTATGTAATGCTTTAATAACCACTATATATTCGAGGACCTGCTTACGTGCACTGAGATATAGTCAATGTTTTACAACTGTGTACTTTGGTAAAGGTATGTTAAAAAGAATAGTCTCTGAAAGCACTAGATAACACATGTTTGTAAACATAACACGTCAGTTTGCACCCTAGGAAACTGTTTGATAAAAGTGGGAAAAAAATTTTTCAGAATTTTGGGTGTGAATTTTTCCCACTGATGTTCTATCATGACAGTGACAAATTTGCGAAATGCAAAGTTCACTCTGTATGGCCTTGCTTGCTTTACTTTAAATCTTGTGCTTCATTGTTTAAAAATGTCTTTTAGTGTGACATCAATGGCATTTCATGTAGGAATGTACCCTGCACTGTGTTGATTAAAATACTTAGCATGGAGTCGTGCCAGGCTTGAAACAGTATGCAGAGCTGCTCACAATTTAGTCTCCGTAGTTTGGCGTTTCGAAAAAGAGTCGAGAAAAATAACAGATCAAACAGGTACGTTCAGTGTCGGATATCGACACCAAATGTTTCCTGATTTAAATTATTTCGTTAACTTTAAATAAAATAAAAACAGCTGTAAAACCCATGAGCTGCTCTCTTGAGCTCTGACCAGTGTTTGACTTATTTCTAGCAGTAGGTGGAATGAATAAACATTACAATTGACCCTGTTGTCCATTTGTTCATCAACAATAAATCATAGTTTTTTCTTTTTAGCCTAAACTGAAAAAATGGAAAAAATATGATCAGTTAGTTTACATTAAAAGTCCAGTTTCTCATGAAAAAAAGACCTTGATTGTTAAAATTAAGTTTAGTAAAAGGAAAACAATGTTTTTAAGTAAGTAATCATAATCCATTTACCTAAACCACTTGCATAGTAAAATCTCGCGATTGTTAACACTGATAGAAATTGAGTACATCCCTAGTCCAGGTGGCATCACAGTGTTCGGTTTTATGCATGTCGTCAAACCTTAACCACCTCACCCACCATTTCTCTTGGAACCGATGTGCTTTGTTTAAGATTTTGAGGTGTAAGATCTTGATTGTTCCCTTTTTTGAATCCCTGATGGTGTCGAATTACATTTTACCCAGTCATCATAGAGTCTGAACCAGAACAAAACTGTTTGATGATTATTTTTTTGATACACAAGATAATTCTTTCATGAAATGCCAACAGACTAAACAGCAAAAATGGCAAACGGGTCATTTTCTCAACAGTTGTCATCAAATTTTGCACATAAACTGATCTTAACCCTTGATACGAGGGTGAATCACAAATGATCAACGCCCCAGTTCTATTAAAACTTCTGTTGGCCACGCTGTCTCATCAGCACTTCCCATTCAAAGTTACTGTCTCCCTGCCTATATCTGCAAACAGAATTTGGACCGATACTCTAAAGAAGGTGACAATTTCTTAAGGAGAATCATGAGACATAGATTCATCACTACGAGCCTGAGAGTAAACAGCGGAGTTCAAATGACGGATGGAAATCAGCAAAATTCAAAAGTAGCTGGAAAGTTGATAGCTTACAGTTTCCTGGGATTCTCAAGGGCTCAGTATTGGAACATTATCAGGAAGAAAGTTTCAACAATCAACAGTGCACGTTACAGTGAAGAGCTGAAGCCTGAACTTCTAATTAAATGCTGTTAAAGCATCCTCTGTATAATCCTGATCTCTCTCCATCACCTGTTTGGTCCGCTGAAAGCAGCCCTACGAGGACAAATGTTAACTTCTGACAAAGCTAGTAGACAAAGATGGACAAAATGTGATTGAAAAGCAACGAGATTATGTTGATTTAATTGAAATACATTTTACTACAGCCAAAGTGCGGGTAATTTTTGACTCACCCTTGTATTCATCTTGTCAAGACCTTCCCAATGCGTGCTTTTTTTTGCGCCCTGTTTATTTCGTCATTCTGATTCATAAAATCCGTTGAGTCACATGTCAAACAGAGCGATGTTAAGACATGTAGATGACCTTCTCTGAGGGTCTCGGCTCTCTGAAGGTCCCCGTAGCTGACGTAGCCTGTTCTGGGGGTCCTGGGATGGGATGCGAACACGTGCAAGGCCAGTTGGTTGTACTGCCAGCTTTGAAAAGCTTTAGAGGTGGTTTATGGTAGGTAGATTATCATTCATTACTCGGGCAGCTGCTCCAGTGGATATTCCTGGCAGGAAGCAAGCCGGTGGAACAGTGCCACAAAACCGCTGGACAAAACAGTACATTTTGTAGTGGCCTTTTATTTGTCCTGAATAATACTGAACACCTGTGTAGCGATTACGCTGCTCAGTAACCTGTCTGCTTATTTTGGGAAAAAAGAATACAGCATGAGTGCAGTATTTTATTTTTTGTGCGGTGTAGAATTATTCAAGCATCAGGTACGATTTAAGAGATATCACGTGCTGTAGTACTGATTGCATGATTAATAAACAAGACATTCCTATAGATTAAGTAACATTTCAGACATATTTGGTGACTGACTGATGGCCTATGTACATGGCGTAAATTGACATTTTATCAATTTAGAAGAAAACTTCATGCAGAGTACTTCCGTCAATGATGAACCTGGCCGAGGTGGCTCCGAGCGCACTGTGAACATTCAGCCAGTGGAACGCCTGGCCCTCGAAAATCATTCAACAATCCTGCACCACTTGCACTTTACAGGAACTCTGGAAGTTATTGCCACTTAAGTCCTGTCCTCGTTCCAGGCCATTTCCACATGTTTGAGCCATTAAAGGAGTTCCTGGGAGGCCAACGTATCAGACGTGAAGCAGACAGTCTGATCATGGCTCCGGTGTACTGAGCACTAGTGAAACACTGGAATAAGTGCATTACTGTAGCAGGGGATTATATAGAGAAATTAAGTGAGATAAAAGTCCTTGTTGGACTCGAACACCCCCCTAGTACTGTAAGTATAGTAACAGTGTGGAATTTATATATACACAAGTCAAGTGTACAAACAGTGACATGAACCAGTGCTGTTATGCTTAATATCAGCTCTTTTGGAATCTAGTTGTGAAATCAAATTACTTCTGATTTATTTCAAAGTAATTTCAGTTACACCTTTTTTTTTTTACCCCAGCTATAATCATAAAGACATCCCAGGACTCTTGATTACTATCTAATTATACTTTCCCTACACTCAGTAATATCTAACTGGACTTTTCAGCACCTTTATTTTGTGACAATATCTCTTGCTGAAAGTGCTTATGCGAACGACCTCAAAGTAAACTGACTCGTCTTTCTCTTTCAGAGCTCCGGTGTCATCGTTCGGCGCCGACAGCATTTACGAGGTGTCTGCCCCACGAGTCGACCCGGAGACCCAAAACATTTTCCGCGCGCATGTCAACGCGGGCCACGGCTATCTGTTTAAACCACTGTGCCGAGAAGATGTAATCATTTATCGTGAATATGTGAAAAACAGATACATGTGACACGTCAGTCATGCGTTCTGTCGCTTATGAAGGTATTCAGAAAAGCCTGAAAGAAGACGTTCCAGCAACAGAACATTGGAAGGTCTGGTTAGAGAGAGAGAGAGGGAAAAAATCTTAAGTTGACCTTCCTTATGAGTAAGAAAAAAAAAGTCATCACACAATTCATCGACTGCTTTCTGATTCTCTGGACATGTTGGATCCTTCGCTCCAAGACAGTGAGGAAAATTATGCTCGGAAACCGGATTTGAGTATGCAAGATTGTGACAGGTTGCATTTCTTTTTATTTATTTGCAGTTACACCAGAACGACTGGACATTCCCACTGATTCTTTAGATTTTATTTCCAGTATGTTAACACTGTGTATATTCCTTGCTTTTATACAAGTATTGATTTCACTAAATGTACAAGCTGAACTGCAAATGTCAGTCTTAGTGGTTTTTATGCTTTTTTTTTTGTCTTTTTAATTGAGTTTAATGATTTATTTATGTCCTGATTGTGTTTAATGTGCATGTGAATAACATTAGATTAAACTGCTGTCTGAACGCAAGTTCGACTTTGTTTCTGGCTCTAATTGTGTAGGTCTTCATTCATTCTGGTCGATCCATTGGCTCTCCTTTGTCTCTCTCTCCCTCACACACAGTCTCTTTTGCCAGTGAGCCTCGTGACTCCAGGGAAGAAGGACAAGCCTTAGAAACGGCAGCACGGCGGGGTCACGTGGCTCGGTTTTACAAATGACATGGCAATCTCACAGAAATACACAGGTGGACACATGCTCGCGCGTTCATACCAACCCAGACACACATGCATGCACTCACACAACCAACTGCTTGGAGCTCATCTCATATGCATCTATTAAAAACATAATACTAATTTAATATTCGATAAAAATCGAATACTTTTACAAACGTAATTGTCTTTGATTTATTATTCATGCAAATGAATTAATGTTTTAAAGGAACCGCAACAGGAATAAGAATGATAGATGACATGATAAGACACCCCTTCATATGGAAGAGAACAAAAAATAATGACCCTTAGGTCCTGACATATGATTATAATTTAATTAGAAAGTACTGTTCACTGTACAGCCAAAAGTATTCGGACACCTGACCATCACATCCATATTTGAAAGCTTTATATTAAATAGAATGTTTTGTGGTGAAGCAGCCGAACCTTGACATTCTAGGTTCTTACGTTATTTTTTCCCCCGTAAAAAAACAAAACCTTGTATAATTTTTCTTTATAAATGAAGAGACCTTTACTGATAAATTTTAAAGAACGTTTTTACGCCTAAACGCTCAGATTATGGGAATTTTGCATTCCCCATGATGTACTTGTAGATACCATGCAGGCTGGTGTGAGTATTTCAGAATGGGCTGATCTCATGGGATTTTCACTCACAACAGGTTGACTCAGAATAGTGAAGGAGGAAGAAAAAGACATTCACTGAGCGGCACTTTGGAGGATCTATAACCAAGACAGAGGGTTGAGAAGAGAATGGCTAGACTGGTTCTGATAGAAAGGCTACTGTAGCTCAAATTGTTACGACCATAGTAAGAAGAAAAGCATCTCGCGCGACACAACATGACACATGTTAACATCTTTAACAGCACAGGCTGCTACAGGTTCTGCCTCTGTCTGGACAGAAAAAAAAGTCACTCGGACATAAAGGTTCACATTTATTTTATTATCTGTGGTTCCTGTATGAATTATCATGGCTGACAGGCAATTAGAATTTTTTTATGACATTTTTTTTCATCTTTTCTTTGTCCTGTATATATATTTTTCCTTTCCCTTGCTTTTATGCACCTCTGGCTATTTTGTATCATGTTACTGCTACATATATTTTGGTCTTATTCACGGTGCTGTTGTGTTGTATCTGACCTTACCAATTTTCTCCACTTCAGTCTTTCTTTTGTTTATTCATTCATTAATTTCTTAATTCATTCTTTTATCTTCTTGTGGTATGCTACTCAGTTCAAAGATCTGTCAAGTCATCTGCATCTGTGTGTTCATGCAGAGTAAGGAAACCCTATGCATATACTGTATAGATTGATGCACTTCCTCTCCCTTCACCCATTGTCATCAAAGGGAAAGTGTACAACTCATCAGACTATCCCATAGGATGAAAACCACAGGCCTAATATTGTCCCGCTTGCACCACCAAAACAGCTTTGACCCATCAAGGATGGACTCTATTAGACCTCTGCAGGTGTGCTGTGGTATCTGGCACCAAACCATTAGTAGCAAGTACTGTAAATTGCATATGCTTGTTCAGTCTGAGATCAAAGGAACTTGAAGGATGTATCAACTTTTTGATTCTGCTGGTAAACCATGGGTTCTGCTATTCATGAGGATGTTAGCACTGTCTCCTTTCACCTCCAGGGTCCGGGTTCGATTCCCGTCTCTGTTTGCATGGAGTTTGCATGTTCTCCCCATGCTTGGTGGGTTTCCTTATGGTACTCCAGTTTCCTCCCACAATCCAAAGACATGCAGATTAGGCTAATTGGTGCCCTACGATGGATTGGTAACCCCGTCTAGGGTGTACCCTGCCTCGTGCCCTAGGTCTCCTGGGATAGGCTCCAGGCCCCTGTGATCTGTAACGACACTCTTTCATGGAAACATGGAGACAGTGGTCTGTTTCATCAGGATATCACTTCCAGTTGCAAAGTGAAAACTTCCTGGGTCAGAATTGTTTGTCTAGTGCATCCCACTCATGATTGGTCTGAAATCAGGGGAACTTGAAGGATGTGTCAACTTGAACTTTTTGTCATGTTCTTCAAACCATTTCTGTTGTCTTGGACACCAATGACTCTGTCGCTGGTTCACTGGTTGTCTTTCCTTGGACCTCTTTTAGTAGGTACTGTACTAACCACTGCATACCAGTTACCTCTGACATCCTCCTACCCCCCACACTCTTCGACAGAAAATAATTCTATTCTTCAATTTCCACTTTAATGCTTTTGATCAAATGGCTGATGAGTGTGTATTTTATTATATGCACAATATGCACGTATGCAATATTTCAGTGCTCAGATACATCTTTCTTTCTCTTTCACCCACACCCATCCACCCACTTGATTTTGTTCTACAATTTCATGTTTTACTCTCTCTCTCTGCTCATCTGCTGTTTACTCAGATCACACTTTTTTTTTTTTTTTTTGCACCCTGCTCCCTGGCTTAAGTGCATGAAGCTCATGTGGTTGCCAGGATACACAGAGATACAGTTTGCACGACAGGTAGCAAGGCTTTGTGTCAGAGCTTTTAAAGAAAAAAAATGTGCATTTTTATTCTAAAACCCTTTCTACCACAATTTCCCTTTAAACTTTTACAACCTTCAATATTTTGCCCACTCATAACTGCATTCATGGCCTATACACATTGCACACGTTGATTTTGAGTAGAAAGGAAGGCATGGCTCATAAAGCCGTTGTCTCAAGGACATATGCAGGTGATTTTGTCTTCCGTGATAGCCACAGGGAACAGGGTATTTGCTGCTTTTAAACAACAACAACCTGCTAGACGCCCAGAAAGAAACATATCCGCCCATGCTCAGTATCATGGTATACTCTGAGAGGATGCTTCCTAAAACAGAGCGAGGTGATCCAGCGATTGCCACCCAACGCCCCCAGTGTTTGGTTCATTTTAGTATACTTGCAAATCAAATTCATTCAGGCCATCATTTGTGGCAATTGTGTCTGTTAGGGTTGATAGAAGTGGGGACAGCAACTACATTTGGTCATCCACATAGTCCTGTTGAAGCTGAAGGCTTGTCATTAATGGGTTAACATCTAACCAGTTCTGATACTTCTTCAGATATTTACTCTCAACAAAGGTTTATCCTATCCTATCCTATCCTATCCTATCCTATCCTATCCCCCATCCATGACTGCCCTCAATGAGGTCAACTCATCTGCTGTGGCTGTAAAGTGGTCTCAGAAATGCATACATCAAACACATCTCTGATTCTTAGTTGAAAAAGCAGACAGTTTTCTTCGAGTGAATGTCCTTGTCCATGAATGATATTGTTGCTAATATGCCTTTTCTCCTTATCCTCTGATTCAACAGCTTGGTTATCACAACTGCTTTTAGTATTTGTGCTGTCACTAACTATCTGTAGGTAGTCCCTTGGGGATAACCACCAATTAAGGTCTCGAAAGACCCGAAGGGTTTATATATAGGAAACTAATCTATACACTCACTGGACACTTTATTAGTCACACCTGACTAGTACTGTTAGATCCACTTTGCCTTCAGAACTGCCTTAATTCTGCAATGGCATAGATTTAACATGGTACTGGAAACATTCCTTTTGGTTCATACTGACATGATAGCGTCATGCAGTTGCTGCAGATTTGTCAGCAGCACATCCATGATGTGAATCCCCTGTTCAACCACATCCCACAGGTGCTCTATTGAATGGAGATCTGGTGACTCTGGAGGCCACTTGAGTTACAGTGAACTTATTGTTATGTTCTTGAAACCAGTCTGAGATTATTTCAGTTTGGTGACCTGGCATGTTATCCTGTAGTCACAAAAGGATGGACATGGTCAACAATAATACTCAGGTAGGCATGGCATTTAATTGATGCTCAACTTGTACTAAGGGGCCCAAAGTGTGCCAAGCAAATCTCCCCCACACTATTACACCACCGGTAGCAGTCAGAACCATTAGTGCAAGGCAGGATGGATCCATTCCTTCATAATGTTTATGCCAAATTCTAACCCTACCATCTGAATGTGGCAGCAAAAAGCAAGGCTCATTAGACCAGACAACATTCACGTTTGGCATACCTTGAATTATTATTATTATTATTATTATTATTA
The DNA here is from genome assembly GCF_024256425.1 of Clarias gariepinus. Lineage (NCBI taxonomy): Eukaryota > Metazoa > Chordata > Actinopteri > Siluriformes > Clariidae > Clarias > Clarias gariepinus. The sequence continues at coordinate 39,183,458 of NC_071101.1, read as the reverse complement.
TTATAAGTTATTCTTAAACAACAACCATGAATCGTTCAAGTCCACTTAACTAATATTTCTTTCTCATTCTGATGCTTGGTTTAAACTCTAGCAGATCATCTTGACCATGTCTAGTGTCTAAATGCATTGCATTGCTTCCCTGTGATTGGCTGATTAGATATTTGCATTGACAAGCAGGTGCACGAAATGAGGTGGCTAGTGAGAGTATAAAACATACTGGATAGGAAAAAAAATGTGCTGTCTCAGAAAAGTGCAAGTGGCAAAAAAACATAGTCAGAGCAGAATATAGTCAAAGTGGTGTAGTGTAACAGCATTTGCAGATAGTTGTTCAATTAAATCATTATTAATTTTTCACTTTCATTACTCATGATTGTTAGTAACATCAAACTAATGCTATTCAGCAAGAATCACAATAAGTGTGGTCAACAGCACAGACAAAAGCCATAATGGACCTTAATAAATATCAGCTATTTAAACTTGCACCACCTATAATAAAAAAAAATCATTGCATGCATTTAAATACTGCTTGAATGTTATCTCTTGCCAATGCCTTGTGAATTACCTGACCAAATAATTGCTCCAACATTTTACAGCCAAGAGAGCTGTAGAGAAAACCACGGCAGAGTGCTCAGCTATCACACCTACACAGCATTCAGTGTTAAAGAAAACAGCTTTTTTTGCTCTGAAGACAGGACCATGCCATTGGCAGCAGTCGTTAGATCTGCATCTTTGTACTGAGAAACCCTAAGATTATTTGGATTAATAACTCGGAACAAAAATCTCCAGAAAATCTTAGTTTTAAGCTGCATCTTGTATTTTAACATTTCATTAAACAAACAGAAGTGTATCATGTAATCAGATCTGATTATTATACTCTGAACATAATCTCTTGTACATTACAAGAAAATATCTGTTCTTCTGATCCCTGAAGAGGTAAAATACCACACACACACACACAAAAGCAATCTGTGTGTCATCTTATGTAATAAGCTGTTTATCTGGTTTGTAATATAAGACGTCCATCAGTTAAGTAGGCTTATCACACTGCTGCGATCAGCACGGTCTGGTGTTACATGTGAATAACCAATTAAAAACAGAGGCTGTGGTCTGACTAGTCTTTTATGGATAAAAGGGTAAGAAAAAAAAAACAGTCCAAATCATGTTTCTTTGCATTACTGTGATTGTCCAGTGCTAGTATAGAGAACAGTCTGTTTCTGTAACAGGTGATCCATTCATATTGTACAGTACATGCCTTTGGAATTTGTTATGTTGGGAACAAGCAAAACATTAAAATGTACATGAGAGAGAGAGAGAGAGAGAGAGAGAGAGAGCGTGCGTGTGATTCCCTTAGAACCTTATGGAGTGCTGACATGTCCCAAAAAAAAAAAAAAACAAGTGTTGTTTTTGTTATCTCTTTCAATGAACGGGTCACATTACTTACACACAGCTCGCTCAGTTGACTCACATGCTACTGATTAACATTCATTTACAGCCAATATGTGCTAGAAAGTGATCTAGGAAACCGGTTGTCTGATTTGTTTATTTATGTCTAGGTGTGTCTTAGGTGTTGCAACATTCGTGATAGTATGATGTTGTGGTTCTGAGGTTGAAGACAAATAACATGGTTCATTTTTTGATATGCAAGTGCTTCCTGAGAAAATGTGTGTGAAAAAGAGAGGAAGACAGAGAAAAAGAGAGGTGTATGAGAGAGAGAGGAAGACCGAGTGGTGTGTGTGTGTGAGAGAGAGAGATAGAAAGAAAGGTGTGGGTGAGAGAGAAAGACTGAGTGGTGTGTGTTTGAGAGAGAGTGAGAGAGGATGAGAGGGAATGAGTGAGAGAGGGTGTGTGAGAGAGAGAAAGAAAGGGAAGGAGGGTGAGAAAAGGTGAGAGAGAGGATGAGAGGGAGCGATGGTGTGTATGAGAAGAGACTGTGTATCTTGTGTGCATCTCTGTGTGTGTATGAGAGAGAGAGAGAGAGAGAGAGAGAGAGAGAGTAGTGGGGATGGGTTGGGGGTCTTGACGTCATTGGTGTTTTTAGCGGTCTACACGGTTTCCACAAACACACTGCGCTCGTGCGGTCTTCAGGTGTGTATGGTCAATGCTTCGCCTCAAACCTTCATGTTCGCGGAAAGTCTCCGTTTCCCCCAAGAGCAGAAGCTTCTACAGAGACTTCCACACGGAGGACTCGGATCTCAGATCTCCTTGATGTGAACAGAAAGGTGCGTTTTTTAAATTGTTCTTAATTTTTCTTAAGGTTCAGAATTTTCATTTCAGCACCACGGACAGCACCGTGTACAGCACCGTGACAGCACCGTGTCTGTCCATCGTGCTGAAATGAAACAAGTTGTTTGTTTGTTTTTTGATGATCCTCGGTGCTGTCGGGTCCATCAACTTTTTTTTCTCCATGTGTGTAAAAGTTTTAACAGCTGTATAGAGTTCAGCTTTACCAATTTAACACGTTTCCATGTGTTGCACTGAAAGTTTTGGTCCCTCTCTCTTTAGTAATATATTCCTGGTCTCTTCTTAGGGTCGAGTTAGAGATGAATGAGAGCGCGGCCGGGAACGAGAGCGTGGCGGGATTCCCCATGGCCTCGTGGCTGGAAGCCGGAGTCTTCAGCGGGAACAGCAGCCTCGCGCTCTCCTCCTCATCATCATCCTCCTCATCATCATCCTCGTCGTCGTCGTCCTTGCTCCTCGACTTTCCTATAAACCCGTGGGACATTATGCTGTGCCTGTCCGGCACCGTGATCGCGTGTGAGAACGCCATCGTGGTGGCGATCATCTTCTACACGCCGACGCTGCGCACCCCGATGTTCGTCCTGATCGGCAGCCTCGCGACGGCCGACCTGCTCGCGGGAGTCGGACTCATCTTGAACTTTGCGTTCCAGTACTTGATCTCGTCCGAGACGGTCAGCCTGATCACGGTCGGCTTCCTCGTGGCCTCGTTCACGGCGTCGATCAGCAGCCTGCTCGTCATCACCGTGGACCGCTACTTCTCCCTGTACAACGCGCTCACCTACCTGTCGGAGAGAACGCTGCACTGCGTGCACCTGATGCTGCTGGGCGCGTGGGGCGCGTCGCTGGGGCTCGGCGCGCTGCCCGTGCTCGGCTGGAACTGCGTGCGCGACGCGTCCTCCTGCAGCGTGGTGCCGCCGCTCACGCGCACCAACGTGGCGCTGCTCGCCGTCGCCTTCTTCGCCATTTTCGTGCTCATGCTCGGGCTCTACTGCAAGATCTGCAAGATCGTGTGTCGCCACGCGCACCAGATCGCGCTCCAGCGGCACTTCCTCGCGCCGTCGCACTACGCCGCCACCAAGAAAGGCGTCTCCACGCTCGCCATCGTCCTGGGCACGTTCGGCGCGAGCTGGCTTCCCTTCGCCATCTACTGCCTGGTGGGCGAGCGCGAGGACCCGGCCGTCTACACGTACGCCACGCTACTTCCGGCCACCTACAACTCCATGATCAACCCGATCATCTACGCCTACCGCAACACCGAGATCCAGCGCTCGCTCTACGTGCTGTTCTGCGGCAGCGCGCGCACCGACGTGTCGCACCGCTCCAGATCACCGAGCGAGGTCTAGAACCGAGACGCCTAAAGACTGCATCCGAGTGGGACTGGAGTCAGTCCCGCAATTGCACTTTAAGACTCGAGCCAGCCATGAGTGAGTCGCTCTCAGTGCTCCATGCTGTGAACAACAGACTTTGTTGACAAAGCCAAAAAGAAAGAAGAAAAAAAAACTCTCATTAAGAATGCATCTGAACTATTTCAAGTAAATACACAACAACAAAAAACAGCACTTTATGTGAAGATTTTAAATGCCAAAGCAGTATTGTACAGCCATGTGACTTCTGTGATCTGATTTTTGCAAAGCTGAATGTTTCTGAGTATGTGTTTTTTATATGGAAAAGAAAGTGAATTAAACGTGTATCTGCAGTCACGTCTTGGCAAATTGCACACACTAACACTATGCATCTTTTGTCTCCATAATATGCAAGAAAAACTATTGACAAATTTCATAAATATTAGTCAACTTTGTCAGCTAAGAAGAAAAAAAATCCCAAATCCCAGGTCATTATTGCTAGAATACTGTACATGTAGAATCTGACATCGCAGAGGGGATACTAACAACATTCACAGCATTCACTTTTAATTACAAAATATGTTTTTGGAAAAATAACATAATGCAAATCTACAATGACACACTAAACACTTGGCAGCCATAACATTATCACCACCTGTGTAATATTCAGCAGGTCCCCTTCTTACCACCATATCAGTGATGCACTGCGTGTTCTGACACCTTTCTATCACAACCAGTATCACCTTTCTATCATTTCGAGCTACACCAGTGCATCTATTGGATAAGACTTCACTGACCAGCCTTTACTCTCCATATGCATCAGTGAGTCTTGGCCACCTATAACCCTGTCTCCAGTTCACAGATTTTCCTTCCTTGGAGCACTTCTGGTATGCCAGCCTGGGAACATCTCACAAGAGCTTCAGTTCTGACCCAGTCCTCTAGCCATTGCGATTTGGCGCTTCTCACAGTAGCTTCATTTTCAATATCTCTTTACAGTGATGGCTGGAAATGGGTGGGATATATTAGGCAGCAAGTGAGCCTTTTTTCCTAAAGTTGATGTGTTGGAGGCAGAAAAATGGGTAAACGTAAGGATTTGAGTGATTTTGAAAAGGGCCTAATTGGGATGGCTAAAGGACTGGGTCAGAGCAACTCCAAAACTGCAGCTCTTGTAGGATGTTTATGGTCTGCAGTGGTCAGGACATACCAAAAGTGACCCAATGAAAGAAACTGGTCAACCGGAGACAGTGTCATGGGTGGCCAAGGCTCACTGGTGCACAAGGGGAGTGAAGGCTGGTCCATGTAGTCCGATCCAATAGAAGCACTGGTGTAGATCGAACTTATAAAAAGATTAATGCTGGTTGTGATAGAAAGGTGTCAAAACACACACATTGTTATAGTAGCAAAGGAAGGGACCTACTGAATATTAAAAAGGTGGTCTTAATGTTATGGCTGATCAGTGTAGTATGTAACATATTGACATGCTCAGAGTCTGTTTGGCAATCTGAGCTGCTTTTCTCTGGTAAATATTGATTATTTATTTAGTTAACGGAAATTAACAGAATTCAGCTCTTATTCATGTCACCTCTCTTGTTCAATTTTGTTTTTTAAACTCCTCATTCTGGAATCTGTTGGTAAAACATGTGAAAGAGGCATCAGCAACCAGCATTCATCACCATTATCTTATAAATAATAAATGTGTTTGATGGCCCTCAGAGCCCCCTACTGGCCTGGGGCACCAAGCAGGTGCCTGTCTTGCTTGTTGACAAGCTGAGCTTTTGCTCCATACATTTCCTTTCACCAAATACATCTTTTGGCAAGTCTCTTAGGGAATGTACAGTAAATTTAAAAAATATTAACAATCAAGAGGTTTATTTCCGCTTTAACTCTCCGTATCAGAATTCCAGCGAGTCAAAAGTTCACGTAAATCAAATCAGCATCATGCAGCACATCACAGTGGCATGTTGTGGGGTTGTTTTGGTGCACATTAGAAAACATACGTCATTATGAAGCAAAAGTTCATGACGATAGACAGAAAAGTAAATCTTAAGATTAAGCATACCACCAAAGTTGATTAAAGACAACAAAGTGCAGGTATCGGAGTGGTCATACCAAAGCCTATACCTGATTGTAATACAAAATTTGTGTACTTTATTAAAAACCTTCAATCAGTCTGAGCCCAACACCTGACTAAGTTACATCTGTTCTGTCAGGAGGTATGAGCAAGAAATTCCAGTAAAGTATTGTGAAAGGCCAAGAACAGCTGCATTATCAACGGTTGATTTTGTAATGCATTATGACAACTACTATTCTGTGATTTTCCTAGTATGGCAGATTTACAATCATGTTTGTAATCATGTCAATTAATCAGATTTACAATCATGTTTTTATTTATCTCTGGTGTTCCAGTAAGCTGTGTGAAAAGTTGTGGGCGCAGGGACGCACATCACACATTTTTACAAGCGAGCTTGAGTGACAGCATTACAGTGGGAGGGTGTGATGAAAGTGTGTTCTGGTTCATGAGGGATAAATGACGTGTGGTCTAGAGTTTGCATGGACTCCAGGTTGCCACTCCGAATGAGGAGACAGGATTTTTTACAGATGCTTGGGTTTTATTGGCTTCCATTAAAGATGACATCACTAAGCATTCACAATGGCACGATGGATCTAAAAGTAGAGGCTCATTTTGAAATGCATCTGCTGCGGTTGCTATAGGTCCATGGTCATTTGGCAAAAAGGTCAACACTGGTGCATTAATTCATAATCACACCGTGGAGACTTTCATTACTAGAGCGTTACGAGTTACTGAGGAATTAATCACAATGTCTTCACCACTGTACATTTTCGTTGACTTGGCTGGCTGTTGACGTGTGTCTTGTGTGTCTTATTTATTTGATGCTTTATTCATTGATGCTGCACCCACACACACTGCTCCATCCAGCATGACTGGCCATCTCAATGGGAAATGTTACACTCAGACTTGGCATAACATACATCTTCTATTTTTTATTATTATAATTTTGAATCAATATAATACCAATAATAGCCAATACTGCAAATGATACACATACTCCCATTACTGGTACTTTTTGCCACTACCTTAAGCACTTGTTTATGGTGCAACCATCTCCCAGGGCTCTTCCTCAGGGCAAAGAAGGTAGGTTTTCTTTTAGATAACCTAAATCATGAACATTGTGCTTTGGGGTTTAGGTGACCTTCCATTACATCGTTGTCTCCCATCTTGTCCAGGCTACTTGTGATAATTCTACTGCCTTTCAGGCGCATGCTTCTCCATGCTTTCTTGTTCGTTTTCCTGTATTTCTTCTTGGACTTTTCGCACTGGGGCTTGGAAAGGTTAATCCACTGGCCATTACCCCAACTTTTATCCTTTCTTAAGCCCTACTTCCTTCAGCCTAATATAACTAATACAACTACTTGTCTGAATCTTGATGCTGGTCTTCAAGATACTAAGCTTTTTGGAATCATTGTCATGCAGCAGTTGTTGATCTCCTTGATCTCTATGGTGGTTCTGGTAAAAGGTACTGTAGATGTACTGTAGGTTGTTGCTTTCATTTATAGAGCTGTTCTGCTTAGACTACAATGGTAGACCCAGCCACCTCTGGACATCTCTGTCACAATGTTCTCGATCATTGATTATACCATAAGCACTCAGCCAGATGATTGGAAAGATCCAGCTTGAACCTTTTGTGTATCCATATTTCATTTCTTTCTTGTGCTTGTCTGACCAGCTGTGTGCAGCTGTGTTTATTCCCCTTTTCTCCACTGTTGTGTCAATATGCATTCTGGAGTAAAAATGTCTTTAAGACAAAAAAAGCTGAAAATCATTTTCCCTTACACTTTGAGCACTGAGATGGCTCTGAACTGTTCAATATTCTTAGAGCTTTCTTTTTTGGGATCCACATGCCCTGTGCACGCACCCACTCATCAGCAGCTACTTCTCCAGCATGCCAGATGACCGTCAAGAACATTGGAGAATCACTGACGCTGTAAATTATCAAACCTAATTATTAAACATCAAAAAAAGAAAACATTACTGCAATAATATATACAAAAAAGTGCATTTATATTTATGACCTTTTGCAGATAAAGAGCACCTTGATGCATTTCTTTATTGATTCCCGAGAGATGGTGGGACTAGTCGAGCAGTGCTAGAGGATCTGAGGGAGCTTGGTAAAGTGCGCAGTGTGATAACTCCTTTGAGGCAAGTGGGCGTTAGTCCATTTTTGGCTGTGAAGGCAAGCATCAGTGTTTTAAATATTTTGCATGCAGCTAGAGGAAGCCAGTGAAGGGAACATAGCAATGAGGTGGTGCAGTTGCAGAGGTTGAATGGCGCACAAAGGCAGACTTGCCAAGAGTGAGTCCAGTCTGGAAATGACAAGGAATTGATCAAACACTTGAAAATCTGTGTGGTTAAAGACAGATCAGGCTTTTGATGTCCCAATTAATTCTCCCATCCTGATTCACAAAGGGTTTGCTATAAAGAACAAAGTATTAGGTGTTACTCTCCTCTTCTTGGTCAGACCTTTTGGAAGAGTGGCTGTCGGGGATTTCTGATGCCTTGTGTTAGATTTCAGAATCACTCTTACTGTAGTTCTCGATTTAGACTGCATCTTTCTCGGAGAGGTGTCAACCTTTCTTGCTGATTGAAGGGCACTTGACTTGTCGGAATCTTTGTGCGATGATGAAGTAGCCTTTGGTGCTTGGAGGTTACGTGGGGTGAATGTGTGTTGTGTTGTTGTTTCCTTTTTCCAAACATTTCATTGTGGCCTGGTGGATCCTGAGGCCATGTGGATTTTTGCAGAACCCCTACCTCTATATTCATAAACTCTGTGGTTACTCAGAAACTGACTTGTTTTTTTGGTGGCAGGATTTTCAGTAAATCCTCCATTCATGAGAGCTTACTGTACTGCAGTGCTCTTTCTGACTATGTATTTTATTTGACAGCCTTGCCAAGTGTGGATAGAAGAAGAAGAATGGCATTTATTAGTTCTACTTGGCATTTTATAAATGTATTGGAATACCCTTAGACTTTCCAAGAAACCGACTGTTTACCAGGTTCTTTCTGAGCTTTTTTTGATAAAAACGTGCAGACTATTGAATATAGGGGAACACTGTCTGACATACTCAATAAACCTACCTGCTTTACATTCACATGTCAGATCCAGAGGTAATTTGCCAGTGACAGCTTTTGTACTCTTGCCTTTTTACACCACCACAATGGATTTAACATGAAGCAATCATGGCATGATTGATGTGTAGACATTCCGCTTTACCTCACCCGAGGATTTTAACAAAAATACGGTTTAGGAATGATCGATTGTCGACTTTCCATCATTGCTGGGAGTTTACTACAGTCACCTTCAGTTGCTGCTTGGTTTTGGTTCTTTCAGTTTTCTCTTCAGTAAGTGAAAAGCAGCTTCATCGAGTTGAGGTCAGATGTCAGACGTGCCCTTTTAAAGAAAGTGCTTTCACACCATTATTCATCTGTAGTAAAGTGAAGCAGCATTTGACTGACAGTGAGCAGAAAGTACAGCTCTATATACTTTAAAATTAATCTCAGTTCCATTAGCAGGCGTACAAGAAGATTCAAGATATTTAGTGCAATAGAAAAAAAAACACTAATAATGATGAGAATAGAAGAATAAGTATACAGAAAATAAAAATAAAAAGACTGATATAAATTATATACAATATAATATAAAAATGCATTCAGATTACAGTATATAATATATTGTAATTTGTGATACATGTGCAGTGATAAAGTGACAGTGATAAAGCTCATGCCATAAAACCTCCTTCACCATATCTGATGATGATACAGTATGATATGGTATGCTTTGTAACATAAGCCCCTTCTTTCCTTCTCTATATTCTTCTCTCTCTTTTATTCTGGTACAGTACGTGTTAATCTTGTATTAAAACTGGGCAGGCTTATTTAGATTCATGCAAATTTAATTTGCCCTTCCTTCCAGTGGTTTTCATCATGAGGTAGACAGTCTGTATTTACAGTACAGTACTGTACATGCATGAAGGCTTCTCCTTGACTGTAGAATTTGACTCAACAGGGAACCCATTCTCACTTGGGTGATAACAGCTAGCAGGGATTGATCTGCATCATACTGGTTTTACATCAGCCGACGATCATCTTAATGGTGAAGTGGAACCATCACCCCCAGTCACCAGACGCATCCCAAGCAGACCACACAGGCCTCCAACCAGAAGCAGGACACGGGATGACTTGGACAGGTCCAGAGGACAGAGAGGGTCTGGATCACTGGGAGGTTTGGCCACTCAGAAAGTTTTTGCCTTCTCTCTCTCTCTCTCTCTCTCTGATTGCTCTGTTTTGTTTTAAAGCCTCTTTTAAATGGCCCAGCATTTATGGGCTGCATATTGAGTGTGCCCATGAAATGCAGATTCAACACCAGACCTTTCAGCCTGGATAAGTAATATGGAGAAGGAAAGAAGGGCTCATGTTCCAAAGCATACCACATGATCATCTGACATATTCGAGGCAGTGTTATGCATGAGTATGCCTGCCTATGGAACTGGGTCACTGGTGTTTATTGATGATGTGACCGCTGATGTACAGTAGCAGGATACATTCTAAAGCCTATAGAGCTGTATGCTCTGCTCAGGGTCAGTAAAATGTTGCAAAACTGACAGGAGCTTCAGAGTACAGACGAATTATGATATGAAAGCTATAGGGAAAGCAACCCAAGACAACAATCTCATGGCACATTCATAAAAGAACACGATGTCTCTTGAATCACTTTATTCCAAACCCATTTTGGTCAGCGAAGCTACCAAAAAAGTGTCACTGTCCAAATACTTATATATAGGTCAGTGCAAACAAAGGCGGGTGATTAGGAATATGTGCATTTCTTCCCCCTCTTTAGAACTGCTCGCTTAATGTATCCACAGTGCCTAGTGCAGTTTATAGTGCATGCACAGATGTGTGTGTGCATGTGTGTATGATGATTAACCACCCCTCTTCCTGGAAACATAGGCAGGCCTGAATACAAGCGCTCAGTAAAGCACTTTATTCTTCTCCTCTCACACAGAGCTGAGTGAGTACATTGTGAAAACACAGAAAAGTGCCTGTTGTGAAATGATTTTTTTCTTTCTCTCTGCACTATACTGGGAACATGCTGATGGTGTGCATTCACAAGTTCACTAATAATGAGAATGTGAATGGATTCATGAGTACGCTGTTCTCAGATTAAGGCTATTAATTTGCTTTGATTCATCCATAAACATGCCATTATATCAAACATCTTTACACGATATCTGCCAAAAATATTAATGACAACTTTTTTGTTTTTTTAAATACAATTCACATTACCAGACATAAATTCCACCAGTCCAAATTACCAGTCCGCAAATTTTCCAGGTCAGGTCAGGCCTTTGTGATAGCCACTTGAATACTTTAACTTTGTTGTCTTTAATCCTGTACCTTCTGATGTATGCTTAGATGTACTGTATTATTATCGTCCCATCATTGTACCTCCCTGAAATGCGATTAAAAAATATATGATATAATATAATATAGCTTAAGAAAGGATTTATATATTATTATTATTAGCATTATTGTTGAGGATGATGTAATATTCATCTTCTTATCTTCTATACCACTTTATCCTGTATTCAGGGTCGCAGGGAGCTGGATCCTACCCCAGGAGGCTTAGGGCACGAGGCGGGGTACACCCCGGACAGGGTGGTAACGCCAATTAGCCTAACCTACATGTCTTTGCACTGTGGGAGGAAACTGGAGTACACGGAGGAAACCCACCAAGCACGGGGAGAACATGCAAACTCCATGCACACAGAGACGGGAATCGATCCTGGCCAGGAATCGAAACCGAATGTAATATTAATAAGACAAAATAATAATAATTTTTATTGAATTAATAAATCTTTAGTATTATTTAGGCTTGTAATAACTGCACAATAATATTATCTCTGTACAGCTTGTATATTCTAATCATTTATTTAGGGTTTTTTGAATGGTGGAATTTCGTTCCCTTAACCGACATTCCCTACAGAGGAAGCAGGGAGTAGGGAGCACCCTGTGAAGGCGTTCAAGTCAAATCCGGACTTTTAATTGTGCACGATAAGAGAAGATGGGTATTTATTTCTCGTTATAATCCCCTGCTACACTAATGCACTTATCCCAGTGTTTCACTAGTGCTTGGATACCATCAAGGTAGGAAGTAGAAATGGCTTGGAGCGAGGTCAGGACTGTACAGTTGATGTGGTAATAATTCCCAGCCGAGTTCCTGTAATGTGCAAGCGGTGTTGGGGAATGATTGTGTATAGAGTTTCCACAGACAGACGCGTCTCTTCCTCAAGTTATCCATTGATTTCTAATGATCAAGAGTTCCACTTACTGGATCTGACATTCGTTACTACGTTTGCAGGAGTCTCATCACTGTACTCTGCTTAAAGTCTTCTGTAAAAGTCAGACTTTTATGCCTACATTCATTAAAAGTCTTGGTTTGACATGAACGTAATGTTAGGTAACGTAACTGCTTCAGAGCTCCAGGGTCAGTTGTACCTGAGCTCAGGTTGCTCTAAGGTTCTCCCCTAGTACAGTACGCTCAGTGGTTATTACTGGGGCCGCGCACCTCCAGTGTTGGGGATTTGAATCTCACCTCCACTCTGTGTGCATGGAGTTTGTCTGTTCTCCCTGTGGGTTTCCTCCTGCATGACTGGTGTTTACATATTGTGTACTGTATGTGTGTGCGTCCTGCAATAGGTTGGTACCCCATATACTGTGTACTACGCCTCGTCCCCCCTGATATCCATAGGATTGACTCCACGCTGATCCTACACAGGGTAAGAGGTATGGTTAATGGATACATGGATGAACTTAATTTATTTCTCCAAAGAAATGCATTTTGTGTTTACTATGCCAATCAAAAGTACTTTTTAAAAGTAATGTTGCATATTATTTAGATGGCAATTATCCTGAGTGGGTGTGGCATGGTGTCTAAAGAGGTATGGATTCATGAATAGAAGAAAGAAAGGAAATGGATGAAACCCCCCCCAATAATGGTATACTATATTTTCATCATCAAGAAATGTGCCTGTCTATGATTTTAAAAAGCGTTAGTGGTGCCACCTAGTGGCCAGTTTCTAAAAAAAATTTTTAATGGTACTAAAGAGTGCCTACTGGAGAAAGACCAGTTTTGTTATGGCTGATGTTTTAAGCCTGCTGAAAACTGATAGGCTGATGTCCATGTTTTTTTCTCAATTAGTTAGACTATTAGAGGTTCATCTACAGATTAACACAATCTATAAAATTAGGATTTACAGATTATACACATTAGATCAAGGTTAAATGGGAGTGGGTTTCTTAAAGGAGTTGTTGTGGTTGTTAAGCCTATGAAGTTGCAGAACCATGTATTGATGTAGCTAGTCTTCATGGGACAAAATCTCAAAAGCTATGCTGTAGTGCCCCCTGCAGGCGACTTACTTGAGTAGCAGGACAGAATAAAGTTTGTGCTATTGTAGGTGTGTAATATCACATTTCTACAGGTCCATCCTAAAAATAATTAAAGTACATTTATAAATTCTCCCCAAAAATGTGATTGAAAGAAATTTTCTGTCCTGAGAAAAATGATCAACTGAAACCTGCTGGGTGGCTTAGAGGTTTGTGTTGTCGTCTTACACCTCCAGGGTTCGGGTTCTACTCCTGTTTTTGTGTGCATGGAGTTTGCATGTTCTCATGCAGATTAGGCTAATTGGTGTCCCAAAATTGGCTCTGTGTGTGTGTGCGCCCTGCGATGGATTGACACTCCGTTCAGGATGTACCCCGCCTCGTGCCCAGAGTCCCCTGGGACTTGGATAAACAATTAGTGAGTGTGTATATGAGAGTAAAATCTTTGCCTCCCATGTTATTTCTTCATGCAAAACTGTCTGATTGAATTATCCAGTGCGCCGCCTACTGGAACATTTCGGTATCACATAGTATATAGGCAAATAATGTATGTGAATAAATATGCTTACTGGGCATCGGTGGCAGGGTTCAGTTTCCACCCAATGCCCAAACCCCAGCCACTGGATGCAGTGCCGGTCCCAAGCCCGAATAAAACGGAGGGGGTTTGTGTCAGGAAGAGCATCCAGCGTAAAAAAAACCTGTGCCAAATTGTGCGCGACCCCTCGATGAGGGAGTAGCTGAAAGACTAACAGCGATGTAAATAAATACACCCACGTTTATTAACAGCAAGTATATTTCCGCACTTAACCTGCAAGAGAGCTTCAAAGTTAAGAATAAGAAATACCCACGTCCTCTGGTGTTTAAAGAGCACTGTAATCACAAATTTCCACAATGCACATGGTCACATTTTTGTGTTGAACACTAACAGCTAAGACAACTACTACTACTACTAATAATAATCCTATTAATACACATCTATGCTCATGCTCATCTATGTAACATGCAAATTCCACGCACACGCGGTAATCGAACCTGGACCCTGGAGGTGCAATCCTATTAATACACATCTATGCATGAGCATAGATGTGTATTAATAGGATTGTATGAGCATAGATGTGTATTAATAGGATTGTATGAGCATAGATGTGTATTAATAGGATTGTATGAGCATAGATGTGTATTAATAGGATTGCACCTCCAGGATCCAGGTTCGATTACCGCGTGTGCGTGGAGTTTGCATGTTCTCCCCGTGCTTGGTGGGTTTCCTCCAGGTAATTTGGTTTCCTCCCACAGTCCAAAGACAGATTAGGTTAATTGGCGTCCCCAAATTGCCCGTAGTGTGTGTGTGTGCGCCCTACGATGGATTGGCACCCTGTCCAGGGGTCCTCGTCCCCTAAGCCTCCTGGGATAGGCTCCAGGCCCCTACGACCTTGAATACATGATAAAGTGGTATAGACGATGAGTGAGTAAGTGATTAATTGAGGAATCAAAATTTTTCCCTTTAAAGATAAGAAGTTAAGAAAAAAGGCAGCATTAAGCTAATTTTATAGCGCCATCTTCAGGTAAAGTGCCACATTTACACATTCCAGCAGAAACCGCATACCAATAACGATAAATATATTCTACAAAACACAATTATTTAAAATGTGCATACACCAAAAGACACACGGTACAAGTGTCCTGGAACCTTTACCATAACATTAGCTTTTATTAATTCAAGCGAACTGTTACATTAAACAGTTACATAAGTTACAAGGTTTACACCTTAAAATTTTGTTCATTTTTTTCTTTTTTTGTTGCTGTTGGTGTTTGTTTGTTTCTTCTTCTTTTTTTTTCTTTTTTTTTCCTGTATGGAACATAGAAACAGCTAATGTTTAGAAATGCAGGCAAAAAAGTAGTAACGGCACAGTACATTCATCAACTTAACAACACGTCTATACAAACCATAAGGCAGGAAGGAAGGAGAAATGTATGGCCAGGTGGTTTCTGTCGCAAGAAACGCGGTACTGTTGATACTGTAGTGGTCTGATTCCTTAGTTATTTAAACACACCGTGTGTAGAGCCCTCTGAATGCTAGAACCCTGATAAGAACAGAACACCTTGCCTTAACCGGTCGGCACAATTTAAACACCATCTTGTTTTTTTTTTTCTTCTTGTTTTTTTTAAGAATCTTTACAGAAAACGAGCATCTTAACCACATGTTCTTATTAAAATGATACAATGACAGTACATATTGCTCAAAGATATGTAAAAGTTTTGTAATGAGAACATAGCCGTGTATGGTTTTTTTTCTCCTTTTCTTTTAAATGGACCATGCCCTCATTGCACGAAGGCGTTTACTGGCCTATTTAGGATGTGAAATGTCTTGTTTATACATGGAAAATTAAATGAAGTTAAAAAAAATAATAATAATAATCATAAACCAGAAGGTGGCAGCATTGCTTCAGAAATGAATACGACGCTAACGATGCATCGCTCCTTTCACGCAACACTAAGCGTCCAGCTCTTCATGGTCCGTCCTTGCAACGAGCTGAAAGGTATTTCCGTTAATTGTAAAAGAGAACTGTTAAACTTCGAGAACATCAACATACGTTGATGAACATCAAGATTAAAAAGTAAAAAAAATAAGAGAGACAAGAGACACAAAGTTTCCTGAAACATACCACATGGAGAACCGTGGAAGAGGGACAGAGAAAAAAAAAAACAAGACACTTATTATTTTTCTTTTTTCTTCTTAAAATGGTCATTTCTTAATCATTTCCATCCTTGATTTTTTCAGCTTCTTCTTTTATCTTCACTCCATCCAGTCGACCTCGTCGAACTCGGAGTCATCTTCTGAGTCGCTGTATTCCACAGCGATGCGCCGGGACAAGATAGTGGCTACGTCGTTGCCCACGCGCTCATGCTTAGCCTCCTGTTCCCTTTGCTCCTCCACCTTTCTCAGCTGGATACCTGAGAGAGAAAAAGATTAAAAAAACACTTTAGATTTGATCAAAGGGACTTTTTAATTGTTTATTAAACACTCTCACAAGTTAAACACAATTTATAAATATTCCCCAAAACAGACTAAACAACCAATGCGATATGGCTATAAATAAATCTGAAAAGTAGTTTAAATTTGATCAAAGCAGACTAAACAGTATGATCATTACCTTTACGAATGGCTTCTAATAGGACACTGCGGGCGTCGCTGATCGGCGGCAGGTTCGATGGATATCTCTTGACATCGTGACCCGAGTGAGTGGGCGGAGAAACCGGGAATGAAGGCACAGGGGGCGGACCTGGAGGCTGACAAGGGGGGGAGCCTCGTGCCCCTGGGTGCGGCAGAGGAGGAGGCGGAGGAGGAGGAGGTAACACCGCGCCGTCTCCCATGCCAGGGAGCAAGACTTTGTCCTGCTGGATTCTTGCCGGAGAAGAATGAAGAGGTGGAGCCACAGGAGGAGGGGCAGGGTGCAACACACCAGGGGCAATCTGAAGGGGTGCAGGAGCAGGAGGGATAGCCAGGGGCTGCTGGGAAGGTAGCGGTGGGATCGGGGGTGGCGGCGTGCTGCGCATGCTTGAACCTGATGCGGTGGCTGGGAGAGGTGGGGGAGGCGGGGGAAGTGGGGGAGGAGGAGGGGGCGGAGCACTGGGATTCATGAAGACAGGAGTGCGAGCCGGAGACTGAGGACGACTGTCGGAGTAACCCGAACTGGAGCTGAAAGAGAAATAATAAAAATAAAAAAAAAACTATAAAAGAAGGGTAGAGAAACGACTAGGGATAATTTCGACCATCTACTGACTCTTATATATTTAGTTATACATGTTAAATGTTATACGTTAGACGGACGAAACCCAACATCTTAGCTCGTATTGCTCTGGGAGTTATTGTCTTAAATAAAATAAAAATACTCCCAGGGAGAGAACGAGAAAGAGAGCAAGCCTGCACGAGGGAGGCGAGGTACAAGGTATAGCCTCGATCATGTTTTAAACTGGGTCGCACCTTGAAAAAAAAAGAAGAAATTGTGAGCAACATAACGGAGAAGCTGCATTACAAGCTTTAAAAAAGCGAACAAGAAAAAAAAAACCCTTGATCACGATTAGGGTTTACACCACACCACACTACTACGGTCGAGGTCTTGAAAGTTATTGACAGATTTTATGTAACAGCAGCTCTGACAGTAGTCCTGGCTATATTTAAAACCACAGGTTTCTTTTAATGCATTATTGTTGCCATGGTAACAAGGTATGCCCAGCGAATTGTATGTTGAACTTTCCACACTCTGAAATAAACTGTGTATTCTTTAATCATAATAAAAAATATCAATATGGTGATGTTCCATAATCATTTCTTGCTGCTTTCTATTTTAAATAAAATCGTGAGAAATGATTTCATCATCCAGAACACATTATATATATTGTATACATTATATGTATATATATTATATGTTTATTTATATATATTTGTCAGTTCTTACTATGGTATGCTGAAGTATAATTACAAGCATTGCTTAAGAGTTGATATTTGATACCCCAGTCCTTGATATTTCAATCCCTGTAGCTTTTGCAGAATATCTGTAAGTCCCCATGGTTTCTCTGCTGCCCTTCTTGAATACGATCTTTTGTTAATAAATAGATAATTAAGTAGCAGATACTGTTACATTCCCGAGTAAAGAAAAAATATAATTATATTTCAAAATCATTTTATTTAATCAACCAACAATTTGTATTGTACTCTATTTAACCCACAGGCGAGAGAATGCTGGGATATTTAAGCTATATAAGGTGCACGGTGTACAGAACCTCAGATGAATCTTCTCTCTAGGTGAGAAAAATTAATAATAATTTCCGTTTCCTGTAGGGACTGAGAACAGCAAGCCTCCCACTCCTAGGTTTTTTCGATTTTTTTTTCAAGGAGACCTCAGAGAGCATTGTAAGCAGCTGGATTGCTCGGCAATTGCAGTGTCTCAGCCCACAAGATCCTGCTGTGGGTGAGGAAAATAGCTGAGAACATCACCACAGTCTCGTTTCCCCTCCGCCGAGGGTATTTACAATAAAACCCGCATCTGAAAAGCCACCACTTTTCTCACGTCTTATCTTCCTGCTGTCTGATAAAGCAGGACCATGGCATCCAGGCCGTTATTACAGATGTGACCGATTCTTCTCCGAATCACACGGCATCCACAACACTGCCGAAATCTGAAACTCTCTTACTTGTATTTATTATACAAGTTATTTAAAAAACGTACTGAAACAGTAGTTATCGCCACATCCTCGCTACAGTCCTGACCTCACTCCAAGCCATTTCCACATGCTTGGGCAAACATTAAAGGAGTTCCAGGAAGGCCAGATGTTTAATAAATCAGGCGGTCCGATCCGATCGTGGCTCCGAGACTTTCTATCTTGATGGTATCTGAGCACTAGTGAAACACTGGGATCAGTGCATTAGAGTAGCGGGGATTATACAGAGGGAGTTTATACTCTCATAACTGTGTTCTGTTATTCTGCAGAATTAAAAGTCCCGCTTTGACTTGTACAATCAGCAGCCTTTTGGAAAAGTATTTTCCAGATCTGACAAAATAGTGTTCATTAGTCCTGTGTAATTACTGGAGGAGAAAACCCCAGCCTTTGAAACGTTCAAAAAGATTTCGGACAACAGAAATATTTGTGCAAGGAAAGGCTCCTTTTGTTTACAAAGTTGCAGGACATTTGGGGCAAATCAGGTGAAAATAGTACACACGATAAGTAGAAGATTAACACGGTACATTTTTTCCACCAGTTTAAGGGACGTAGTTAAAGTGAAGGTTTTTTTTTTTTCAATGGAAAATCCATGATGATCCCAGTTTATTTTACTGGTTTGGAAAAAGCACCGTTACTCTTATACTTTCTGAAGTCTGGTGAGTAATCAGAGAAATTATTTCCAATTGTGTAGGAAATTGAAGAAACATCACTTTTATTGAATATTATACAGATAAATAATACTTACACAAGGTAGCACAAGGAAAGACTAACGCGCACGTGTGTGTGTGTGTGTGTGTACCTGATGACCGAGGGAGGCTTGATGTCTGCAGGGTGTGAGGGTGGAGGGGGCGGAGGCTCGTGAGGTCTCCCGTACATGCGCTCTCCCGGGCGGTTGAGCAGCTCGCTCATCTGAGAGTACGGCAACGCTGCCAGAGAGAACGAACCGTCCAAATGATCCATGTACATCTGCCTGAAAGTGGAGGAACCACGGAAAAGGTCAAAGTGATGCTGTGCTTGTAACACAATGATATCTGGGTAAATATTGTTTCTCTCTCTCTCTCTGCATCTCTATGTCTCTGTCTGTCTCTCTCAGTTCAGTTCTCCTCCTACATGTCTTTCTGTCTCTCTCTCTCTGCCTTTCTGTCTCCCTTTTCCTGTCTTTCTTTGATGTTGACTCTTGCCTGCTCTCTTTCTCTCTTCACCTCTGTGCATCTCTCTTTCTGTCTGTCTCTCCATGCATCTCACTCTATCTGCCTCTATCTCCTTCTCTGCTTACGTCTCTCGCTTTCTTTCTCTTTTTCTGTCTCTCTCTCTCTCTCTCTGTCTCACACACACACCTGGGGTCATGGTAGGGCGCCAAGCCATTGCTAGCCTCTTTGTGTTTGTCCTCGATGTCGTCTTCTGCCAGCTCTGCCCCTAAAGCCAGTTTCTGCCACTCCTTTTTGCGATCATGAGGCGCTCGTGGTATCTTCTCTGGTTCTGCAGGACGATCGATGTTCTTCAGCTGAGTGAAGAGACACAGAGTGTGAATTTTTACTATCGCGAAATGGACAACATGAAGCTGCAGAAGAGTCAGGGACTGGGGTACGGTGTGGAAGTGGGGGTTGGGAAGGGGGGGGGTCAGGGTAACAAGATGGGCATTTAGTCCATGTAGTCTTAAAAAAACAAAACACAACCGGGGAAATCGGAGGGGACAAATGAAAAGCGCTTCTACAGTAGCTAAAGAGCGGAGAAAGACCGGGACATCCACATGCACAGTTCATCTGCATGTGCAATGTCGAATCAAAGCTCTACTTCTGCACTCCACACCATTTATGACTTATTTGTGTGTAACAAAAAAAACAAAAAAAAACACTTCCTCTAGTGGAGGTGTAAAATATATGCAAGCACACACTCCCACCACCACCATCACACACACACACACACACCATCAAATGATGTGTAACTAAAAAGCCATTTCTTCTTGTGCATTTGTGAGTAAATGTGCAAACACAATCTCACTCACTCACACACACACACACACACACGTCTCACTTAGTGTTATGCTGCTGTCCTCTCAGCCTCAGAATATTAAAAGATCGATGCACACACATGCAAAGTAGGAGCCAAGTCCTTCATACATTATGCGATAAAGCAGTGTCAGTTGTGCAGTGCAGAGAAACACACACACACACACACACACCGCAAGAATAGCCTCAGCTTAATACTGCAACACACACACAAAGAAACAACACACACAGGAAACAAATAAATCTATATGGCTTATATGATGCTGTTTAGGAGCTTCAAGAGAAAACCAGAACTGCATCCTAATTGGTCATATCTTTAATTATTGCTTAAATTACCGTAATTCCCTCTGGGGATGATTTTCAGTGCAGTCCATTATAAGCATCACTGATGTACAGTAATGCCTGGCACAATGCTGACTCGTTTTTTTGTTTTACAAAAAACTTGAAAATATGGATTAAACCCTAAGCAAGGTAAAAAAGAAAAAAAAAAACAGCCATAGATTCCTTTGTTCCCTGTTAAGACACGCCTTACTGGCTGGTTATAAGGGGCTACACATATACTGTATATTGTAGGTTCTCCAGTTCACATACCTGCCCTGGAAGGTCTAAATATTTATAGACCTGATCATACAAGTGAGGATCCTGTAACTACAAGAACAAATGAAAAGGAAAAAAGAAAAGAAAAGAGATGCAACACATGCATAATTGTAACGTTTAACAATCGTATAGCACGGGGCCAAGCATCAAAATAAAGGCTAAAACACGGTTTATCAAAGCGTCATGCTGTAACACGACAAACAGTACAGTAGAATGGAAAGAAAAAAAAAAAACGACATACAGTCTGGTGCAAAAGTCTTGAGTCACCCACTATTGCTTTATGTTCAATTAAATGAAATGAAAAAACGTTGTATTTCGAAGGCTAAAGATATCATTTATGTAAGTGGTTTATGTAACGACCGCAGCAGCAACCTCGTTTCCCCTCTCGTCTGTTCCAACCACTCAGCAGGGTAGCTCAAAGGTTAAAGTTGCAACTGTTGGACCATTGAACAAGACCCTCAACCCTCAAATGTATACCGGGATAAAAAGGTTAAGGGCGTCTGGTAAATGCTGTAAATGTTATAATCTGCACCTGATTCTAACTGGTTCATGCATTAAGTTAGATGTTTTTTAACGTGTGAATGATTTATAGGTCACTGCGTGGCGTAAGAAACAAAAAAACATTCCTCTAAAACTGCTCAGGTTCAGAAACTGGCAAAAAAAAAAAAGAAAGAAATCAAAAATGAAAGAAAAAAAGTGCCTGGAGAACTATTTCTCAGGACTAAGCAAGATACAAGGTTATAAATGTGGGGCGGTTTCAAGACTTTTTCGCACTACTGTATACCGAAACAAAACAAACAAACAAAAAAAAGTATAGAATTAAAACTATACATTTTGGCCACAAAATCACACCTTCAGAAATTGAACTTAAAGTTAGAAATCACAGCAAAAATGTTCGCTCTGCCGTATGCCCATATACGCATGCGTGTTCATGACGATTTACACACGTACACCTGGTCATTCACGTTCAGCAGCAGCAGCACAATGCCTAAAAATCATGCACGAACACGAGGACAAGAGCTTCAGTTAACGTTCACGTTATAAGTGTGACGAATGAGGAGAAAAAACAACAACAACAACAATGCCCTGACTCTGCCATGGAGGTTGGTGCCAGATGGCCTGGTTTAAGTATTTCAGAACATGTTGATCTCCTGGGATTTCCACACACAGAGGTCTTTATAGTGTATACAGAACTGTAAAAAAAAAAAAAAAGCAACAACAAAACAGGGGGAAAAACAATCCAGCAAGCAGGAGTTCTGTGGGTGGAAATACGTAGATGAGAAAGGAGAACGAGAGAGAAGATCAGCCAGACTGTTCAAGTGATCAGGAAGTCTAAATTAGCCGATGAGCAGAAAGCATCTCAAACTCAGACAGATGCTCGAAATCACAGCAGGTTCCAAATCGACCTCAACATCTGGGCCCGTATTCACAAAGCTTCTTAAGCCTAAAAGTAGCTTCTAAGTAAGAAAATTCTTAGAATTATATCATTTTCTTAGAATTTCCCCTTAAATTTAGGACTAAATCTTAGCAAGGATTAAAAATGATTTACGAAACATCTTCAAATTGTAAAAATTGTTAAGAGTGAAGAGGGGGACTTTGAAATGGTACAAAAAAAGTCCAATGGACAAAATGGCAGAAATAGGAGAAATATTCTTCAAACACTAAAAGTAAACACTGCTCTACTGTACAATTTGGTTTTCTTGTTGTTTTACTTCATTCCATCTCTCTTGGATTGTTGGTTACATACAATCCAAAAGTGCAACTTAAATAAAGTCCGTTAAATAAAGCAATCGTCGATAGAAGCTGAGCCATTTTGCTTCCATCCATATGAAATGGATTACAAGTAATGAAATCAAAATGATAAATAAATGCAAGAACTAAAATATAGTAACTACTGCATGGAAATTGGTTGCTTTAAAAGTAGACACATTTTCACCATTTGGCTGTTTTAATTAACTTTAAGATATTCAGCCTATAACAGAAACGTTGCACAAAGTAGCCTGTAGTCATGATTATACAATTTCTTCATATACAAACATTACGATTTCACTGTCTGCTCTATCATTATACATATCTTCTATTTTCATAAAGAGCGCATTTCAAAACCTTTACAGAGGTCAGAGGTTAATTTGTATCAACCAATCACAGTCCTTGAATTGCTGCATCATTTCTAGCAACGGGGATCAACCACGCCTCCTCACTAAGATAAAAGTTTTTGTACTCAGAGTTACTCTGAGAAGTTTCCTAAATCACTTTTAATCTAAGACTCCCAGCTAGGACTTTTTAAGCAAAGATAGGAGCTCTCTGGGAGAATTTTGAGAAGCTTTGTAAATACGGGCTCAGATTTGTTGTGTGTCTTAAATTGCTTTTCTGCTTACCACGCTTGTAAACAGTGGCTGTTCGAGTTACTGGAGCCTTAATATCAGCTTAAACTGCAGACCTTTTTGTGTAAAACCTGCACCAGTGTTTAATTTATACTCAAACCAGCAACAACCTGACTCAAATCTGACATCAACAACCAAAGTCGAAGAGTCCATTTTCCCTTGATTCTGATCTACAGATACAAACTGAAGCTCTTGACCTGCACATGCATTATTTCTGCGCATCATGCTGCTGCGATATGATTGGCCAGGCGTCCAGGTTCCTGATAAACTCTTGATCAGACTATGTAGCATGCGTATAACACAATTAAAACAACAATAAACAGGTATTTTACTTATCCAGCAGTGTTTAAGGATACATTATCTGATATACAGTAGTAGTACAATTAGTAATGTGGCATGCACATGGCAGTTCAGAGCGAAAAGCATTGTCTAAAGATGAACCATGAATTACAGTGACACTCTTGACACTCGTTGTTAAGTGCTAATGTTTCCTTTCTTATATTTTTTCTTTTTTATTTCCATGTTCAGTGTGTCTGTTGTTGGACTTTCTGTCCATCACACATACTGTATTACCCAGAAAATGTAAATGAAACAAAAAGTTTGGAGAATTATTTCAATAAACATACTCATACGCACTTTAATGACTCAACACATTAATATGTACACCCCCATACTTTTTTTTTCCAGTTATTTATCTCAAAGCAGTTTATTCATTAACTGCTATAAAATATTCAGTACCTTCAGGGTAACTACAAGGGAATATACATTATGTAGAAACATTAAGGAAAATTTATCTGGCATTGGAATAAAAATGTTAAAAATAACAAAAAAACTAAGATACGCAGATATACTTAGCTAGTCCTGAAGTGTTTCTAGCTGTGTGGCTGAGATCATTATGCTGTTCTTACTGTTTGTGATAAATATTCCCATGCCATTAGGGAAGAAAAACTCAATAGATGTGATAATCTGGTATTTCAGTGCATAGCTGACTTAATTTTATTGCCACATAACACCTGAGCAACTGAAGCAACCTCAGATCATGACCTCCAGAGGCTTGTACAGCGGCCATAACGCATGATCGCTTCATGCTCTTCCCTTCTTACCCTCTCGCTCTGGAATAGGGTCGATCCGAACTCATCAGACCACATGACCTTTTTTCCCATTGCTTCGAAATCCAATCTTTATGCTCCCTATCAAACTGAAGCCATTTGAATTTATTAGTCTCCCTAACAAGTGGTTTTCATATGGCCACACAGCTGTTTAATCCCAATCCTGCGAGTTCTCGTCTATTAAACATAGCCGAGTTGACAGCACTCTCCTTCCAGTTTTTAATAACGTGTTTCACCAATTCCAGTCATTTTTAGTGTTCTCTTTGCTTGATGCAGGTCATAAACTCGACCCTTCTGAAATAGTGATTTTTTTAAAATAATACATCCATGGAACGATTGCAACTTTTGCAACTTTTACGTCAATCCAAATCAACACTTGGTATAATTCTGCACTACTAAGAAAAAAAAAAAAGGAAAAAGGTGTAGAAGAGTTTCAGCGTTAACAGATTATTATAGTTCTGTGCTGGTTAAATTAGCAGACTTAGATCGCAACTGCTCCGTGTATAAAGCGAGTTTTAAAGAAATGGCTGAATGTGGCCATAGGAGAACCCGGCTGCAGAAGGTTAAAATAATTAAGAGCGAGAAAACAAAAACAAAAACAAAGAAGTGTCTGAATTATTATTCTTTTTTTCATACCAAGATTGAACTCATCCTTTGAGACCATCGCTCCTCCGGACCTCATTAAATATTGGATCGTGACACCGTTTATGTAATTAATCACTCGTAAGACAGCCAACTGATTCGTCTTATTAAAATCGGGGATAAAAGGAAATCAAATCAAATCGTTAGCAGTAGAAGCCAACTCATTTAGAATCACTTCACAGGCGCATCATCTTTCTTTCTTTCTTTTTTTTTTTTAAAGCAGCCATTCCAAGGCTCATGCAGCCTTGCTAATAAATTTACGAGCTCACACCGCATCTGCAAAATGAGGAAGAAGAAAAGAGCATAACTATCAGAAGAACTGTCCTTATAAGAAATAACACTCAGGTGCATAGTCTTTACTTCTGTACATTTGGCAAGCTAGCAAACATGTAGGGGTGTAACAATACCGTGTATAGTTTCATTCAATATAAAACTCTTGAGTCAATCTGACACGCTGCATAACAGAGTAGGCGGTTTGTCTTGAAATACCACTTACACTTGTCACTGTGTAATGAAGCCCACACTCCTGACTGGAGGCTTTGTTTCGAATCAGAAGCCGATACACTATCCTACTAATGCACTAGAAGGTTAGCTAGCGACGGCGATGATCATGCTTAGCCACAAGCAGGAGATGGAAGACTCCCATGTAGCATTTAAGGACTTTCTGGTACGCTAAGGCTAGTGAGAATGATTGAAATGCTAAAAAAAATAAAATAAATCAAAATAAATCAGGCCACTAACTTGGGAAGTTAGAATTCGGTACGCAAGATACATTCAAATTCATATCCTTATTCAATTTTTGATTACCGCCCATTGCCCATAACGCATGCTTTGATCACGCTGGTATACTTGAATTTTTTACGCATCATTACACCCCTACAAATAATAAAGGATTGCTTGAGATATTCCTAAACTGGACAGAACAAATGAAGAAGCGCGTGTCGCAGTGGGTAGCTGTTACGGTGCAGGTTAACAGGGACAGGGATTAGGATTTTAGTGGGAGCTGGGCAGCAGGCGTACAGAATCTGTTGTTCCTTGTGTCCAAGGCTGTTTGATTACGGTCTTACCTCGGGCATGAAAGGAAGGGGCTCATGGGGGCTACCCATAAAACCCTGCAGAAAAGTTAGATAAGGCACCTCAAGCTGTTCAGACTCGGAGACAGAGAAAGAGAACAAAGAGAAGAAGAGACACGGAAAGATCAGATGCACAGAAGCA
This sequence comes from Clarias gariepinus, assembly GCF_024256425.1. Classification (NCBI taxonomy): domain Eukaryota; kingdom Metazoa; phylum Chordata; class Actinopteri; order Siluriformes; family Clariidae; genus Clarias; species Clarias gariepinus. The sequence goes on along the minus strand of NC_071101.1, from coordinate 39,157,244 downwards.
GGAAAGAGAATCGAAAGAGAGACGGAGGGTAAAGGGGGAAAAAAACGCTTTTCATGCTAACGCTACGCTAGAATAACAGAGACAGCTTTAATATAGTATGTAGCACTGCAGTCACATTAGTTATTTCAGTTCTGCAAATCAAATAAAAACCATTCTCCTCTTCAGTTCCTAATGTATAGCTCAGCTATTTCTGGAGACATTTTGAAGAAGAATAAAGCTCAGAAGGATGTAGCAGGCATCACAAGCGTCTCTGTTAGCTAATCCGCCGACAGAGCTAGTCTAAAATTGAAAATACCACACAGCTTGTGCACCTTTTTTTGTAGTGCTAATAAAGTGCTGTCAATCAATTAAAACCTTTAATCTAGTCCATCCCAGTCAAAGCCTGTGATTAATCAGGATCAATCACAATATTAAAATACTTATATTGACTTGTATTATAAACGTGCACTGTTGCAATAAAGAACACATGACAAACCGGTTAGAGGAAACAGATTATGCAGTCTTATAATATCTTAAACACATGTTAAACCAAAATCTCTCGAATGGGACCAGCACAGCATGCTGGGTAGCTGAGTCGACTGCGGGACTCGAACCTGGATCCTCAGATCCGAAAATCAACAATCTAGAGCCTTAGCCACCTGATCCACCACTCCCACATCTTACATCCAGTGTGTTCTTGTAGCTCGAGCACACATGAGTTTTATTCATAGCTTTTTATAACGACATTCAGCACACCTGTGATGTTTCATCAGTCGTCTTATTATCTTTTTCGTCATCTTATTATAAATGTGCCAGTATCTCACACAGCCAGGTAAGCGCTCTGCGATTATGGGAAGCCATTAGGGTCATACTTAGTCACATGATTAATTTGCATTAAAAATAAATAAATAAATAAAATAATAATACGTTAAAATTTCTAAACAATGACAAATTGGCAATGACAACCCTAGTTTTTTTGTTAGCATTAATTAACGTACAGATGTTAATGTTCATTATAACAATATCATGTAATATTATGAAATAAGGAGTTATAAAAATCTAACATGCTTATTTAAATCGTTATTATTTTTTCCCCCCTTACTTTTCTCCCTAATTTAGTCATGTCCAATTCCTCCCCGTCACTAGGGGGCTCCCACATTAAGGCTACTACTACCATTCAGCCGGGAGGGCCGAAGACTATCACGTGTTTCCTTCGAACCACGTGACGCCAGACGACTGCATCTTTTCGAACTGCTCGCTCATGCACCGTTGTGGGCGGAGTAACACACTCGGAGGACAGTGCTATCCGCTCCCTCCGCTTGCGTGGGCTTACAGACGCCCCTGATTGGCTGTACAGCCGTGATTAATGTGGGAGCTCTAAGTACCTCTCATCCCTCCCCTCTAAGAGAGCTCGGCCAATCAGCTCTCTTTAGTCCTCCAGCTGCGAGAGGTTACAGTATCACTCAGGAATCGAAGTGGCGATCTCCGGATGATAGGGGCATTCAAATCTTCTCTTTTAGCCTCTGCTTAATTTTTTCATAAAAGAAATAAAGATTACAGATATTTAGTAATTACAGCCGAGGATATGGTTTTGAAATCATGAATCTGATTATGAATCCAGAATGAAAACATAGCTATAGTGGCTGTACCGCTGTAAGAGCCAGACACTGATACCATCCTAATATGTAAATCTAACTGAATTAGAGGTGAAATCGCCATGGTGACTGTGGGAGTGGAGTGGGCCAGGGCTGTTAGTCATGCGCTGTAACTGGTGCACCATAGCCGGGGCACAGACATGCTAAGTGTTAATAGCTAATTTCAGGATGGGGGGGTGGGGCGGGGGTTGATCATGTGATTCTCGGAATATAGGACACATTACCAGGATGAGAAAGGAGAGAAAAATAGTTTTTATTATGCACAAAATGCATAGTCGAGGTAGTGTGTGTAAGTGTGGGAGAGAGAGAGGGGTGGAAAACTCTGGTTGATGAGGCGCTGACTTATTTTAGCAAATCAAAAATAACAGGCAATAAAACACAGGAATACACACACACACACACACACACACACACACACACACACACACACACAAAATGCACCATTGTCAGTTTCATCAATGTAATGTAACAGTCTGTAGACACTCATCCTAGCGAGAAATAACTAAAATCAGCATCATCTGTCATTCAGGGTTTACACCAGGAAATACAAAAGCAATTAAGCTCAGGGCTCCTTCTACCACACACACACACACACACACGAAAAACATAATAAGTGGCTAGAAGTGGTCTATATATAAACAACTAGATTAAAATAAACCCCAGATTTCATGGTACCCCCTCTGTGTCAAAATTATTAGCACCCCATAACTAACATTAGCCTATGTTTGTGCCCTGGAAAGAATAACAGCTGGAGACACTTTCAGTGAGAACGTCTTCATTAAGAATTAATTCATTGTTCTACCTTTTACACAGTGCCTTATTTATCAAAGCCGGAGTATGCAGGGTAAATTGCTAAGGTTATTCAGTTAACAGTGTTTAGCAAACACCCTTATCCAGAGCTTTGGAGTCTCTTTTTAAAAACACGTCCTCATACAAGTTCACTTAATCAGGGACGAAGAACATTTTTCACTGGCTTTAATTAAAGAATATAAAGAAAAAAGGCAAGTCAATGCAAATCATTAAATAAAGCCGTAAACTAACGGACACGAGATTTAGTGTTTGCTTATACTTATTTTAATTTCTTCATATTATTTATATTACTTATTTTTTCCTGGCATAGAACTGAGTCAAAATAGCTTCCACTTCTGCCTTTCAGACTTTACGCTAATCATTCATTTATTTCCATCTACAAACAGATGCATCTCTTCCACACGTTGGCGAGAAGCTATCTGTCGATTTTCAAGAATCAGGTGTTCCACTCGCTAAATATTCACCTGAACAACTGCAGCGGGCCCTGAGCCTCCTCGGCCGAGATGGACGTACGGCCTTTTTTAAAAGATTTGCACCATTTGTGGCTAAGATTCTCATCACTGCACTGCACATGAAGACTTCAAATGTCGACTAATTTTATGAAATTATTCCTATTAATTAATTAATTAATTAATTAATTATTAATCCCAGTTTGACTTGAACGCCCCTCATACACACTTTTGCGCACCTTGAACATTCAAACAATAATTGAATCACCAAGTCAAATCGTCCAGAGGTTCACAATTCACCATTTTGTGCTTCTTGAGATTCTTTTCAGCTCACCATGTTTGTAAAGAGTGGTTATAGCCTTCAAGTCTCACTGTTCCATGACCTCTCGCATGAAAAGTCGTTCCTGCCTACAGAACGACCACACCCTGGATGTTTTTTGGTACTGCTGTAAATTGTAAATTGATAAATACAACGTTAACTCTTGTTACCTCTTTATCTGCATTGCACAATAACTGGATAACTGAATAATCAGGTGTGCATGTGAATCAACTATATATCCCATACCTTTTCTTCAAACATGGTTTTTTTCTTTGATACTAGCCCAGATGCAAAATTAAATTATTCAGATTTGTTCAGAAGTGTAACTGTGTGCATCCGAGTGTAAGAGAGAAGTATAGAAAACCCCAGACGGTGTGTCAGCATCGATATATGCGAAAATGAGGAATGAGGACAAAGTGGATGTGACCGCTGCTCCAGCACTTCCACCAGCACTTCGTCCCATCACTCATGTGCTAACCTAATTTATTCCACTCTAATGTAATGCTGTCTAATACAAGGCCTGCTTCTCCCACACACACGGCTAATCTAATGAGAACGAATAGCTCTCCCTGGCCCTCTCTCTCCTTCTCTCTCTCTGCACAGAGGTTGATTGAATGTTGCTGGCTGCCTTCATGTCTTGATCTATGAATGATGTAGGCTAGTTTATGTGTAAATGACTAGCGCATTAGGGCAGTGGCGAGAACACCAGGGCTAGTCCAACACACCTCTATTCAGTAATGCTACAAAGAAAGTGAGCTAAAGTTAGCTAGCCGAGAACGGAGATAAAACTAAAAGGGAACAGGAGGGATTTTGGTGGTTTTAGAGGCCATTAAAGTCTCGTTAATGTTTTCATCGCAAACTGTCTCGTAGGATAAGCGAGAAAAACAGCTGCTTCGTTTGCCATCATGGTTAAGAATGCAGTCGGTCGCTGGTTTGCTATTGTATGACGGCGAGTTCAACAAAACTTTTTTGATACTAATAATATTTTGGTGTTGATATGCCCGATTTATCTTTTTGTAAAGGATTTGTTTTTGTTGTTGACGTGTACCATTAACATCATCTATAATTCAACAATAATTTTCTATTTTTTTATTTTTCATTTTTAAAACTCTTAATTCTCAATAGATTCTATATTTCAATATCTTTTATGACTCTTTTCTCGAAACATTACAGCTTTATTCTCAATATATCACAACCCCATTCTCATTATATTATGACTTTATTCTCGATTTATTAAGACTTTATTCTCAATATATTACTTTTCTTTCAGAACACCATATTTTTTTTATTTCTGGTAAGGTTGCGACATTTTTTTCTTGAAATTTTCTAACTTTATTTTTGAGTCAATATTATTTCATTTTCATTATATCATGCCTTTTTCACTGAAAAAAAAATTTTTTGCCTTGTAACATCAGTTATTAAAATTGCTTTCTGGAGATAATACGAGTTTAACTACATTTTTCCTATTGATAAGATATTTTTCATAATATTGGATCCATACAACTCTGGTGCTCTCCTTTATCGACTGCCTTTCCCCCCCAAAAAAAAAAAAAACTCTAAGATTTCCCAGAAACACTCTTTCACTATTTAACTCCTGAATTATCTTTGTGACATCAGGGAAGAAAAACCCAAAACATATAATAATCTTGTCATTCAGTACATTCAGGTCGTCAGCTGACTTTATTTTATTGCCACATAACGTTGCTGTGTCTAGAACTGACCAACCCCAGATCATAACACTGTCTCCAGAGGCTTGTACAGTGGACACTATGGCTACGTTTACACTGCAGGTCTCGATGCCCAATTCTGATTTGTTGCCTAGATCAGATTTTTTTGACTGTCTGTTTACACGTTCTTTCAACTATAACTCATATCCGATACACGTGTTTACACTTGCCATACCATCTGAAACATCGCGCATACTTAAAGGGAGGTTCTTGCGCTCCACGATAGACGAAGGTGAAGCATGCTTGACACTTTGCGATATATGCAAAGTTCGTGAAACATCACCATGATTTTAAAACGGAGGAGGAGAAAAAAAAAACGCATAATTGCAGCCTGCGCATATGCTTCATTCACCAAATTCTGATTTCTTAATTTTATTTAGTCCTAATAAGCATTAAAAAAAGGGGGGGGGGCACTGTTAAGCACTGTCCCTACAGGTTATGATAGGGTTTTTTACCCAGTTACCATAATTTCAAATCTCCCATATTAAAAGCACTAATTACCTGCTGACTAAACACCGTTCAATGCTGTTAATCATATTATTGATGATTACCTAAGCTCAGTTTTGTTATGTTTACATTTACTGTATATCCTTAGACCTTAGACTCCAGACTCACTGTGTAAGGGAATTGTCATGTGCTAAAGGAACATCATCCGTTGCGAGCGGATGCATTATACGCTTTAAACACACACTTCTCATGCATGTCACATTGTTCCCTTTCATTATCGTTTGGTAGGGTCACGGCAAGTCGTCGTTATCCAGCAGATCTACCTGTCTTTTTATTCCTAGAACATTCATAAAACACACACACACACACACACACACACACACACACACCAAACCAAACACACAAACATACGTTTCTTTAAAATGCTTGTGCAGAGGCCAGTATGACAGAGGAAGGGGGGCGGTATGGGGGGGGTGGTGAGTGAACAGCAGTGGTGGTGATGGATGGATGAGAAGGGAAGGAGAGAAAGAACCTGCGTTCATGCATAGAAACACAATCTGCTTCTGATTAGCTACTGATTAGCCTGTGGTGGTGGAAAGAGAGAGGCCTGTATTGTGTGCATGTGTGTGTGTGTGTGCATGAGTCTGTAATTTAGAAGCAGTGAATGTAAGGGTTTCCAATCTGTGTTAGCTGTTGTGGTCTTTAATGATGGTGATGTTGGGGGTGGGTCAGCTCAAACGGTTCATGGAAAACATCCACCCAAGTATAAACACCTCCTACACTGCTCCTTTCTCTCTCTCTCTCTCTCTCTCTCTCTCGCAGGCCCAATCTTTTTTACGCATACCCTGCAGTCATACATCCAGACACATCTCCATGGAGCCGTACAGAAGAGTGATTCACAGCGTGCCCTCGCAGTGCTTTTCCATCAACAAGCCGTCAGCGCTGGTGTCTAATTGTCTGCGAGATCTATCGTTGCGCTCATTTCCACAGCAAAAAAATAAAATAAAATCCTGTTCTCGGGTTAAATGCTGAAAATGCCGCTGGTTGGCATCACTCTGTCACCAACACGAGCGATTAGGATAACTGTCAGTGAAATACTGTACATTTCCTTGATGTAAACCTGTAATCCAGGAAGGGTTTACAAGGTTAATACCGGTTATTGCAGAAGAATAAACACAGTGTGAAAAAACAAGAACCTCTTACAAAATAAGAGCTCGTTCTGAGACACCGATACAGCTTTAGTGCTACAGGAGATGAGGAAGACAAGTATCGATGCTTATCTGTAAATCTGATCACTAGAGAATAGAGCCTTGGCTTTTCATGTGACTTCTTCAGGATTCTCCAGTTTCCTCCCACAAATAGATGCTTGAATGATTTCTACGTCCCTAGGAATAAATAAACGAGCGATGCCAATGCGAGTGCCGTGCAATGCCAGGACTCCATGATCCTGTCCAGGATTAATGAGAAGTAATTATTATGTAGTCAATTAATGAATTGTTTGAATTAACCCCTTATCATACAGACCACACATTCTTCTCTCCGATCCGTATCCCCTTTTCTACACAACAGAGCCCCCTCAGTGCTTTCTTTAACCGCCCCACTTCGTCCAATTCCTTCCTCTCTGTACCTTTTGCTTCCTTTTTTCCTTCCTCTTGTCCTCGGTGTCCTGCAGCATCTTCTCCCTCCACAGGTCGAAGAAGTAGGACGGGTTAGTGTAGAACTTCAGAGCCTGCTTCCCATCATCCCTACAGAAAAAAACAACAACAACAAACGCTTATATTGATCCTTTTTTCTAAAGGATAGAGAGTAACTGTGTGTTCATGGTAGCAAGCAGCAAAGCATTCATCCATGGGATACACAACATGTTCAGTCAGATACCAAGCTTAGATCCCAGTGCCAAGCGGCAGAGACACAGGGCGGCTGATTTTTATGAACTTTATCCAAATTAGGTAAAGCCCAAATGAAACTAATCCAAATTCAAATCAATTCCTGAGCCCTAGTTGTATTGCCAAGTTTAACTACACTTTAGCAAGGAATAAATATGGTAGCAACCTGTCACTGGGATTTTCTAGGATGTGAAAGGGGCGTTCAAGTCAAACCAGGACTTTTGGTTGAGCAGAATAACAAAGCACAAGTTATGAGAGTAAAAACTCACTTACTTTCTCTCTATATAATCCTCTGCTACACTAATGCACTGATCCCAGTGTTTCACTAGTGCTTGGATACTATCAAATCTCAGTACACCGCGATCAGACTGTCGGCTTCTAATCTCCCAGGAATTCCTTTAATGTTTGCCCAAACATGTGGAAATGGCTTGGAGTAAGGTCAGGACTGTACGGTGGATGTGGTAATAACTCGAGTTCCTGTAATGTGCAAGTGGTTCAAATATTTTACTCTGGCTAAGAGTCTCATCACCGTACTGTGCTCGAAGTCTTCTGTAAATGTCAATCAGTTTTAGACCTTCGTTTACAAAAAAATAATTGATCAGAAGTCTTAGTTTGACTTGAACGTCCCGCGTATATATTTCACCTGGTCTTTCATTTGAAACTTACCCATGGCACAGTTCCAGCTACTGTCTTTTATATATATATATAAAACATATCCTAATTTATGGAGATCATATAACATATACATATAACATATACATATAATAAACATGAAAACGATAGTTGTTAGTCCTTGCTTTTCCACTGTTGTTAACGATCTTACTATATGACTTAAGAGGAATGCTGAGCTTTGTGTCCTATATATAGGAAATAGAAATGGGACACACTGAGGCTCAGCGCTGCAGCTCTGACGTAAAGAATCACACATGATTGGTTCTCAAAAATGTGTAGAACGAAAATTGAGAGTTATTTCAACCATCCAACGAATAAAAAAAACCATAAAAAAACATACTGAATTATTGAATTATCAGAGGATTTTTGACTGTTATTAAGCAGCAGCTGGGGGCTTGTGTGCGCTTTGCCCTTTTCTTTTTAGGATAACCAACATGCAGTGGGTCTTCCCTTTAAAGAGACCGAAAGTGGGGCTTTAACAAGGAGCACACAATTCATACATAAAGGAAAGCTATTACGGCAACTACACCGCTTAAAAGTCAGACATTTATTCTTTTCCACATGCATGTTTTAGCACAGGATCGGTGGTAACCCACCATCCTTTAAGGCCAGCTGGTGCATCTGACGAACACGCTATGATTTCCCGAAACACCGCGGCGCACTGTGCTCCATTAAGGCTCTAACTCGAGCACTGTTGTTTGAACAGTACTGAGTAAAGATAAAAATAAAATAGTGCAACATGAGGAAAATGAGAGACGCGCTGGAGAAAATAACAGCAGGCAGGTGAGAGAGACGGAGGAAAATGAACAGTAGTGAGAAGGTGAAAGAGAAAGATGTGCTGCAGGAAAGACGAGTGTGAGAGGGAGTGATGGATGGAGCAGCTGTCGCATCTAGAAGAAGCAGCCTCAGGTGTTAAAGTTCTCCCGAAGTAATGAGGAAATAGAGAGAGAGAGAGAGAGAGAGAGATGGATGGAGAGGGAGGAACATTTTCGAGGCATGATGAAATTTTAATATGTTTATGAAGCATGCTTAATTCAAAACCACAATCAGAGGATATCTATGGATATAAATTTGGATGAATAGGACACAAGACACATTAATAAAGTTTTTATTCTAACAAACATTCCTTTTCTCCCTGGGGAATATTTTCCACACATCCAGTCAGTATGGATTAATTTTATGAACAATATTTTTCGGAGGTGTAAGGCTGTTTATTTCAGAGTTTCCCACATCTCTGAACTGACTTTGTTCCTTGGGTCCCTTTAAAATATAATATATTACATATAATAAAAACTGAGGGTTGTGATATTCACAGATCCCGTAGCTATGCTTTGCGAACCCTAAATAACTCTACCGTCCTGTATAAGTACAATAAGTTCTCTTACATACAAACATTCGAGTTATGAACATTCGAGTTACGAACATTTGAAAATACGAACATGCGTTCATGTTATTTATTTATTTGTTAGTTTATTTGACATAGACAATGTACATTAATTCACATATCTGTATATGTACCAGAATTAGCCAAATGACAATTTTTGATCTTTACAAGTGCATGCATGCAGCGTGCATCCCAGGATGTCCAGGAACAAGCGTAGAAGCAGCAACAATGAAGCTGGTACTGCTAAGAAACATCAAGCAATAACGATGGGTTCAAAAGTGAAAATAATTGAGGGGAACGAGGGAGGTGAAAAGATGGCAGACATTGCTCGGTCTTATAACACGAATCGTTCAACCATCGGCACGATTCTAAATAACACCATACTGTGTACTGTGTGTATAGCCGACTGTGTTAGTACCCTAGTAACTAGACTATGTCTGTTGGAATTACGAACAAATTTGACTTATGAACAAGCTATCTGAACTGAACTTGTATGTAGGAGACTTACTGTACAAAGTTACGATGTCTTAGTGGGAAGCACACCTCCAGATTTGAGGTTCGTGTTTGGAGATGGCATGTTCTTCCCATGCTTCATAGGTTTTCTCCAGGTTCTCTGGTTTCCCCTGACAGTTCAAAGACATGTGGCTGACTGGCATTTTCCTCAAAAGTGTCCAAAAATATGTCTGTGTCCTGCAGTAGGTTTGCATACCATCCAGGTTGTACCTGGCCTTGTTCCCTAAGTTCCCTTGGATAGGCTCCAGACTTCCTGAAATCCTATGAGCAATATAGATAATGGATAGACGGATGAATGATGTAGCCAGCGGTGGGCAGTTGCAGCTCTACAACACTATACTCCTTGTACTTCTTGGATGTATGATGGCATGTAAAGGAACATTGAGCCCCTTGACTTATGTTCAAGCATGCATGCACAAGCACTTCGTTTAGCCAAAGAGCTATGAGCCTCTTCATGGTGCTCTGCAATACACACAAGCAGCTGATCACCTGCGTCTTTTAGATTTATAGTTACAAGCTGACCAGTGTTGAATACTAAGTACATGAAACAGCAGGTTTTTAAATCAGAAAATTCGTTGAGAAGGTCAAGGTCAGGTGCACTTCAGATGTCAGGATAGCCGACTGATTTGGGTCTCTCCCATCTCGCTGGGTCTCCATGTTTAGTAGTGGCCACCAAAAAAAGAAAAAAAAGGGAACCATATCCTGGAGACACTGCAATCAACAGTCACTGACCTATGTGGCTATTAAAGCGGGTAACACCCACCCGTTTACAACCCGAACATTTTATCCATTGGTTAATTTTCAGCAAATCGTGCTCTGGGCATTTCTTGGACTCTCCGCTCCGGCACCTTGGTGTTCTGGGCTTGTGTTTATTATTAGCAAATGTTTCACTCTCAGACAGAACATACCGTAGGACTCCCTTGTTCTGGAGGCAGGTGGCGCAGAGTGGCTTTACTCTGATCTGGAAGGGATCGCTTTTCAAGTCCAGCAAATTTGCCATCTCATTTGCCTTAACAGACCCAGAGAGACATTGGAATGCTGCAAGGATCTGTATCCATGTGTGCATGTCCTGTTTATGTGGGTGTTTATCTCATTAAGGGCTAGGAGTAAATGTGCTGCCTTGGTAACGAAATATAAGTGACAACGGAATGCCAAAAAATATCTGGCACTTTAGGCAGTATATTAAAACACCTACAACCATTAGACATTTTGGTTTCTCCTTCTAATTTATATATTTCAGCACTTTCCAGGACATAGATAGATGAGAGAATGATATCGTTGCACTCTTAACACTAGCACAGGATAGTGAAAAAGGCTAAAATAGTTCATCCGCTCTAGATTTACATGCTTCTTTGAATGCGCCTCCCGAAATAACAGTGCACGAAATCCAATGCCATATATAGTAGTGATTAGAATCACCAGAGGCCATCCGATACGATACCGCCATGATACCCAAGTGCTGATTTGATTCTAAGTATCATGATTTTATAAATTCAATTCAATACTAAATTTTTCCACAGAATGCTGAGATGCCTGCCAATGTGTAAATAGTTTAGAATGCGCCACCTGTAGGATTAGAGGAACTGCAAGATTTTCCCCCTCCTATGCAAAAATCGACACATTTAAAGTGTTTAAAAAAAATCCATTTTGCATAAGTATTGGAAATAGATTTGAATAGATGACATGAATAGATTTTTCCTTCCATCTCTAGTAGACAGAGCGCCGTTTCAAAACAGAAATTAACAAATGAAATAAACAAGAGATAGGTTCTCTGAAATTGCATTTGATTTGTAAGTCAGTCATCCTATTAAAAGATCAGCATTGCTTAAAAATATGTTTACGTCTTTTCTCTCTGCTTTATTGGCGTTCCAGTGAATTGAACAATTTTAGCTCACATAAAACGTAAAATGGTGCTTTATAAAACAGCCAAACCGGTTACTGAAGACTAGGATGCTAAAATACTGACCTGTAGGATGAGAGAATGTTAAGAGGTGGAGGCTGTTCACAGAGGTCGAAGGTCTCCTGCATGGGGATAGGCAGAGACTCACGATCAAATAGCTGCTGGTCCTGAATGGTGGAGCTGCGAAATGCTTTCCTCATAGTGATGTCCTGCAGGGATACTGAGAGAGAGAAAGAGAGAGAGAAAGTTTTATTAATTTAAATTTAATAATCCATACAGGTCTATATAAAGCAAACAAACACACTGACTGCGCAAGTACACCAAGATATGAAGTATAAACGGGAAACTGTTTCCCATCAATAAGAGATTAGGATGTAGACTGAACCATACATGTCACGAATTCAATACAAACTAGAGCAGTGCTCACCATACTGGGGACCCACGCATGAAGAGGATGTGTGATAATATACAGTAAGGTTGTGGTTCTCAAAGTGTGGGGCGCGCCCCACTAGTGAGGAATACAGACATGACAGGTGGGGGGCAATAAACGGGAGGGAATTAGTGGAAAATAATAGGAAAGTACCTATTCTAATTCATGCTTTTCTTTATTGACAATAAAGATCGGACACTCGAAACTAAACAATCACATGCAAAGAAATGGATCATTAATACAAGTAAATTAAAATAACATCAGAGAAAAAGTGGAACCATAGTGCAACAATAACGGTTTAACATCGGCATGTTAATTCCAGAGGAACAATATATAAGGAAACATTCGGTATTATATATGTCATTTCATTTATTTCAATGTGTATGCTGATGTTTCTGTATTTTTGTTCAAAATTAATATTTTTTCAGGCAGTACTAGTCTGGCATTTATATTTTCCAGTGTGGCAACAAAGTTGCTTTTTGATCCTTTAGTCGTTTGATCCTTTGGTTTGTAGTTACGTAATACCTAATCACTCGCTTGAATTATGTCATTTGTTCATTTTCTACTCAGGATCGCATGAACTAAATGTTTTCTTTAAAGGTCCCATAATTTACTTATATAATGCATTTTTTCCGACACTGTTTCACTCCTGCTTCACACTTGATGTTTCGTTCTCTGTGCAAATATGCTACGGTCAAGCCCTGCCCACGCCAGAGAACAGCAGAGCTGAGCACCAGGTTGGGGGAGGGGCTCTACTTATATGAGGTCATAATAAGTACACTCTCACCTTTACCTCGTCTGAATGTCTTAAAAAAAAGAACTAAATAGTTAATTTCGCATTCTAAATCAATTATAATTAATCATTTCCTTTCATCCCTTTGCCATTCTATGCATTTCTCTCTTGTTTATTCCAAGTTCCTTGCCATTTATACTAACTCTCATTCTACTAATCTCTCGCGGTGTTTGATGGAGAGCTAACGACAATGCATTTGACAGGACAGAAACAGAGAGCTACGATTAATCACTTGTTCAGCCTGAGAAATAACGATTCAAGCCAATTAACATCGACTTAATGCTTCTTATTATGCTAATTATCATTAGACTTGTCATATTCATGATCAGGATTTTAAAATGTCCTGATTTTAATATTGCTACTGTTCAATCTGAAAAGCCTTTTTCATGTGTATATTAATGTACTGGATGTAGGTTATAGCCTGGAAACAAAAACTTGCAGCGTATATATACACAGGGACAAATATTCCACATCCACTTGCCCGAACACAGCGTGCACTAGGAGGAGGTCCCTTAGGAGAGGCACCAGGGGCACTAAGAGCTTTTTACAGTCACCTGAGGGATTGAGGGCACACGGCACTGCGAAGAAGGACACTATACAAGGACGCTATAGGTGTGAGGTTATCTGAGCTCAGTAAGGGCAGAGTGAATACACCAGTGCCCAGTGTAGTCCAATATCATACTGTATTAGATGGCATTTTTCATCCTTTTTTTTTATCATAGTTTTCACTGCAATCTGTTTATTAAATTGTGACACTCATTTATTTAACTCAGGTGCCGGGGTTTAAGCAAGAACCCCTTCAAGCACTTTGTTGCTCAGATTTGCTGTTCTCTGGAAGAGCGTGGCTCAGCAGGAGTTCATTTGCATAAACACCAAAACGACGCATTTGGAGAAGGAGTGAAAAAAGGGAGATTGTAATATACAGATGCATTATTCGAGGAGGAATATTTCAACCTCAGCATTAATAATTTGTTCATTTATTTAATTTGTTTAATTAATTTTATTATTACATTTTTTTCAGGACCTATATTAAGTTTATTGATTTATAGATAGAATAGACATGAATTTACAGTTTACAAAAAGAGTACATGTGTTAGTACCATTCTACCACAGAAATGGAAGACAAAATCAGAATATAACGTAATATATGTAAATATATGTAAAGAACAAGATAAATATGTGCAAATGCAGCCAATGAGGCTGCATAGTAAAATATGGGACCTTTAATAATAACTACTATATGCCAATTTATATTTTGGGCTCTTGATCAACTCAGTTTCAAGACACAGGCATGAATACACACTGGATAGGATGCAAAGGCTCAAAACACATACATATACATGTGCAGAAGCAATTTAGAACAGCCAACAAAGCTAATTAAGTCCTCGCAGATTGGATCCCAGAGTCATAAATTAGGCTGTATGGCAGCGAAGACGTCCCCAGCACTAGCACCAGCGCACCAGCCTTTTAGACTGCTATTAGAGGTTTATTTCAATGCTTTTCATAAATCATTCATATAACATTAGCATGTCTACAGTTTTAAATTACATGAGCAAAAAGCAGAACTATGGCATACTCCATTCCTACATCAGTGTTAACTGAGTGAAAATAAAAAAACTTTTTGCCCTACAGACAATGTAGTAAGGGAAGAATTAAATAACACACACACACACACACACACACACACACAATAAAATCATAAAGTCTACTACGGTGCTCTGTCTGCTGTACAACTAATGCTGGAGACTGATTTTTTTAAACAGAGAGAGAAAGAGATTGTGTAAGGAAGAAAAAAAAGAAAAAAAGAAGGAATAAAGAAACTAAAAAAAGGAAAAAGAGTAGGAGAAAATAAATAAAGAAAAAGAATGAATGAGGAATGGAAAGAAGAAATAATGAAAGAAGGGAGGGAATAAAATTGAAGGAAAAAAAATTAAAGTAAGCAAAAGAAAGAAGGAAAATTAATGAAGAAAGAAAAGAATAAAGAATAGAACAAAAAAGAAATAAGAAAATAAAGGGAGGAAAAAAAGGAAGAAAGCAAGAAAGAAAAATAGAAAGAAAGAAAGAAAGAGAGAGAAACTAAAGAAAAGAATAAAGAAAGGAACAAAAATGAAGCAATAAGGAAAAAATAATTTATTAAATGAAAAAAAGAGGAAGGAAGGAGAGAATAAAGAAAGGAACAAGAAAATAAAAAGGAAAGATGATAGAAAGTAAGAAAGAAAAGAAAAAAAAACAAGTAAGGAAGAAACGAAGAAAACCAGTAGTTATTTATCGCTTTATGCCCGTGCACTATCGCGCCTCCTCCTATAAATAATTTCCAAAATAAAACAAACCAGCCCCATTTCACAGCAGCAGATTAAATAGAAATTGAAGATGAGAGAATGTTTCTTTATGAGAGAGAGAGAGAGAGAGAGAGAGAGAGAGAGAGAGAAACCAGGCCTTGGGGGAGTTGGTGGTGTTGTCTGCTATTATGAGGCCAGGACATTGCTCTGATATAATGTGGTCATAAAAAGAAGGACATGGGCCATTAGTTTAGTCCTGTGAGTGATACACCAAACACACACACACACACATTGCACAGTGATGTGTGTAGTGAGTGTGATGAGTATGAGGCAGAGAAGAAGAGCTATCACTACAGAGGAGAAATTGAGAAATGAATAAAGCTAAACAATCTGTGGAGAGTTTAATCTGATAAAGCTCCGCATAAACTAAAAAGTGCTACAGTAAAGAAGGAACATTACACAAGGAGCACTTTCAGATGATTCAAAAACCCTTCCGTCTCTGGAACATCAAAACCATTAAAACTGTGACGGTCTCCACTCTGGCATTAATCTACTTCCCTATAACATCAAGTCTTGGAGTTTTTTTTCATTATTACAAATTTTATGTGCTTATGCTCATGTTTAATCTTGTGCAGCATGTCCAAAATAGGGTTTGGCTCTTTTACCCAGCAGGGGTGGCACTTTTATATAACATACATTTAATATAATTTAATTATATTTAATATAATTGCCCCTGCGCAATGATCCACTACTATGATGGTTGTATTTCTTGTACGCTCTGTGAAGTCTAATATAGCTAGACTGACGCTGTAACTTTTTAGTGGAGTGCTAAGGCTCGCTCTCTGGGATACCGGTAACGATAAGTCTAGATGGTGTATTGTGGGAGCCATTTATGTACTTTTATGGCATTTGGGAGACACCCATCGCTAAGAGCTGATGACCTTGCTCAAAGGCCCAATAGTGGCAGGTTGATGGTGCTGAGGTTTGAACCTGTGACCTTCTAATCTGCAGTCCAATGTCATAACCACTGAGCTACCCATGCCCATACAAAGTTGGGAAGCACCACCAAGTACAGTAGGAAGCAGTAGCCCCTTTCCACCAAAGCAGTTCCAGGGCCGGTTGGGAGCCAATGCCCAATTTTAAACCAGTTCATGTTTGGATATCCAAAGAACCGACTCTCAATCTGATGAACTGGTTCCACAGGTACCCGTTTTTCACCAAAGTAAACCAGGTGCTAGGTCATGTCTGTTGCTAGCGCGGGTTTAAAGACGGTTCAATACTGACCCTCCTAAGAACTGGCTTTGTTCTTCTCTTGGGTTAGAGAGTCATGTCACTATGTCACTTGTGTCACATTACGGCAATGCTAGTGCCAAATAAAACCCCCTAAAACATCAATGCAGAGCTTCAACATGGTGTTGGGAGCAGTTCTCCTGGCTTTTTGCGATAATGATCTTTATCCTTTGTGGTAGATACAACTCTGCACTACACGTGACTACACAACACAACTGTCATAAACATTTATGGTTGGTTGCGATAAACAGGCGTCCCACCCAGCCCCTGACGTAAGCGGGTCTTTGTTCTAGTTCACCAAGTGTTGGAATTTTTTTTTCTCGCTGATGGCCAGTACTTTGGCTGTCCGAAAGCAAAGACCTGGTTTAAAATTGGGCACCAAACTAGCCTTTGGAAAAAAAAAAAGGGGGCTATTGAGAACATATGATTGGTCTAGAACCAGGAGGTTCTTCTATCAGAGGTTGGGGGCAGGATTATTATGGACCAAAACACCTTCTTTCTACTGGTCCTGTTCTTGCATTGTAAGTTCAGATACTTCTAATAATGCACCAGGGTTGTTCAAGGTTGCGTGTAAACTCCTCCAGTGTCCTCACTGCACTTGCCTGGTTAGTGCAAAAAAAAACAGCGAATGTGCTATCCTGCAGAGTAGAGTAATGGTGCACCAGGTTTATGAAAAGATCTGACAAGCACATGAAGTCTTTGCTGCCAATGCGGAGTACACTCATGGTTGAAGTGTCCAACAGCTCTCTGGGTCAAGAGCTACTAACCAGAGAGTTGCCTACTCCATGCATTTCCATCTGTTTTATTGATTCTGCTACCTGGGCAGCATAGTGACCAATCTCCACATTCTACATTCACGTTTAAATTACACCTCCTAGTGGTGCAGAATATGGAGATCACCTCTGAACAATCAGCCATAGCTGAGTCGGGTGCTTGGGATCTTGAGGGAAGAGGTATTCTGGTGTCAAGCACCAAGCTGGGATTTTTTTTTTTTTTTACACTTTTTTACCCTACCTCATTTGGCCGCACAGCCAAACACAAACAAAGGAGAACAATTAGCTATTACCCATAAACCACAGGAGACTAGAGAAAATGAGCAGATTACAAGCTCAAATATATTCACATGGCGTCCATTCTTTGACCATCTTTCTTTCTCCATAAGAAAAAAAACAGTAGTCAACATGGAGCTCTGCTATATTCTTTTACACATGTATTCAGGATACAGCAATTCCCCAAAGAGAGATGAATACCTGCAGCCCACACTCACACACACGCGCATCACACACCACTGAGTTTAACTGCAGGGCTTAATATTACCGCCTCCTGATTTGCTCTTTTCTACTTCCTCCTCTTCCCTCCATTTCCAGGCTTCACTCATGCCTCTACGTCTCTTTTTTATGTCACATCATTATTTTTCCGTCACCTTGCTTCTTTTTTTTATGTACTTCTCTGAAACCCTCTTTCCTGTCTCTTTGTGACATATAATCCACCCTGTTCTTTTTCTTTAGTGTCCTGGATCTGTCCGTCTCACTTCCTCTGTGCATGTTCCCTGTGTCCTCTGCTCCCTGACCCTCATACATAATGAGTCCCTGCCTAGCTCCTGAGTACAACACAGAGGGATAGAACGAAGAAAAACAAACTCTGACAACGCTACTTGAGTAAAAGATTGTGAAAATTGTGCAGGAGTGGCAGTGAAGTCGAGCCGACTCTATAGCCTCCGTCACATATTATTCAGTGAGACTTGTATGATGGTGAGTCAAAAATTATCCGCACTCTGGCTGTAGAATTTATTTTCATTAACTTTTAGAAAAGACAAATAAACCCTTTAAAAAAGATTGAAAGACTATTGTGTAACATTTATAGTCGCAGACTTACATAAGCATTTGCACACGAAATGTTACATGTATTCAGACTCTGCAAAAGCTGATTTTCTGGGTGTGCTATTCTGATCATGCAAATCACCTGGGTGTAGTTTGTGCTTTCAGGATTGGCAGTAAAGAGGACTTTTCCATTGTGTTTGGACTAGACCGCCACCACTACCTCTAAACACAAGCTTTAAGAGCAGGGGGAAAAAAAACAACAGGCATAAAAAAATGCTGATGTATAATTTCACAATGGAAATGGTCTGTATGGTCTGATGAGTACAGATTGAGCCTATTCCATAGCAATGGGCGCGTCAGGATAGTGCGAGGATAGGAAAGGAAGAGCGTGAAGCGATGCTCACACCATGCATAGTGGCCACTGTACAAACCTAATACAATGTTATGATGCTTCACTTGGTCAGGACTAGGCTCAGCCACATTATGTGGCAATAAAATGAAGTCAGCTGATGACCTGAATGTACTGAATGACCAGGTAATCACATATAGGACAGTTTTTCTCCCCCTGGCACAGGGATATTCCAGAACTCAAATTGTGAAAGAGTGGTTTTCGGAGCATGAGTAAGCATTTTCACGCATGAACTGACCAAAGCTAATCAAAGCTAAAGGGAGTCTATGCAGAACCTAAAATTTAGTATATAGTTAATTTACTCCCACAAATGTGGTTTATTCGAACAAACCTACGGGAATCACCCATAGAACTGTGGAAGGTTTCTTCATAGCTTAACCGCATATGGGTGGAGAGAATAGCACATGCCTTCTTACCTCAGTTACCACAAGCTAGCTTGCTTAGCTTTAGCTAAACTGAAATGACAAGGAGGCAAATTCATATAAATTTATAGGCTGGTGTTACTTTGCAGTTAATTGAACTTTGTCATCCATACCCTACATGTGGTGCTGTGTCAAGGCATACATAACAAACAATTGCATAAACTACAATTATTCCAGTTAGCTAGTTAGCTAAAGTGTTGTATAGCAAGTCAGCTGCTATACAACATAGCAGAGAGCTAGCATTTTGACCCCCCCTCCCCTTGTATAGTTATCATAGATGGGAACTCCAGCTAGGACATAAAGCCTTTTTTTTTTGGTTTGTTTCAGTCAGACTTTTTTCAAACATGTATATTTCTATGGGAAGACATATCTATTGCTATTCTATGGGAATTGATTCACTTTTGGAGCCAGCCCCCAGTGGACATTCGAGGTACTGCATGTTCTGGCACTTCTGGATAGGCTTCATTTTTCAGAACCCTCATGAGATCACCCTTATTATTCCTAAGCTTGTAGAATAGCACTTGATCCATTGATCCTTGATTAATTGCTTTATTGACTTTTATTGTTTGATTCAGTCCTTAATCAGAGTTAAGTGTAAAAGCATGTACTGTAGTTAAATTCTCATCACCGTGCACAATGGAAGACAAAAGACAAACTCCAGGGGAAATAAAGCTCATCTTACATGCGCGCGCACACACACACACACACACACACACACACACGGCACGGAGTAATATGACTACTAAACTGCAATGTAATACACTTTTATGAATGTTATTCATTTTACTGCTTTCTTCTTATCCGTATTCAATAAACACAACAGATTATGTTCCTCTTACATCTCTACACTTATCCCTCACTTCACAAGCACAACTAACAGGAGCGGTTTTCTTTTTTATATATATTTAAGCTAATGAAAAATTTACACAAATGCTGTTTAATAGAAAACAGTATTATTGTGAAGTAAAAGTGAGTGTCTGCTTTCTTTTCTTAGGTTTTATTTAATAAGAAATAAATGCACTCGTACCACGGTATGTTGATTAACAGAAGACTGGGGATTTAGAAATATAATAAAAATGTAAGTAAATCACTCATTTTCGGGGATATATTCCTGTTACGTATAGTGTCTAAGTGCCATCCAGCATATCGACCAACAGATACTACCCCCGACTTCTTTGGTCGGTTGCTAGCTGGAAGGGATTTTACTCTAGGGACTTGAACCGAGTACCTGCTGATCCACCTTAACCACAGAGCTACCCCTACTCCCATGTCTTAAATGAATACATTATTACTATATAGGTTTTCCCTTTGATTTAGATGTTTTTATAATCTGGTTGCACTACAACCTGCCTGGTCATGATTTTATTGTTCTATCCACAGTATATCAAAAGCAAAACGTAAAAAACAACTTGAATTTGGTTAAGCTGTAATGCAACAGCAGTACACTGTAACATCCCCCTCTGCATGACGGTAGAAAGTCCCTGGCACTCTATCTATATCTCTTCTCCGTCTTTTGTGCTAGAACCTGTTTTACCCGTGTTTGAGTGGGACACGACAGCTCTTCATCCTCTATTGCACTCAGTGCCTGTTCCCGAGGCCGAACAAAAAGTGAGCACTGAGGTCAAAGTTAAAAAGAGGTTTGACAGCATTTGGGGAAAAACAAAAAAACAAAGCCAGTAAAAGTGAGGCTTGGTACAGACTGAGGAAAAAAAAGAGCAGCCTGCAGCATCTATAGTGAGCTGGTTAAATTCATTAGACCATTAAAAGTGTGTAAATCTCAGCACATGGTTGAAACTTTAATGATTAAATAAAGAAAAAAAGTAGAAGAAGAGGTGGATAGAAAATCTAATGAGCTGCGAGGATGAAAACAAATAGTCGGTTTTCCCTGGGGAGCGTTTCGTTTACACTGCAAACGCGGAGAGAAGAGTGTGCCGCATGCTTGTGTGTCTACTCACACTCCTCCTCTTTAGGGTCGAGCTGGGTCACACTGACAGACAGACGGTCCACTCGCTCTTGCAAGGAGTTGACTCGAAAGGAGAAGGCATGTGCTTCATTAAAGAGCTCCCCAAACAAGTCCTCTGCATATTTACCTAAAGAGAGAAACACACACACACAAATCCTTAATGACCTTTTTAAAAAAAAACAGAACATGAAAGAAGAAAAAGGGGGAAAAAAGAGCACAGATAATGAAACTAATACTTTCTTCCTAAGCTCTGCAGCTCTGATATTAACATTTCACTCAGATCCATAAAACCAGACCCAAATACCTAACAAAACTCCAACAGAGAGATTAGATTTACCTAGCAAATGTTATTTCCTAATTCAATCATCAAATCTGTTCTTTTGCTGTTAGAGTTTGTAGATTATGAGATTTACCGTTCATAAACACAGGTCTAGTGAGCCTGAGCACACTGCACATGCTCGAATATCAGTTGTATATGTGTATATATAGGTTACATACATTATACACACACATGTATACAGTGGCAAGAAAAAGTATGTAAACCTTTTGGAATCTGCATTAATATGTCATAATATGTGATCTGATCTTCATCTTGACAAATATAATGTGTGATCGTGCATGTCTTTATTGAACACACTCATTCAACACTCAAAATGTTAGTGGAAAAAGTAAGTGAATTGGAATTCACTTGGAATTAACAACTGGTTGACCCCCATCTTGGCAGCAGTAATCTTAACCAGGAACTTCCCGAAGCTGTGGATCAGACCTGTACATTGTTTAAGAGGAATTTCAGTCCATTTATCCGGGCAGAACTGCTTTAGGTCTGTCATATTCTTGGGATGTTTCATGCGTATGGCTTTCCTCAAGTCATTCCATATCATCTCTATTGGATTGAGGTCTGGGCTATGAGTTAACCACTCGTTGGCGGATTTAGTTTTTCTGAAGCCATTCTGCTGTGGACTTGCCCTGGTGTTTTGGGTCATTGTCCTGTTGCACCACCCAACTTCTATAGTTTCAGCTTACGAACAGACATTCTTACATCATATTTTTGAGGCACTTCAGAAATTTATCATCTCCTCTCTAACTGCAAGCTGGCATGGCCCTGATGCAGCAAAGCAGGCCCATATCTTGATGTTTTCTCCATCATACTTTAAAGTTGGGATGAGGTTTTCATGATGATATGCAGAGCCGTTCTTTTACCGGTGCTGTAGAGCTGCATGTTCTTTCTAAATAGTTCAATCTTAGTTTCATAAGCGCACAAATCATTTTGCCAATACCGCTGTGGAGTGCCAATGAGCTTGTGACTTGTCGACCAATCAGAGGCTTGTTCCCGACTTGTCGACCAATCAGAGGCTTGTTCCCGACTTGTCGACCAATCAGAGGCTTGTCCCCGACTTGTCGACCAATCAGAGGCTTGTCCCCGACTTGTCGACCAATCAGAGGCTTGTCCCCGACTTGTCGACCAATCAGAGGCTTGTTCCCGACTTGTCGACCAATCAGAGGCTTGTTCCCGACTTGTCGACCAATCAGAGGCTTGTTCCCGACTTGTCGACCAATCAGAGGCTTGTTCCCGACTTGTCGACCAATCAAGGGCTTGTTCCCGACTTGTCGACCAATCAGAGGCTTGTTCCTGAATTGTCGACCGGCTGTGTTCCTAACTTGTCGACCAATCAAAGGCGGTGTGTCTGACTTGTTGACTCGTCAGAGGCAGTGTTCCTGACTTATAGACCAATCAGAAGCTTGTTCCTAATTTGTCGACTAATCAGAGACAGTGTTCCTGATAGTGTGGCAGAACTTACATGAAACTTCTATGTCACTAGGTCGTTTAGTTACACGAAAACATGTTCTCCGCTCAGCTAGCTGTCCAACATTGCCACAGCAACTCTTTTTTAAAAACAAAGCATTAGCCAAAAGTCTAAACTTTGCCTCTAGTCCTTTTAACAAAAGTCATATATCTTTTAGACACTATGTAATGGAGGTTATTTACGAAGAAACATTTCCCTATATACAGTGTGTGCTCAAATGTCTGGTTTTGCATATATTCAATAGCTAGCACAAAGGGAATGCTGCATTAGCCGTGAGCTACCAGGGTAACTAAGTACCCATAAATCAAGATAGCAACATCCATTAACAACCAACAGAGAGTGAAGATCTGTTGCGGTGTAAACACAAAGAGACAGCAGTTGTTGAATTTCTTAGTCAAAGAAATTCAAACAGTTTTGTGAAAACATGTATTTTGTGTATATTTGACAAAAATATAAACTGACAAAATGATAAATTAGATTTGTTCTGATATGCAGTTTGCTGCATCACACCATTGATTTGTTTCCTATAATAGCAAGCCCTCATGTGTTATTCTTTAGATCTTGAAGACCAAAAGGTAAAAGTTCTGCATAATTATAATCAGAAATCTTAATAAATCAAAGTCAAAAAGTTTGGAAAAAACTAAATCCTGCCATTAATAAACATCATCCTAATTCATCATAAGTGACACACACACTTACTGAGGCTGCTGAGTTGACGTATAACGTTGGCGAGAGAGATGTTCGTGACACACTCAAGCTCGTTTTTAATACTACAGGGCAACGCCGTGTGGCACAAATGCCTCGGCTCGATGCTCCTCTTCACCAGTGGCATCTTCACTCACTCCGCAATCACCTGCGACAGCTGGACCTGCAGGGGAGAAGAAAAAAAAACAGAAGAGAATTCTTTTAATAAAGCTAATAAGATCTGAACAAACAAACCATTGCTGTTCCAGCATACAGAACTCCACTGAGTCGCTCGTTCCTATCAAACACACCAAGTATCCTGAACCATCTCCAGGACAGTAAAAAGGTTCGAGAAGTGAGGGAGATAGAGAGACTGAGAGACTGAGCATGACCTACATATCGCAGCTTCTGCACACACCCACACACAGCTGGTCCTAAAGAGTATTATCATGCCTTCTGTGGCTAATCGCTCACGCTGAGCCCAAGCGGTACACAGATAATTAGATTATGCGTGAAATATTCAGTAATTTAGACTTGACTCCAAACCGAAACTGGAGATAAGACTGCTGGGACAATGACCGTGCTGAGATCGATCCTTATTTAACCCACAATACACACACACACGCACAAAGGCAGCCATTTTCTCTGGCCTCAACTCAGCCTTAAAGATATTTCAGAGTTACGAACAAAACCGAACCAGAAGGTAAGTGACATCCTACCATAAGGACGAATCTGTGATGCAGATAAGACACTAGAATAATAATTACGCACTTAAAATATAGTAAAAATAGGTGACAGAACACAGGGTCAGGTCCTGTCCACCCTGTGCAGTACTGTGCAAAAGTACTGTGTAAAAAGTCACAATTTGATATCATATACCCCCTACACGAATTAGTTACGGTTTTAAACCTTAATGAAAAAATGAAAAAAAAAATTTATTCATTAAATGTAGCCCGTTCCCTATAACAGTTTTCTCAGCATTTAAAAACTACAAACTAACTTCAAAATACAAGAGTTTAACATTTAACTTAAAACTAACTTAAGCGAAAAAAGACATTTCTAAACAAACTTAGCAAATAATTTATATTCCATATAAAATACATTTTTTTCAGTTTTTCTTAAACGCCTCCAAAATCTCAGAACTCAACTTGACGGTGAGCGTAAGCGGGTTGAGTGGCTGTGAGCACACAGGCTTCTTATCACTTGCATATGGCATTTTCAATTAATTATCACTCGCTGAGTTTTGAGACTTGTGTACGAGTGTGTAATAGGTGGGTTTGAGAATAATTTGATCACAGATTTTGAGGAAAAAGGGCAGATTGGATGCTTTTATCACGCACGATTTTTGATAATGTTACACCATAAAAATGTGTTTCTGTTGCGCTGCTCGGAAGCTTCTGCGCCCGGTACAGAACCGTTTATACCTAAGGCTGATCAAATCGAACAGAAAACCAGACAATTCTGGTCACACACACACTGGATAATCAACCGGTTTATCTCTATTACAAATGTAAAAATGGTTAAACAAATATTTCTATTTTGGAGTCAATGTGGCGATACAGGAATCACCACACATATTCATAACTGAATTGATCCCAATCCCCCCTCCCCCGATCTATCACAAACCCCCCCCCCTTCCCCCGCCCGCCCGCCTTTGTAATATTAAATACTGGGCTTGTTTTGAGAGCATTTATTTGATTTCATGTGCCTAAGACTTTTGCGCTGTACTGCATATCCAACTCGTGCCTGTTTAGAATATAGACTGAAAATCATGACTACAAATGACCGAGTTTGCTAATCATCTGTGTCTATTAGGTTATCTGCGTATCTAACCTCCATCTAGAAGGATATAAATCATAAACACAATAAAGAGGTAATGTTACAGTCCCGCCCATTGTACTGCAAAAGGAAAAGAAAAAAAGAAAAAAACGATCCAGGGATTAACCACAACCCTTATGTGACATACTCATACACTCATTAGCTACTGCAGCGGTTCCTAAGCCTGGTCCTGGTGGACCCCATGTCCTGAGTGCGTCTCAGCTCCCATCACACCTGATCGAACTAATCTGCTAATTAACAGGCTTTTCTGAATAGAAGTGCACACGCGCATGTGTGTGTGTGTGTGTGTGTGTGTGTGGTAGAGCAGGGAGAAGCACTTCAGGACCAGGCTTAGTAATCACAGAGCAGGTAAAAATTAGACAAACATCACCTGTAACTTTTCTAATCTGAGTGAGTTTAGCGCAGCCTCTGATTCCCGTTCCTGACTGACCAGAGAGGAACCCGGTGTTGAAGCCTACCCGTCTCAAGATTTGATGTACCGTGTTCATTCTGAGATACTTTTCTGCTCACTTCGTTTGTAAAACGTATCTATTTTTTTGTTCCAGCTTTTCAGGGCGTTTATTTTTTTCTTTTTTCTTTTCTGCCAGCAGATCTGGATGTTTATGTGCAAAATCTAAAAACTGTCATGTGTTCGAATCCCAGGACATCAGCAGATTTCTGAAACTGATGCTTGTCCATGCATTATTTTATGCATCTGTGTGCTGCTGCCACACAATCTGAAAATGCCGACTGCGTGAATATTTTACAGATGTTTCTAATAAACTGTCGCCAGTAAGTGTACACTCAGCCTTTTCCTCCCCCTCCACCGTCCCAAAGCCTGATCTCTCTATATTCATGCTGACTTGGCATGTGACCTTCAGCCCTTGTGCGAAAATTCCATTTGCCCCTCGTCCTACTTCAGCAGGCGCCTTAAAGGTGTTCGTCTACGGTCGTCTGACTAATCTGTCCCAGAGCAACACATGTTCCTCTGCTCCTTCTCCTTCCCTCATCTGCTTCTTTTACTCCCTTATCTCCCTCCTCCTCCTCCTCTCCACGTATATTCACAAAAGAGCATACCGATGTTTTAACGCTGCTCTCTCCCACACCGTGCCCTGCCAAGCATTTCATCATTTTTATTGAGAGTGACTCACCGAGCACTTTAAAACAGTACGGATATGAAAGCTAAAGTATTATTTAAAAAAAAAAAAAAAAAAAAAGAACAGAAAGAAAGGGAAAAAAAGAGACAGACAAAGAGAAGCTGCAATGCGATCTTGTCTTTTCTTTCCTTTCTGTTTTTTTCCCCCTTTGGATAGACAGTGGAAAAAAAGGACAGAGAAAGCCAAGCTGGGGGAAAAAAAAACATTAGAAACTGAGAAACGAGAGAGAACGCGAGTGAGACAGAGACCAAGAGAGATAGAGAGAGAGAGAGAGAGAGAGAAAGAGAGAGAGAGAGAGAGAAAGAGAGAGAGATGCTTGGCAGCAGTGCAGTAGAATCTAATTATGTAAAAACCAATGCAGCCCAGTCCAGAACAGCAGAGACAAAGAAAATAACACACACACACACACACACATTCTCTCTCTCTCTCTCTCTCTCTCTCAGTTTCAAAGGAGCATCAAATTAATCTCACTCCATTAATCCCACTTCCTATAAAATGCACCACATTTTTAAGAAATCCTAACACTTTAGTGGCAATGATCAATAAGAAGCTTGTTCGCAACACACACACACATACAGTTGTCACTCTATAATAATATAATAAGTATATAATAATTATAATAATAATATTATGAATAATAGTATATACATAAAGCCACCTTTTAAAGGTCCCATATTTTACTATTTCTGTACCAGGTGTGTTAATGCCCCATCTTAAATACCCCTCACACACAACGCATGTTTAATACCTCAATCTCTCCTTCACTTCACTCCTCCTCCAAATGTGCCGTTTCAGTGTCTATATGTAAACGAGCTATTCCTTTAGAGAACCACGCCCCTTTAGAGAACAGCAGTATTGAGCAACAGCCTGGTCTAAAAGGGGAAATAGGGATCTTCTTAATCACCAACAGTCAAAAATTTCTAATTCCATGGTCTTTATTGATTTGTATTTCTTTCTACATTGTAAAATAAAACCGAAGGCGTCCAAAATATATAATAATCTCCTTGGAACAATTGATATTGAGATGTTTCTGCTACTTGAGCTCTGTAAAGCCTTCATAAAAGCTCTAAGTGGTGATTTCTGAGGTTGGTGACTCTAAATGAGCTTCTCCTCTGCAGCAGAGTTAAGTTTTGGTCTTGTTTTCCTGGGAAGGCTTTCAAGAGAGCCAGTTTCATCAGGGTGCTTGATGGGTTTTGCAAATGCACTTGACAATGATTGCTCATGAACAGCTGACCTTCATGTCCTAAAATAACAACTGAGTGTTGTTGTTGTTGTTACTTAATCACCCAATTACATTTGTTCCGAAAAAAAACCAGTATTAATCTAAAATGTAGAAATTAAACCACTGAACACAAAACAATCAATTAGAAGGTGTGTCCAATCTTTAGATTGGTACTGAAAATGTCATGGAAGCACCAAGGAGGCTTCACTTCCCAGCATCCACTGCTAGTCACATGGCAGTATCGCGCTCCTTGTTAATGTCTCGTTCCTCACTGCGTTTGAGTTCCAGGTTTCGCAGTCTGAGTTGTCCCGGTGCTGCTGTATTAACAGTGCAGATGTGTTTATTATTCCTGGCTGTGCTTGGCAGCCCTGAGCGGGCATCTGTTCACAGTCGTAGTTTCTGCTTTGCTTTGTTACTATGTACAGTACAAGCTGACCTTCACGCCTTCACGTCATAATAATACGCCTTATGTCATAGTTTTGAAAATAAATCACTAAACAAAAATAACATCGACTTAGAAGGCGTGTCCAAACTTTTAATTGGTTCTATATGATGTCACATTTCAAATTCAACCCATATTAAAAAAAAATAATAATAATAATAATAAATAAATAAATGTTTGTTTTTTCGATACATGCAGGTTCAACCCCCAGCACCACTGTTGTGCCCTTGTATGTGCCCTCAAATGTATAATAAGATAAAAGGATAAGGGCGTCAGCCAAATGCTTTAAATGTAATAAATGAAAAAGTGGAATGGTTGGTTAATTGCTGCGATATAAAAGGAGCAAAGCACTCCGGGACATGCTGTTATAGGAAGAAAACTCCATGATGGAACCTGTAACTCCGCTTCGGATTGAGCTGTGGAATTCTGCGTTTTTGCACATTATTATTAGCTTCCTTTGAAGCATTTACTTTGTGTATATCCTGGTGCAGGGATGCTCATCTCGCCTCACTGTCTCAGACAGGGCAGCCGCTGACTAAGCACTTGCCGTCTGAAATGTGGATATTTTCTGCAGAAAAAAAAAACGCTTTAATATTATTATGTCTTGAAATGGAATGAACCGTATAACATACTGTATTTTACTCTGTAAAAGCAATACGGTCACCGGTTTCAGCATTTCTTCATCTCTACACAAAATAATCTTGTGTCCCGTTACTGACTGAGTTAGTTAGCGACACTCAAACCCAGCGCAGATCAGAGAAGACGACGTGTCTGGAGGTGCAACGTGAGAGAGGAGGCAATGTGAAAGAATATCGGGAAGACGATAGGTGTGAATCCTCTCTATTCGCTGAGGAAATTTGTCACACGTTTTTGAGCACAAGCATGAGATTGAATTTACTATCGATTTCATCAAGGGGGGTGGGGTGGGGGGGATCACAGAAGAATCCGCTGAAGATTTTTTTCCAATTATTATATTCGGACAGCATATATTTCTTGGGTTATGCACACACTACACTACCCTGCACTGTGTCTAGTGTGAACCTATTCCTTTTGAGCACATATCGTCATAGCGAAATCCTGCACCGGTTCTGAAAAGGTTCTAAAGGGCGCGATGATGCACTGAAAGCGAAGGGTAGAGTCTTTCTATAGATGAGTGACATATCATCCTCCTTTGTGCCAGGGAGTAATTGTTGGAGTGCAGATGGGACACTGGGCAGCCTGCCGTTTTCATACTCGCCTTGATTAGATTCCTTCATAAATTGTACACTGGTGGCACGGTATGACACCAGAGGGATGGTAGGGACTCTAAAAGCAAAGAGAAAATAATGTTTGATCTCCTCGGGATGTCATTCATATTCTATCTCCAAGGCAACGCTGGTCACTGACCCTCCCCCACATCTTCCTGTCTCACACGCTCACACATTTACACAGAAATTGGCAACCCTTTCCGTCTCAGGGGTCATGCTGTATATTTCTGACCCGACCTGACCTGATCAGACACTATTACTGTATCCTATGGCGTCTGGAAATGAACGCATTTTAATACACAACTCCATCTTGCAGTAAAAAAAACAAAAACATTATATACTGTAGAACGGTAGAAATATCTAATTAGCCATGGCAGAACCTCAATGCTTATTAGCATGTAGAGTAGCATGAGTTGATAGAAAGGCAACAGTAACTTAAATACTTCTTGTTACAACCGAGGTATGCCGAAGAGCGTATCTCTAAAAGCACAGCACATCGAGCCTTAAAGCAGATGGCCTACAGAAGCAGAAGCTTACACCGGATGCCACTCCTGTCAGGAACGAACAGGAAATTGAACAAGACTGAACAATAGAAATTTGATAAAACGTTGGCTGGTTTAATGAGCCTCTGCTGCGACGGTCAGATGACATGGTTAGAATTTGGGGTAACAAAATGAAAGCATGGATCCATCCTTCCCTGTATCAACAATTCAGTTTGGTGGTATTGATGTAATGGCGTTGTGGATATTTTCTTGAAACTGAGGTCACTGTATCCAAATTGCCTTGTACATTCACCAGATATCAATCCCATAGAGCACCTCTGGGATGTGGTGGAACGGGAGATTCACATCATGGATGTTCAGCCAACAAATTTGCAGCAACTGCCTCATGCCATCATGTCAATGTGGACCATAATCTCCACAGGGTGTTTCCAGGACCTTGGTTTCTAGAGTTCTGAGGCACAAGTGGGTCCAGCTCAGTACTAGCAAGGTGTATCTAAAATAACACTTATTTCCATTTTTGTGTTGCCACAGTAGAAACTGGTTTCCACATATTCTGATTTGGCAAAGGTTTTACACCAAATGTGCTTCCTCATTCAACCCTTTTATTGTATGAAGTCTTGGCCAGTACAATTGGCTGGTTTGGGGCCTTTGCCAGGAAACACACCTGTGTGTCTCCCATGTGGCAGGCGAGGATTCTACAGCTGACCCACCAGTGGCTGTTATTAAGAACACCTGTTCGCCTGCATTTCTCTACAATTATCCAGTCGCTGATTATGTGTAGGTAGTGTAATCCATAAAATCTTCCAGATACAGGTCAAAAGCTTCAGTTATCAGAATGGGGGGGAAAAAATGTGATCACAGCCACTTTGACCATGTCAACGGTTGGTGGTTGAGGCTCTGGTCGGGGGTCCAAGCACCATCCATGCCCCATTAAACTGCCCTGGTAAAACCTCAAATAAGGCCTTTAATTCTATTTGCTCCGAGGGCGCTGTATCATGGCTGACCCTGTGCTAACAAACCTGGGATATGCGAAAAACAAAGATTTTCACTGTGAAGTAATGTATTCTATTACAGTTAAATAACAGTTATATAAACTTAAAAGGGATGACCCATATCTCCTGCCATAGTGGTGTAAATAAAAAGTGCCAAAAGTGGAGTCTAAACCTCTCTGCCGTGTCTCCCAGTTGCGAGATCCATATCAAGTAGTTCAATATTCAGTCCTCATGACCGTGGAGGGGGAAAAAATGATGCTGACAGGTCTGGGGCTGACAGTGATTCTGAAGGGCTTTCTAAGGAGAATACTAATGATAACACCGGTACTCGCTCGGTTTGCTACCTGTTGTTCGATGATGCTATGCATAACAGCAGCTACAGCTTTGCTGGACAAACAAACAACAATCCACTGACGTCTTTAGGTAATATAAAGGAAAAAATGAGTCATGTGGTCTTTGACTGTACTGCAATACCATAGTGACATATGAACAGCTCTGATACAGGAAAACAAGTTCCATACTTAATTTTGCTTCACATACAGGTCCTCACTTTTACCACCAAAACAGTAATGACCTGTGTGTTTTGCCACCTTTTCCTCAATTTCAGCTACACTAGCACTTCTATCGGATTGGACCAACACTCACCAGCCTTTGCTCCTCACACTCACCACTGAGCCTTGGCCACCCATAACCCTGTCGCCAGTTTACCGGTTTTCCTTCCTCGGATTACTTTTGGTATCTCCTGCAATGTGCGGATGAGAAACATCCCACAAGAGCTGGAGTTTTTAAATTGCTCTGGTCCAGCAGTCAAGCCATCTTCTGCTTCCAACACATCAACGTCAGGGACAAAATGTTTACTTGCTGCCTAATATATTCCACCCACTTTTAGGTGCCCTTGTAACAAGATATTGTACCTGTAGTTACTGTGACATGGGATAAATTGTAATGGTTAGACATCTGAGTCAGAGCAACTCCAAAACTAGAGTTCTTGTGGGATCTTTCCACGCTACGGTGGTCAGGACGTATCAAAAGTGGTCTACAGAAGAAAAAACAATGAGCTCGTGACAGGCTCATGGGCCGCCAAGGCTCACTGATGCATATGGAGATTGAAGCTTGACCTGTGTAGATCGATCCTATAGATGTAGTTATTCAAGAACCAAAGAAAGAAGCAAAAGGAAATGTTTGTGTCAAGATTTGGTTTAAACAGAACACCCGGGCTAAGGGTTTTACAGTAGACTAAACTGACTTGTATAAACCCTTCATTCCATTATCTCAAAATAACAGAACATGCACTCTGTAATGTAACCTTTGAAATACTACATAGAACCCTTCAGCTTTACATATACTCCAGAGCCGGTAAAGGTAACACAGTGTTCTCTCTACTGTACAGGGATATTAAGAGCTGAGCTAATGATACTCATCTCTGTGTAAACAATCAAATGTGTAGCAAACACAACAAAGCTCTCCGCTTAATAGAAACCAGTGACCTCCAACGATCCTACAGCAACTACCAATCAGACGTCACCCTGCACCACGGCAGCCAATCCCATTGTTTGGACGTAGGAGGCGTTTCCTGGTGTCTACGCTTACAGCTGGTATCAATTAGGCACTGAGAATCTCCAGAGGTCTCTCTCTCTCTTTCTCTCTCGTCATAACAACAGGGATAGTGGAGTACAGTACATCACGGAGCCTAAAAATAGCTTCTCTGTTTCTGCTTTAACCTGATACACAATACAATACAATACCACCAAGCCAAGAAACAAAACAAGAACAAACACAAATGCCATTACACAAGCATTCAAAAACATGTCATTTATATATACACTCGAGTGTTTTAGTCAAAGAACACGGTCATGAAAGTAAAAACTACCTTTATCTCTAAAATATAATCCCCTGCTACACTAATGCACTTATCCCAATGTTTCACTAGTGCTTGGATACCATCAAGGAATGGAATCTCATGATCATTGACTGACTGCCTGCTTCATGTCTGAAACACTGGCCTCCCAGGAACTCCTTTAATGTCCCGGAACAAGTTCAGGGGACAGAACAGGAGATGTGGCAATAACTCCCAGCTGAGAATCAGTTCTGTAGGTTTGCAACAAATTATTTATCTATTTTCAAGAATCAGGCGTTTCACAAAAAATGACCCGAGCCACCCCGACTGGGATAGTCATTCAAAGGTGCAAATTCATATGGCCTTATTTAAAACCATACACCATGTAATGGTTTCACGCCTTATATAATCACAGGTCCCAGTTTGACTTGAACAGTCCTCATACGTACATTCAAAGGAAAAAATGAATCAAATGCCTTCAATAATGCGTTCTGTGTTTTCCATTAGCACTGTCACAGTGTGTGAGACAAACAGAAAAGATGTATTATTATTAACTGTGTAATGGAGTGAGCATAGAGTGGTGTGGTTCCTGCCCCAGTGGGCATTTCGATAGATGGATGGATGGATGAATAGATATTTCATTGATCTCAAAGGAAATTCCAGTTGTTGTTTTTTTTTTTTTTACGAGCGCTTGCTGCAGTTCACATTTGTGATTACTGCAATAATAACTCTCCTGAGCTAAAAGGGATGCTGAACACACTGTTCCATGATTGTGCAACATCTACAAAGACAAGTAAATCGATAAAACCTTGGCTTATAGCTGTCAAACACCAACTTTATTATTATTTTTCTAAGTAATTTTGTAATCTCAACACATCACATCAAGCTTTTTTTTTTAAATTAAAATCTCAATGTTAAAAAAAAAAAACAAGAGTTCATAAAATAACAATGCTAAACACCTAAACACTAACCCTTAGCCACACCGGTGATGGGAATAAAGTGATCCTTGTCCGTTTTACATGCACAAGAGTATGGTAATGTTTTTTGCTCTCATGCACAGATGCTATTCCTGTCGGGTGCAGCTTTGGCCAGTGCTTTTATCGACTGAGTCTTCACGGAAACCTTCAGGGGAAAGAAGAGATCTTGCAATGATCCTCAGCTTTACATCCTCAGCTTCTTTTTAATGTATGTTTCTCACTTTTCTCCCGATGTAGCTGCCACAATAATTTAACCAACCGGGGAATTCAGTCCTTTTACACTGTGCAATAACAGGAGGATTAAACTGTAAGTAGACTGTGTGTCAAGTGCAGGTATACCGACAACACCGACATCACATAATCCACCTGCCACCCAGCCACTCTAGCTTTTCCATCTTCATTTAAATCTGATCTTCTGGTATTGTTTCCCTTTTCAGTTCGTGTCCCGTCTCATCTAATCGATACTCAGTGAAATGGTGAAATAGTGCAACTCATTAAAGGCCTGGTACAGGAGCAATAAAATCCACAGGCACCCATTACAACAAATCAGCACTCATTTTGATTGCTGGCTGAGGCATAATGGAGGGCTTTTGTCATTTTAAAAGACGGCGTCTTCATTTAAGCACACACAATGGATATGCGATGATGTTTTGCAAAAGACATGAGAATGGGCTGGGGAATTGATCATGCTAAAGGTTAAGTCGATCATAGAACATTAAATGATCTGCTTAATCAGTGTATCAGGTAGACCATTAGATTTTTGGGCATGGTGATTTACAATTCGATTTAACAGCACCTGTTAACTACATACTAAAAATAAAATATATATAATAAAAATATACTATATACCTACAGTATATTTTTACTTTTTGAGTTTATAAGTTTTAAATTACAAAAAAACAACAACAATCGAATAAACATTAAAATGCTGTGTAACTTAAGGTATCGATTCATCGGTATTGATTTTCTCTGCCAATGTTTTGCTTCCAGTCCATTAGGTGGCAGCAGTGCATTAACTGCAGAGAAAACTTAAAAGAAGACAAAGCAATACTCTCTAAATTTGAATGTTTGCAAAATATCTGATATATTTTAAGGAATGTATTGATTTTGAACCATTTAACAAATGTAAATAATTTTCATGTAAAAAAAAAAATAAAATAAGGTTAAATAATTTTAAAAGCATAAATCAATTCTGAATTGAAGACTAATCAGTCCTTCCAATCCTCTTCTCTATACTCCATTCCAGTAGGTGGCAGCGATGCTCCAACTGCTCATGAACTCAAAAGAAGAAGTAGGAGAAGATGCATGACAAAGCATTTTTTTACGTGGTTAATTTTCAAGGAATTTACCAATTTTAGACAGTTTAATGTTTAACTTAAGTTGACCAGAATAATTTAAATACTGTGAATTGATTCTGGATCAAAATAAAGACCCATTGATTCAAAGAACCGAATCGACATACAAAAGATGTTCCATTGATTCGCATGACTTTCCCCCCCACATTCATGATATTATTTGAAAGGGTTCATGCCATGTGCTTTTGCTTTATACTTTCGTACCCTCCACCGCTGTGCGGTCATTGGTGCGTCACTGCTCTGTGTTAGCTCATTGATTAACCTGTTCACAAAATCTTACTATGGATTAATGTCTAGGCTCTGATTCCGTAGAATTTCGATCATTTCCAGCTTGATGTTTCCCTACCTTTTAATTATGGATCAAGTCATGGGCTGCGTTTGGTTTTTGCACCTGTGTCCTGCTTCCATTCTCTTTACACTTGTATTTCAACCTTTAAACAAACGTGCCTTGAATCAGATCAGGAAGGAGTTCAACAATATTGGCCTTTTAATTAATATCGACATTAAATTCATACGTCGTGAGGGGAGAAAACATTGCTCTCTGAGCTGCCTATAGCCTGACATCTCATACATCGATTCATTAGCCTTTATCGAAAGTTGCTGGAGAAGCACATAAGTGTTAAAGGTCACAGGGTTAATTGTTTAGGGGCGTAGCATTAGCTGTGGGATCTTAATGCTTTAATCAGTATTCCAAAACCATAAGCACTGAGTTACTGCTGCCCCTTAGAACATTTATCTTATAGATAATGATGGTTCGAGTAGAACCTATGTACCTACATGTACATAAAAATACTAAAATATAATTTTAATAATAAAAAAAAAAAAAGTTTTGCATTGCTTTTGGCACAGCCCTCGTAGTAGCCAGGACAAGCTGAATTCACACCTAGGCTCCCTCGTAGTAGCCAGGACAAGCTGAATTCACACCTAGGCTCCCTCGTAGTAGCCAGGACAAGCTGAATTCACACCTAGGCTCACTTATCGTCTATACCTCTTTATCCCGTATACAGGGTCGCGGGGGGCCTTGAGCCTATTCCAGAGACTTTGGGCACGAGGCGGGGTACACCCTGGACAGTGTGCCAATCCATCGCAGGACACACACATACACACACTCATTTACCCACCACGTGCAATTTGGGAACGCCAATTTGCCTAATCTACACGTCTTTGGACAATAGGAGAAAACCGGAGAACCCGGAGTAAACCCACCAAGCTCGGGGAGAACATTTAAACTCCATGCACACAGAGATGGAAATCAAGCCTGTCCAGGAAACGAACCCAGACCCTGGAGGTGCAAGGCCACAGTGCTAATCACTACACCATCATGCTGCCCACACCTAAGCTATTCGTCTTTTATTTGCAATTGCGCAGTTTTCATTTAGAAGTTAATGTATGTTAAAGCATAACATGCTATAAGTGCTATAACAACAGCCCACGCTGCACCACACAGATCAGCATTAGCTGGATAATTGAACAAAATATATATTTTTTTACTAGGTAAGTCAATTTACCTGGAACGCTTTTCAGCATCAGGCGAACAAACACACAAAAAAGAAAACCTATATTCTTGTCAGACTTGAATATTTTTAGGCGCAACATCAGGTCAGAATTACAATTATGCATGTTTACTTTCCTTAGTCTGAATTAATGCAGCTTGTTAAAAGCATGGGGTTCTTCCACAAACTGTTCCCACACAATTGTGTATAACAATATATCTTGGTATACTGTAGCATTACAATTTCATTTTATTGGAGCTAAGGATGGCATGACAATGCTCCCGTGCACAAAGCCAAGTAATTTAGCAAGGATGGAGTGGAAGAACTCAAGGACTTCATAGCGTTAATACTTGTCAGTGCTTGTTGTAGCCCCAATTTCTGACTGCCCCAGAGGCTCATTGAGTCAAAAAATCAAACCCTATGCTCACAGCAGACAGGACACTTAATGACAGGGTTGCCACATGGAGCTAGTTTAAAAATACTCTATGGCCACCGAGAGCTTGTTTTAGAGCAAATAATGAGAACAGTTACAAGCCACCACTAGTTCTAGCGTTAGTGTGTGTGTGTGTGTGTGTGTGTGTGAAAATGTCAGTACTCTTCAGAATCATGGCTCTTACACAAGCCGTATTGAAACACTGCTTAAATCTGTGTATGTGTCTCAGCTGGACAAAGAAGCAGTCGTGAAGAAAATAAATAAATAAATAATCTAAGGTGGTAATTAGGATGGAGTGTTAGATGAACGCTGAGCAGATCTCTCACATCTGCTTTACACACTTTCCTCCGGAAAATCAGGAATCACACTCCGGTAAGAACTGCCATCGCACTCTGGAAATGTTCAGTCGTCAGGTTAAAAATAAACAGCGCAAAAAAAGGGGCTCTGCAAATACCTGCATGTCAGCAGGGATATAAAATACAGTAACAAAGCAAGTCCGTGTATGCTAGAGAATTTGCTTTAAATCCAACCTCCAGATTCTTCATAAATCTATGGCGCTGTCTTGAGATTATTATAGAAATATAGATAAAGATGAAAAGCCCGGCCTACTGCGATTACTAAAATGTAGAATGCAATTATACTAGTTTACAATTACAATAGATTGAATACAAACTCACACTTTCCTTAATCAGTCATAAAATACATTGTACAGTTAGTCCATCAATCAAAAAATCTGTCTACTGATATATCAGTCTATTAGTCTATCCACCTATCAGTCCTTCCATCCAACCATACATCCTTCTGTATATTCATCTATCTGCCCACCCGTTCTATACATCAATTTATCTGTCCACTTATAAATACATAATTTTGACTTTATCCCTCCAACCATCCAACTGTTATTTGATACATGCATCCATCTATCCATCCTTCCAACGATATGCCCCTCTTTTCTTCATCTGTCAACTTTGTTCTGATTATCCATCAATTTTCCGTCTATGGATTAATTATTCCATCCATCCATTTCTCCCTTAATATATCCATAATTTTTTTGGTCTGTCAATTCCTTCATCCATCTATCAAACTGTCCATTGAATAAACATCTATTAATCCGTCTACTCATATATCCATCCATCCATGTATTTATCAATTTATCTGTCAATACATCAAAAATTGCAATTTATTCATAGATCAATCCATCCATTGAAATATCCACCACTTCCTCCGTCCATCTATCCATCCCACATCCTTTCAATTCTATACCCATCTATTTATCCAACTGTATACATATATCTATCCACACATCCTTTTATTAAACTGTCCAGTGATTTAACATTTATTAAGTTGTATATTAATATATCCATCCATCCTTGTTCATCCTAGTATGTCCATCCATTTGTCCAATGCTTCACAGATACATATATTCATCCATCCAGATACATTATCCATCCATCAGTCTGTGGAGATATCCACATATTTATCTGGCTATGGATCCATCAATCCATCCATCTAAAGGTCTATTGATATGTCCATCTTTTCCTCTATCTGTCAATCCATTTATCCATCTGTAACTGTCCATTAAATAAACATCTATTAATCCCTTTATTCATCCATTCATATATTTATCAATTTATGTCTGTCCATCAAATTGGTCTATTAATTCATGTATTCATCAATGTATCCATCTATCTGCCCACTGAAATATCCACAACCTTCCTCTGTCCATTCATTCACTCATCTACTCATTATTTCATTGATATATCCATCTATTCATCCACCCAACTGTTCTTTGATATATCCATCCATATACCCTTCCATGAAACTGTCCAGTGATTTAACATCTATTAATCTGTCTACTGATATAACCATCCATCCATCCATCCATCCATCAATTCCTCTCTGTCCATCCATTTGTCCACTGACTGATAGATCCATCTATTTATTTATAGATTTATCCATTCCTCCATCCATCTATAAAGATATCCACCTATTTATCTCATTAAGGATCCATCCATCCGTCAATATATCCAATAATACCTGATTTTGCAGTTCCATCTTATGAGCCCATATTCATGTACTGCTGTGTCCCATGAAAGAGGTGCTCTCTGTCCCATAAACCTGAGAATACTGGGTCACTACTGGATTTTTGCTGACCTTTTCTTCTTCCTAAAGATGCAGTGCAGTGCAACGGGAATCTTTATACTTCACTTGCAGGTGACCAGCTTTAAGTGAAACAACAAACTGGATAATATAAAATAAAGCAAGTTATGTGAAATTTCACACCATTTTTCACTCTCAGCGGTCGATAAACAATAAACAGCCAGAGGTTTTATGAGACCGCATTCGTGACACAGAGGAAGTAAACAGATGTGACACAAGCAGCCCAAATGTAGCTTCAGTGCCGTAAGGAGATCACATTTGTGACTAATACACAGTGTCCTAGGACACGTACCATGACGTTATTCAGCTGCAAGAAAGGTTTATTATGGAAGATTTACACCTACTGCTGTGCTATAAGCCAACACGCACACACGCACACGAAAATGCACAGTGCAGATACGAATCTGGCCAACAAGACACACCCGTAAGGATGCCCAGAGTGCTCACTCACTCAGATAAGTCTCTAGCTATATGAAGTATACATAATTAGAATGAAAGCGGGCGCCAGTTTATCACCCCGTCACGG
The DNA here is from genome assembly GCF_024256425.1 of Clarias gariepinus. Lineage (NCBI taxonomy): Eukaryota > Metazoa > Chordata > Actinopteri > Siluriformes > Clariidae > Clarias > Clarias gariepinus. The sequence goes on along the minus strand of NC_071101.1, from coordinate 39,117,446 downwards.
TCGCAGCAGCCCACAGAGAACCAGCTGCGTGACTCGCTCATTAAACCCTACTGTGCCCTTTCAAGAGTCCTGGCTGCCATTTTGGATGTTCTGTGAATGGGCCGATTCTGGCCACACAATGCTGGCAGGCGCCGGAGGCTCTTCCAGCCCACAACGGTGCTCGATGCCAGCAGCAGCGCCAACGGCACAGTGCCACACTCGGCCTGCTGGGGCAAGAGGAGGGCGGCAACTCCGAACTACGCGATTGCGACCGGTTCTATTGAAAACACACCACTGAGTGTCTTTCAAAAGCACAAACAAACACACAGCACTTCTTTTTAGAAAAGCCCACACACACCAGTGAATCATAGCTGTCTGAAAAAAGAACAGGGAAGCGGGAGTTCATTCTGCATAGACAAACAATGCTTTGTCTTCAGAATGCAGCTTTATGCAAAGGCTGAGGTCAAATCGTTCATTGTGGCCACGTGTTTTCAATGGCTTTAATGAGGTCATTATAAGAGAATTCCCAGCTTTCAAGATGAGCTAAAACATCTAAAAATGGGCTTAATAATCTACACGTAATTGGAATTATATGTAATTGAGCTACAGAACGGGGTCTGGTGCTGACATTATTCGACCAGTTGTGGCGAACTTTTAGCACTGAGTGATCTGGCAACCCAGTTTAAGTGATGAAAAGTTCTCATGGGTGAGAGTTTGCAAGCATGAAAATGTAACTTGTGTGTGCAAAAAAAGCATGTTTTTTACTCAATAATGACCCCCCCCAAAAAAAAAGCATTAAGACTACATTTCACACCACGTTGCACAATGAATACTGCAATTCATCCAAGGTTCACGCGCATCCTGAACCATGGGATTGACTTTATCGTTCTTTACACCACTAAATACAGTCATCTCCAGAGTTAACCGAGAAGTAGTGCACAAAAAATAAATAATTAATAAATAAATAAATAAAAAAAATTTCTCCCAGACCTCCCAGACAGGTTTGAGCTAACTCTAAGGGCGTTTTCACATTAGGCACGATTGATTTGTACCGTGCCCGGGGGCAAGTGTAAAAGCAGGGGCGCTGAAGCGAGTACTGTGAAAAATGGCCAAGCAATAATGAAGAAGACAAAAAAGAAAGTAACTAAGAGAATGGAGCAAGCTGAAAAGATTGTCACAATTCTAAAGAACAAGGAACATGTTATACTGTGTATAGTCAATGGTGTTAGTATCCTAGTACCTAGACGATGGTTGTTGGACTTACGAACAAATTTGACTTGCAAACAAGTTCTCGGAACAACTTGCTATTATGTTGGGGACTTGCTGTAGTTCCGTTTCCAGGTATGATTGCTTTCATATCTGATTCGATCTGTGCGAAACAAAACCAAACAGACTTTGGGGTCAAGAAATGGTTCTGGGGCCCTAATATGAAAATGGCCTAATCTAAACCCTCTTTTTAACATGGTAAGCTTAAAAGACAAATATATATATATATATATATATAACCACCAAAACTGGACAAACAACCACTGGAAAAACACCAGGTGACAATTAGGAGTGAGTTCTGATACAGGCTTCTGAGACAAAACTCGGTTGTGTTCTCACCATCCCACACTTGATGGCTTCATCAGCATCACAAGCGTAAGGAGTTCTCGTTCTGATTAATGAGTAAAGAGAAAAACACGTCCTTCCCAGAGGACGACAAACCTACTGCGGCAGGACTTGGCCAGCGCACACAAGATTGACTCTGTAATGAGAACGGATTGCTACTTATTCTCCAATTAGATTACTTAATGATAAGGGCACCGATTCCGTGGCTTCATTTGCAGCACAGCGAGGAAGCAGGGTGCTATAATGAGCAAACTCGCCACTAATCAAAACCGTCCAGACGGTCAGGTTTGGTTTTCTTAAACCCTTTTTCATTGGATCCTGGATCATCCTGAGTTTTGCTTTTTGAGCAAAAGGGCTAAACTCCAGGTCACATGGAGGAGGGACGAGTCTGATCAGCAATCATCACACTTTCAATCTCCTTCTGCTTATCTTGTTGCCTCCCACAGGTGCTTATACAAAAAGAAGGACTGTATAGGAGATGGAAAAATGTAAAGTTCTATGCAAAATGAGCCCAATGGAAAAACCATAGAAAATCTTTGGAGGGAGTTGAAAGTCCGTGTTGCCCAGCGACAGCCCCAAAACATCACTGCTCTAGAGGAGATCTGCATGGAGGAATGCAAGAGTGTGAGAAAACCTTGTGAAGACTTACAGAAAACGTTTGCCCTTTGTCATTGCCAACAAAGGGTATATAACAAAGTATTAAGATGAAATTTTATTATTGACCAAATACTTATTTTCCACCATAATTTGCAAATTAATTCTTTAAAAATCCTACAATTGATTACAATTGTGATTTTTTTTTCTTATTTTGTCTCTCATAATAGAGGTATACCTATGATGAAAATTACAGACGTCTCTCATCTTTTGAAATGGGAGCACAATTGGTGGCTGACTAAATACTTTTTTGCCCCACTGTAAATGGGCTCCAATGGGAAAAACGACAAGACAATACAATATTTTTTCTTTACAGGCATTAGGTGCTTGTTTATTTCTCTCTCTCTCTCTCTACTTTTCTTTTTTTTCTTGTTCTACTTATTTGTGGCATTTTGTTGCTCTCCTAACATGGTGTTTTGTTATTTATTTTCTTCCTGGGGTGATAACTATTAGCCCGAGAGAAGCATCACTGTGTGCAGAATAGTAAAAATAGGTTGTTTTTTTTGTTTTTGTTTTCGTTCCATGTAATTTATTATTAGTCTCTATGGAAGCATAAAGATATGGCAAAATGACACATTTCATTATTGCACAATGTGCAGTTCAACATCTCTGCAATGCTTTTAATTTTCCAGGGTGCTGCTCGCCTCATGCTGTGTCTGTAAAATTTTTATACTTCCCTGCTCAATACGGTGCAAAAAAGCTGGACTCGCCATTGTATTAATATAAACTTGCATTAATACTCATTATATAGGCTATAATTATACATTTCTTCATATTAAATTAAATTAAATAGATTTAAATTAGATTAAATAGGATAAAGAAATGGGAACAAATTATTTACTGCGACAGACTGCCTTTAAAAAAAAAAAAAATCAGTCGTTTATGTAACACCCTCCGCAGCAACCTCATTTCCCCTCTCGTCTTTATCTTTTTTTTATGCCTAAATGATTCATAGGTCGCAGTGTGGCTTAACGAACAAAACTAAAATTAATAGACAGGTAGCCTGGGGAGCTATTCTTCAAAATTACATACAAAATATAAGGAAGTCTGGCTCTTTGGAAGCAAAGAACAAAGAAATCACAGATGGTTTGGAGAATATTGCACAGTACCGTATGTGCAAAAAACATGACGTAGATAAACAGTCGCAGAGTTTACCCTATTTGGTCCATGATGCTGCCTTTTCCTCTTTGCTAACAGATGGGTTGTTGTGACTAGAAGAAAAGTTATTGACCCACCTCACATGCACATTGTTCTCTCACTCACTCATCGTCTATGCCACTTTTATCCTGTGTACAGGGTCGCGGAGGGCCTTGAGCCTATCCAGGAGACCCTGGACAGGGTGCCAATACAGTATATTGCAGGGCTCAACCATACACACACTTATTCACACACTATAGGCAATTTGGGGAACACCAATAGCATTTACATTTAGCCATTTGGCAGACGCCCTTATCCAGACCGACCTAAGCAGTTGAGGAAGGTTGTGGGATTTGAACCTGGGATCTGAGGTCTTAATCTGCACACTTTTTCCAGAGGACACCCACCAAGCACCGGGAGAACATGCAAACTCCATGCACACAGAGATGGGAATTGAACCCGGACCCAGGAGGCGCAAGGCCACCATGATGCCACCTACACCGTGTTCCGATTTCCAGAAAGAAAAAAAAAGGGAGTTCCTGCTCAAAACCTGACACACACAAGTCTGCACTCAGAAGTGTGAACAGAAAGACGGCGGAACCTTCACTCAACTAAAATACTAATAAAACAAACCAGACGCCTAAGATGGAGACTATACATCAAGTGTTGTCCTAACTCACTGGTCTAAGACATGAGTCTGCTATTTGCTGACTCATCAGATAACGACAACAACACCTCCTCCGCTTAGTCCTCGTACCCTGTGTTCTGGTTCCTGTTGTACAATCTCGACTAAGTGGTACGATTTGGGCGCTGACGTCATCCATGCGCAGTACAATCAAACTGATCGGGAATCGCAGATGAGTTCAGACAAGCAACAACACCGAGCATCCTGCACGAGAGGGCCGTTAATCGTAGCGGCCGCAGCGAAGAGCCCTGTGCGTCTCTTTTCATCCGCTGCATGCTCCTGACTTAATGTTCTTTGTTTTGACTGGTCTTTTTATTTTGACTGGCCAGGAGGCTTCTGTGCTGTGCTATGTGATAGTTTTACTACCTCCAGCAACTTCTAAGCGATTACCTTTTATTGATTGGTCTCACATAAACCGTTGGACTAGAACGTCCTGTTTCTGGGTTTTTGTTTTTTTTTATTCCTTCAAATACTCAGTCAAGATGGCAGCCCTATTATCCTTCCACAGCCATTACGTTTCTATTGATCTGACAGTTTTGGCTTGCAGCTGGCTTCAACCTAATTATTCTCCTGTTGGTGGCTTTCAGCTAGAAAAGCTTCCCTCCTCCCAGTGGACCTTTTCCAGCTCCAGCAATACGGGTCCTTTCATTATTTCTAAAACGTAATCGGTAACATGTGTAGAGCTTGGCACTATTTGTCCCTCAAAGTGTGCCAAACTCTCTACGAAGTGAGCTTGTTGTCTCATCAAGACGTGTTCACTGGACAGGAACCTAACGATGCACTTGTGAATCTCCAACTTTAAGAGCTTCTGCGCAGCAGCCTCCAGGCCGAGATGAATCGGGTCCCGTGATGAGCTGCGCAAGTAGCTCAAGGGTCATGTGTGAAAAGTGTTTATGTAACAATTCTGCCACTGCAGCTCAGCTGGGGTATCAGGGCCGACCATCTTCAGCGCTTGAGTGTGTCAGAGGTGACAGTATAACCTTCGCTGACCTGCGGTGATGTAAATCGTGTCGCATGAAAAATAATGGAGGACTCAATATTTAAATAAGGGTTTGTGTTGTGTGTGTGTTTGTGGTGAGCTTTGATCTCAAACGAACTCCGAATTAAACTTGCAACACGAATGTTTAATTACAAATCAATTATAATACTAATTACACATGGTAATGTTCAGTATGGTAATAGTGGGTAAGTGGTGCAGACCCTTTCTGTCCAACTCACTTTGTGCTTTTAGTGCATAAGAAGGCGAAACATATAGAACAAACACATACATACACACGCATATATAAGCAAGGGGAGGTAACTACCAATGCCGAGGCAATAATAAAACACCAGGACTTAACTAGCTATTAGCTGACTCCCAACAACTAGGTGACGAGTATAGTACATTTGAGTATTTACACTCTCGGTGCAAAGTGCATACAGAGATTTCGGAGGAGACAGACGGCAGTGATGACATCTTCTACAGCAATCTACTTCTGTTCTCAGGTACGACTGCATCCATATCTGATTTGATCTGTGGAATGATTCTGTTCTCACTGTTTAAAATAAACCAGACTCTGGAGGCAAATCTTCTTGGAAATCATCCCGGGGCACTTATGCACTTATGTACCCGGGGCCAGGGGTAGCTCAGTGGTTAAGGCATTGGATTACGGTTCGGAAGATCCCAGGTTCAAACCCCACAACCACCAAGTTGCCACTGTTGGGCACTTGAGCAAGGCCCTTAACCCTCAATTGCTCGGATGTGTAATGAGATAAAAAAAAATGTAAGTCGCTCTGGATAAGAGCGTCTGCCAAATGCCTAAATGTAAATGTAAATGTGAAACCGCTATAAGCCACTTAAAGAACAAAAGGATTCAGCCAGCAAATTTAAAAATTAGGGGACTCAAGTTATTGATTTTCATTAATAGCCATTTTGTAATTCAGTAACAAATGCTGTTTAGAACTGTTTATTTTTTGTGAAGTATCATCTGGTGTACCCACCAAAAAGTGTGATCATTAAATCATTAATAAAAGACATCATCAAGTTTTATAAAGCTGTATGTTTACCACTTTATTCGTGTGGCATGTGGTATGACCTCAAGAAGAGTAAAACTTAAATGAGATCTGTAAATGTATACACATGTAGTTGCAAGTTATAATGCATTGTGATGGGACGAGGTCCTGTTTAATCTCAGTAGTCAATTATGTGCCGGTTAAAAGTACTACCAGATAGACAAATTCATCATCATCATCATCATCATAATCACAAAATAAATAAATAGATAAATAAGAACATATGAAATGAAACAAGGTACTAAAGTGCACCCCTGAGGATCACCCCGTTCGAGATGAGCGACGACACAGTTTAGTATCTTTTCTTCCATGAGTGTATAGACGCTGCTCAAATTAGATCATCAACACCTACAATTTCTCAGAATAGCTGACTGGCATAACTGCCACAACACAAAAAAACACATCTGTTACAGACTCTCTAGAGCCCTTTCATCCTCAAGCTATTTCTCTCCAAATAAAAAGAGATGCCTCCTCCATCTTCCCCCTCTATTATATCCACTCGCTCTCCTTCTTCCCTCCCGCTCTATTCCGCGCTATCAGGGAAAAAAAACGTACAGTTAAAATTAAATCCTTTAAAATCCTGCCAACACCGGTGGAGAAGGTGGAAACGACCTCCTCCGCTCCTATAATTTAGCCACTTTGTCTAAAAACCCTCTCTTTCTATCTAAAAACTCTTCTTTCTTCCATCTATTTTCGCAGTAACCTATATACAGTTTCTGGTGGAAACTCTGAATCGATCCGGACTGCGAGTAATCCGTGGACCTCGGCTAATGCCGTGTTTCGTTCTGTTGCATCTTAATTCTTTATTGATTTCTCAGTTTCTTCGTCCAAGCTGCTTTTCCTTCACTTCTAGCGCGACATGTCCCGCCCCCCCCACCCCCACCATGATCAATAATCATTTATAATTAAGCCACACCAAAAGTTTTTGTTTAATGAATTACTTGATCCAGAAAACACGGACAGCTTGTTTAGGTCTGTGGATGCTCTCACCGGGCCTGTTTGTCTTTTGAACTTTATGTTTCAGATGCAAAGCAGGTCCATGCAAATCAAAAGCAGCTCCGAGCACAATTAAAAAAACCATCCCTTTTGCTCAAATATTCCCTTTATTCGAGGCAGCACTCAGGAGAACGGTGCAGGATGGCCTACCATGAAGCATTTTATTTCTATACACGCACTTGCTTTATAACAACGCAAATGTACAACTTCCTTCTCCTTAGCAATTGAGAAACAGAGACAGAAGAGGTGCTAAAACTAGTCTAAGCTCGTCGTCATCTGGGCCACAGCATTCATTTGGTCTCGGCATCAAGCGAAGCAGCGTGCAGAGAAAAAGCAGCCTATTTTTATGCCCTCAGCTACGACACTTTGCATGCCATGGGAAAAAATGACTAGCAGCCACTTTATGCTCCTATGTAAACAAGACATCTTACCCAAAAAGCATGGGAAAAAAAAAAGACCTCAGATCAACATTAAAGGCTTCTACCTATATGTCGCTGCGCAGGCACGCAGGATCATTTGAATATTTAAAACCTCTAAGGCTTTGCATCAACTGCTGCCGCGTGTATTGTATTGCAGACGCTGAGACTCTTAAAATTAATAAGAATAGGCACGTCCTGCTGGCTCCGGAGCATGACCGCCGTTAAAGCTAGAGATTTATAGAAAAAGTGGTGCGTCTAGTCACCACCTGTTCGGCTGTGTGCATAAAGAAATCTACTCCCGACCCCCCTCCAGGAAGTGTAAGGGGACACCGTGTTCACCTCTGGCTGAAAATCCTACACAGAGTCAAAATATCCACGAGTCCTGACCACAAAACAAAGAGGACTCGTCTGGCTGTCAAGCAAAACAACTAAACGTAGCTTTAAAAACAAAGGTTCTGACCAGGCAAATGAAAAACAAGTGGAACTCGAGTATCCCAGAACAAAACAAGGAGAGTAAAGTAGCCGACCTAAAAACAAGAGGACTTGAAAACAAAAAAACAAATCTATTTATCTCATGTTAGAAGGGAGTAGTAGACTGAAAATCAAGAGGAGAATACACCATCAGACATAACATTACGAACACCTATACTGCCTAATATTGAGTAGGTCCCTACTTTTACCACCATAACAGTGATGAGTTCTGTCACCTTACTATCACAACCAACACCTTTTCATCAAGTCAATCTACACCAGTGCGTCTATTGGATCAGACTACACGAGCCAGTCTCCACTCCCCATGTGCATCAGTGAGCCTTGACCACCCATGACTCTGTCGCCAGTTCAACAAGGTTTTTCTTCCATGGATCTCACTTTTGGTAGGTCCTGACCACTGCAGACCAGGAACATCCCACAAGACCTGGAGATTTGGAGCTGCTCTGACCCAGTTTTGGAGTTGTCTAGCCAGACCACACCTTCTCAAAGTCATTCAAATCCTTACGCTTGCCCATTTTTTTTCCTTCCAACACGTCCACTTCAGGAAAAAAGGTTCACATGCCGCCTAATATATCCCACCCACTTTCAGCCACCATTGTAACTTGATATTGAAAATTTAGCTACTGTGAGAAGAGACAAACTGTAATGGCTAGATGACTGGGTCAGAGCAGCTCTTGTGGCAGTTCCCCGGTTACAGTGATCAGGACCCAAGGCTGTACTCATGCACATGGGGAATGAAGGCTGGCACACGTAGTCCGATCCAACAGAAGCACTAGTGTAGATCAGATCGAGGAAATTGTTAACGCTGGTTCCGATATAAAGGTCTCAGAAAACACAGTACATTACTGTTTTGGTGGCAAAAGGGAGACCTGCTCAATATGTTCAGAATGTTATGGCTGATCAGGGAATATCAGCTGGCTGGAAATCAATGGGACACGACTAGATTAAATGCAAAAAAAAATTTTTAAAGTTGGTACACAATCAAATCTAAAACGCAGGCGCTTAATCAGCTAGTTTAATTAGTTGACTGCAAAAAACAGAGAAGTGTTCAGTGAATGTTGTCAAAATAAGACACATCCTTTAACCTCCCAAAACATGCTTTATGTGTTGTAAATATCTTATAGATTGTTTTAAGCGGTTGATCTTGTTCTGCAACTCTAATCACTTGATTAGGACTACGCTGTAATGTAACTTCCACGGTTTCGAGATACACGGAAAATGCAAAGCGAACCGATGGCGTCTAAAAGGGCGCGCCGGTCTGTCCTTATTATGAATCGTGTAAAGAGAACACGTTTCTGGCTTCGGCTGCGCCGTGCCTTATTACCACAGACCTCGATTTGCATTGCTAAACAATTTCTGGTGTCAGGCGGTTGATAAAGCCTGGCCTCACTCTCTCTCTTTACTGGAGGATTTCAGCAGAAACTGCTCATTACTAAGGTTAGCTCTGGAGGTAGTGGGCATCGGAGCAGAGTAAATATGAGTTCGGTTTCAAAAGACAGTCAGTTTATCAGGATCAGGCTGGATTCCTGGATTTGGGGATGTCTGGTCGAGAGAAAGAGAGAGAGAGAGAGAGAGAGAGAAAGAGAGACTGAGAGTCGAGTAGCTCTCCGCATGACTGCAGAAAAAGCCTGCAGGCCCCCTGGCTTTAATAAGTCACATCGAGGGGCAGGGTTTTCAAACACTCAATTAACTTCTACTGATGTTTGTAGAGATGAGAAAGAGGGGGATAGAAAAAGAGAGAGAGAGAGAAATGAGCAAGGCCATAACAGTCTTAAATGAGTGAGCAGAAGAAACGAGAAACGCAGCAGTGACTGCATGAAACGTATAATAGATGTAAAACAAAAGCTCCGTGTAACAATAAAACGATGATACGCAATATAATGAACACCAACACAACATAATATGAATAGCATTCAAGTCAAACCGGGACTTTTTGGGTTGTGTTTGGTTTTCTCAGTGCACCAGAGCCATGACCGGACTGCCTGCTTCAGGTCTGAAACGCTGGCCTCCCTGGAACTCCTTTAATACCCCAAACATGTGGAAATGCCTTGGAGCGAAGTCAGGACTGTACAGTGGATGTGATGATAACTCCCAGCCGAGTTCCTGTAATGTGCAAGTGGTGCAGATGCGCCTCCTCCACAAGCTCGTGACAAGTTATCTGTCGATTTTGAAGGATGAGGCGTTCCACTCCATGAATGCTCACTGGAACGACAGTGTCCCGGTTTAACTTGAACGCCCACTTGCAGAAATATAGTGTCTGCAGTGTAAGTGAATACTGCTATGAACTAATTTAAAAGTAATGACGGGAAACTTTATACCGTTTACTGTGCGTCACTCCGTAAATAAGATTACCACAGGTTGACAAGCTTAAATTTCAACATAAAAAAAAAAAAAATTTTACAACAACAAACACGTCTCCTTATCAGTTGTAGGCAGGGGGTTGCAGCTTCACCTTGAAATTAAATCTTTAGACTTTCAAGGAACTAAAACAATTTCAATGAATGTACCTAGAGTACCTTTCCTACTGCACGGCTTATTAAACCAGAACCGCAGTACAGACGAGTTTCCACTGCTACTCTATGAACTAAGCTTCAGCAATGTAATAAGCATCTAATAAACCCTTTTTACGCTGGGTTTAACTAGCAAAATGAAGCGATCGCTTGAGTAATAATAACCGAAATTCAGTATATGTAGCTCCGTTTCTGGTCCAGAGAAAAACGTTTTCAAGCAGAAACTTCAAAACTGGAATTACAACCAAAAAAAAAAAAAAAACTTTCATGATCTTTATCCTGTTCCTTTTTGGAAACCTTTAAATATATTTTTTACTGTACAACCTAAAAAAAAAGAATGTAATAAGTACTTATTAAGCTACCACGCAAAGAACTTTTAACTCAAGTGTAGAGAATTAAATCGCCTTTTTTTGGGGAGTTTCTGAAAAGACTGCTACGCATTACAATGAAAACACACACATACACACGCACTACTACTAAAAGAGGGAAACAATACCATACTGACATATTTAATAGTTTGAATATAAAAAAAAAAATCAATATGCCGTTAGATGTAAAAGTGTAAAAATACAAAACGGCAGTGTAATGAACTAAGATAGTACAACCAGAGAGCATGTACGAAATTATCTGGTCATGTTACATCAATTCATTTGTAACTCTGGTGTAAGCTAAAAAAAATAATAAACCTTTCACCTGTTTGGTCCCCTGAAAGCAGCCCTACGAGGACGAACACACACTTCTGATAAAGAAGTGAAGACAGCGGTGTATTCGCGGCTCGCAGCTCAGCCACAGCGTATACCTTTTTCAATGAAGGAATACGACACCTTCTTGACAAGATGTGTATTGGAAAGAGTGCATTGAAAAGCAGGAAGATGATGTCGAAAAATGATGTGTTGGTCTTTTCTAAAAGTTAATGAAACTTTTAGAGATTTTGTTACTCTACCGCCAGAATGCGGATAATTTTTGACTTACCCTTGTATTAAAAAAAAATCGCACATGCATCCCTACTCTATTTGAAGATAAAATGCTATGTTGTTATAAAGAGAACATTTGACTGATTGATTAAAGTTATTCACTCGCTTACTTACAACGCACTGTGAGATTTAAACCTTTAATAAAAGTTTTTATTTTATTATTATTATGAGTTTAGTTTACTTCGATTTACAAACACACTAAATCACAAACATTCGTTTTCGTTTTTTTACAAATGTTTTCCGGTATCATGATGTACCCCCAATCGCACATGCAGATTAGCACTCACGGTTCTCCTATATAACTGGTAGGGATGGGAACCACCAGGGGCTGTCCGATACGATATTTTAACGATACGTAGGTGCCGATTCGATCCGTATTGCAATTTAATGCATCTCGATTAAATATTTTCTGTTTTTTTACATTTCTAAGCTAATACTTCAATCTTGCCTGCGAATTATTGTGTGAATAGTTTAGAGTGCGCCACCTGTAGGATTATAGGGGAACTGCAACATTTCCTCAATTCAAATGGAAACATGTATAAATAAAAAAAAATAAAAATAAATTTTAAATCGATTTTAAGTCGATAAATGAATTGTCACACAATTTGAAAGCATTGCAAAAACCCCGCTTTCCCATATTCATCTCTAGTAGCATAACTGCCTTTCAGGCATCAGTTAAAAAAAACATTAGAAGTTTTACTATAGGAGGATTACTATATTTACAAGCAGTAAATCTTTAAAAAAACGATAGCCAGTGAACTCATCTCTCAACCACACTTGCAGCAACACACACACACACAGAGTGACCACGCAGCACAGAAGCAGCTTTGTGGAGCCTCTGGTGTACCACAACAGAACAAAGCCCCCTGTGTGTGAAGCATCCCAACAGCTGGGACGCACAAAAAAACTTCGGACGCGTTTAACCACCACGGGACCTTCCTACTGTTTCTGCACCACCGTTTCATTCTTTTTCCTTCTTTGTTCCTTTGTATTTAATCTGTCTTTGCTTTCATCCTCTCTTCTAAAGGCACGTTAATAGTTTCAGTGGTAAGGGATGCTTAATCAGAGAAACAAGGGCCCGGCTGATAAGCCTTCAAACGGCCGCCATCGAGTGTGAATTTGCAGACTTAGATCAACAAAGAGCCAAGGAATGCAAACGTTGTGCCTAGCCAGCAGAAATGGCTGAAGGGAAATCCACCCTGACTCCATAACCGCGTTGGGAGCCGTGTAACGTCTGTACGGTCACGTATATATATATTCACTTACATACTCCAGGTTTATTGATCGTCGGGTTTCAGGTTTCGGGACAAAACCTTATTTATTCTGAATTATACGAATCCCAATAGGAATATAATTCTGTGCTCTCGTGCATCACTGCAAGCTGTCTCGGGTGTCATGTGATATTCTGGATGCCACCTCTAATAACCGAGAAAGGCAACAGCTGCAGCGGGGCCGAGGGCATCGTTAGTAAGCGACTTCCACAGCTGGCTATAAAATCCACTCATGGGGTCCAGGGATGGATACGAATATTGGGATCGGAGCTGAAACTGTCTGTCAAATTTATACCCTATACATAAAGACAACTAAATAATAAGAAGAAGATTTCCCAGAATTCTGATTAGAATTGAATAGAAAATTGCATAAACATTTAGAAAGTCTCTAAATATTAGAGATGGGAGAAAAAAATAATCAGTTATTTATTACTATTCTTTTGTGCAGCGATTGATGAATCCAAAGTCACTTACTCACTCCTTCACGGTCTATGCCGCTTTATCCTGTAAAGTACCTGGGGAAAACCCCACTAAGCACAGGGAGAACATGCAAACTCCATGCACAGACCCGAGACGGGAATCGAACCCGAAACCTGGAGGTGTAAGTCAACAGTGCCACTGTTCATCCAAAACCTCTTTTTTTTTTTTTAAATTAGTATCACATTGGGAGTTTTTTTTTTTTTTAATCATGATACTTACAAAATCGCAATACAGATGGAATCGGCACCTGGGTATCGTGATGATATCGTATTCGTACGAATGTTATTTTTCACTTTTGTAAATCTGTATATTTGTAAACTTGTATATTCTTTATATTTTTTAATTGGAAATTTTATCTTTACTTGAAATGTATTCTTCTCCGTTTCTGAACTGAACTCTTTCCATCCCATCCTACCTTTCCATTTTAGGTCATGGATCACATCGCCTATCGTACTGTGTATTAGGGATGAGTATCACCAGGGACGACCTGATACGATGTCATCACGATACCCAGGTGATGATGCGATTTGTATTGTCGATTTTGTAAGCATCACAATTTTATAACTATCCTGACTCTGTATTATTATTTTTTCTTACAAGGCTAAACAAACATATCTAATATTTCGCTTCCTTCCACACAGGATGCTGTACTGCCTGCTAATGTGGAAATAGTTTAGTGTGCGCCACCTGTAGGATCAAAGAAGAACTCAACATTTTACTAATTTTTTTGTTTAAAAATAACCTATTTTTGGGTCATTGTTGCGATATGCGATGCGCCCCACACAAACGATTCACAGAATGGATCTGACCCCATTGTATTTTTATGTCCTTTTTCATCTTGTCATGATAATGATACAAGCTGGTACAATTCAACAAACCACATAAATCCTAGAATGTACGTGTTTACACATTTAAGTATTTAAATTTCGCCATCACCATCATGCTGTCCTGCAACCTTTGTGCAATCCTACACAGCCTTATTATTGGTCGGATTTTAGATACGTCTGAGATTTTAATCTAAATATTCTGGCTGTCTTTAGCCGCAGTGGCTCTAAATCAGCCGAATGGGTTCAAGGTTGAATGTGTTTAATGTATTACACTTATTGTGGGTGTAATAAGACGACCGATCTCAAATCTCCGCCTTGATGACGTGTGTGTGTGTGTGTGTGTGTGTGTATGTATGTGTGTGTGTGTGTGTGTGTGTGTGGCTGTGACAGCAACACCGAGCTACAAATCATAGGTCGAATGAGATTCTATATGTAGAATCCAGGGTGCGTTCCAACATCACGTTCTTTAATTCTTTAATGATAAAGAATGACCAGTGTGACACATGAGCATATGTGTGCGTGTGTGTGTGTGTGTCCAGATGACACACTGGAAAGTTTCAATCCTTGTACAAAAACCAGACCGTACTGTCTTATTTTAGTATATTGTATTCCTATAATACATTCTTTTTTTATAGTACATAATCCCATAGTTTGATACGATACCTTATTATGCGATCTCTAATGTGTACAGCCTGTGTGTGAAGGCGTTGTATGTGTGTGTGTGTTGGGCCTGTTTTGATTACTAGAATAAAAGTACACACAATTTTCTCTACAAATGCAGATCAGAAACATAAACAGTCACTCCAAGCTGCAGTAATTCTCCTTCATACTTTTTGCAGTCTCGGGTTTCACACACACACACACACAGAGACAGAGAGGACGAGAGAGAACGATGTGTGTGCTGCTGCCCTTCCCCCTTACAATGGAAAAAAATCATGGAGATCATTCTAGTTCCAATGAAGAATCTGGTGTGTGTGTGTCTTTGTATATATATATATATATATATATATATATATATATATATATATATATATATATATATATTTTTTTTTTTTTTTTTTTTTTTTTATGTTGTATTATTTATGTACAATATTTATGCATGTATGTATGTATATAAATCCATCATATTTTTTGCTCCTGTTCCAACCCCTTAACTACAAAACTAAATTTTTGGGATGCATGCATGAATGACACGCTTCTTTTAAATCTGTCAAACTGACATTCTGGTGCGAGTTGACTCATTGTTTGGATGAAAAACATGGACTGAGTAAAAAGAGGAGATCCTGACATTCCACACCACACACACATACAGAAGCACCAGATGTGGGGAATTGTTCCTCCCACTGCACTGACATGCTTAAATAATGATAATATTAATAATAATAGCAGATGTTTGGTGGTACGGTGGCTTAAATGGTTAGCACTGTCGCCTTGCACCTCCAGGGACTGGGTTCGATTCCCGCCTCAGGATCTGTGTGCATGGAGTTTGCATGCTCTCCCCTGTATTTAGTGGGTTTCCTCTGGGTAATCTGGTTTCCTCCATACAGATTAGGTTAAGTGTCGTTTCCAAATTGCGCATAGTGTGGAAATCTTGATCATACCACAGGCGTAAAAATGGGAATAAATACAATGGTGACCATTGGCCTCCAAGGTCTCTAGTTGGACTAGGGGTACCTAGATGGATGGATAGATGGATGATTGATTTTATGTGCACGATCCCTAAATATATATGTATATACATTCTCTTTCTCTTGCGAACACACACCAGGTAGAGAAAGGAAGCCATTCTGTCTAGGATGCATGCATAATTTACCCCACACCTGTCACACGCTCATGGTCAGTCCGGTGTAGCCTTACCTGAGCCGGTACATGCAGCTCGACATTAATTTCTAGACACAATGCAATGCAATAATTTTATGCATAAGCTCATTTTCCATATAAAGAATACAGAACATCTAAGAAAAAAAAATGCATGCATGGAGGTATATGTCTTTTTTTTTTTTTTTTTTGCAATAATAAAAAAAAAAACATACCTGTATAATGTTGCGTTTATTTGCCCATGGCTCCTTCTCTGAGCTGTGTGTGAGTGTGTGTATCCCTGTATTCCTGTCACTTTTCCTGCAGTTCCTATTCCCACTCTAAGGACTTCTCCTCATTGCTGAAATGCCGCTTGTGGGTTGCACCGATGCTCTCCCGGCACTCATCCGCAAAGCATCCGGATGCACAATCAACCCTCGGGACGGTTTCTCACCCTAATCTCAACAAAAAACAAGCGGATCTCAACACACGTCCTAAAGATGTGCGGCTTCACGGGCGTGCGTGAGGTTACAGCGCTCGCGCTGATAATCCATGTGAATCCACCTCTGTCTGCTTTCTATTGTTGGAGCTCCTTCACGACACGAACCCCGCCTCGAAGCAAATCGCATCATCTGATTTGCCCACAGGCCAAAGTGTCCCGCCTCCTCCATAAACCTAAACCAATCGCGAGTGTTTTCATGAGTAACGGGGTTCGTTACCTTTAAAAAGCAAATATTAAAAAATTATGCGTTCTGACAGTTTCAAGAAAGCACACTAGGCGCATATTTCCAATATATTCGATGTTACCAGAAGTGTTTATGATTTAAAAAATAATTTGAAGTTCAAGAAGGTTAAGTTTAAAGGTTAGAATAGACCTTTTTAAAGGTAATAAACCCCACCCCAAAGGAAACCACCTCATCTGATTGGTCCATACGCAGATAAATTCCCGCCTCCTCCATAAACCTAATTCAGTCAGGAGTGTTTCCACGAGTAACGGGTTTATTACCTTTAAAAAAAAACTCAATTCGAAACATTTAAATCTGTCCTACGTGCATTTTAAATAATAAATTACAGCAACATTTCATATAAAATACGCGCCTATTAAGCTTTTATTCGAATTGTCAGACGCATACTTTTTTATTTATAAAACATATCACTTATCCACTATGATAAAATACACAAAATACAAACATTTTGCTTTTACACTTTGTAAAAATGTTTTATTATAACTGTCTCTCTTTTCATTATACATTATACATTCTATTCTCTAAAATAGTCCCGTGGGCAGAAATCCAACCCTTTAAGGTCCTAGAAGTTGCATAAACGTTTACTACACAATTCTATTATTTTTAAATAGAAAATTACACATTATGACAAATGATTTAATAATTCAATTCACGTTTGTACCTAACAGCGTAAGGTGCACATGTAATTACTCTTTCAAAAAATATAACGCCTACAACGCTATCTAGCGTTCATGCAGGACCCGCGTACAGCAACAACATCGAAGATGGCGGCTCAGGTCGGTTGCCTCGTTGCGTACGGCAGCGATTCAGACTCAGAGAACGAGCCCGAGTCGAACACAAATACAGAAGAAGTCGATCCAGATGCACACGCACATCTCCAGCCTTTGCAATCTGGAAAAGCGACAAGTTTGGTTCTAAATTCAGCTCCCGAAGTCGCTGTAAAGGTAAGCTAGCTAGCAGGCTGTGGTTAGCTAAGTAACTAGCTACATGCCGCCTAATGCCTGTTAGTAAGTTATCGCACTGATTTAATGGCTGTGTGTCACTAACTGACACTTTGAGACACATTCTAAGACCTTCACATACATTCGGAAATCAAATTCAAGAAAGTACAGCTTATTACTACAGTGTATAAGTAAGGCATTAGGCAGGTACGTTGTAAGATAGTTAGCTATGAGAGCTAGGGATCAACTGATACGATATCATCACGATACCTGGGTGCTGATTTGATCTGTAATGTGATTTTAGAAGTATCATGATTTTATAAATATACCAAATGGTCAAAAAAAAGTAGATTTTGTTACAATTCAGCACCAATGTGGAGGTAGTTTATAGCGCACCACCTATAGGCCAATAGAGGAACTGCAGCACATTACCACTTCAAATGCAAGCACACTGTACTGTACTGTATATTAAAAAATGGAGGGAAAATTTTGATTTAGGCATAAATCACGATTCTTGTGTGTGGTGGGTTGCGTATCACCACACTAAATCCAAAGAACTCGACCCTTTAAAGAACTATTTTTCATGTTTATAATAGACATGAATCGGCAGATCGGGCAGTGACCAGAACTGTCTGTTTTGCAGTTTGATGGGCCATAACCAGTGATCAGCCGATCAGCCTCCGATATTAACGATTCTGTAACGAACGCAGAAGTTTCCGAACGGCGCAACAAAAACACAGTTTTATGGTGTTACATTATTAACAATTGCGCGGTTTTAAAAGCCTCCGATCTGCCTTTTTCCAAACTCTGTAAGCAAATCAGCTTTAAACCCCATTCATTACAACACACCTACACAAGTCTCAAATCACCATGAGCCCAAATTACTCGAGCCCAGGGTGCCTGCATGCTTACTGCATGCAAGATCTTTGGGGGCAAAACGTTTTTATAATCCTACAGGTGGCGCATTCTAAACTATTTACACATTTTCATCCCATGTGGAAGGAGTGCATTATTTGCTAAGTTCGTTTAAAAATTGAGAAATTTCCCTCTGGGATTAATGAAGTTTTTTTTTTTTTTTTTTTTTTTTCTCGAATCAAAAATAATAATTATGGCAGATGACGGAGATATGCGTTGCTTGGTTAAATGTTAAACTCTTGTATTTGAAGTTATTTTGTACTGTTTAAATGCTACATAAAATTTTTAAGTAAGAAAACTAATGTTATAAGGAATGGGCTATGTTTAATTAATCATATGGTTTTATGCGTGAAATTGTAGCAAAATCAGGGAAAAATGTAAAAGTGTTTTTAAAATCATAATAATTATTTTTAAAATATATTATTATAGAAATTTTAATCGAATCTGCACTTTATCGTGTTAATATCGTATCAGGAAGTGAATGGTGATGGTCATTTGTACTGCATATGCATTTTAATAAATAATAATAATAAAAAAGATTATTTGAGTGGCGGTGCATGAATCGCCACAGAAAAGATTTAGGATAAATAAGTGAATTAGTTTTTCCTCGCCTCTATTAGCTATAATGTCAGTTTCCTTCGTTTCTCCAAAAGAATAATATATGAATATAATTATCATTTCCTCGTGACATAATTAAAAAAAACATTTTGTTCAATGCTTTACATCTTAATCCGATTTCCATTCCAATATGATCTAAGTCATGTTGTTGGTGTTGATGGTGGTGTCTTGCAGGAAGATGTTGAGACAGGAACACATCTGGATCCCTCTCTCAAGGAGATCACCTACAATCCTACCTACGAGACCATGTTCGCACCTGAGGTAAGATCTGTTCTTGTAGAATTTTGGTTGGCAGTTAGATCTCCTGTATCATTCCACACCTGCGACAGATAAACCTGAAGCCCAACGTGTGCAAAGCGAGCTTGAGTAAGATATACTCAAGATATTCTACAGAGAAGCATGTCTCAATGAAATGACATGTATTGCATGTGTCTATGAGTTGAAAGAGAGAGTGGTAAAGGTAAAAGGAAAGACAAACAAAAATGTGAGCTAACCAGGCTGTTTTTTTTTATTTTTTATTGTTGTTGTTTTTACAGTTTGGACCTGTTAACCCGTTTAGATCTCAACAAATGGCTGCCCCGAGGAACATGCTGTCAGGATACGCCGAGCCTGCTCACGTCAACGACTTCATGTTCGAACAGCAGCGGAGGACGTTTTCTACTTTCGGTAAGGATCACATGTGACTTATGCAGGAGTGGCATGGAAATAAATCTCAGACAAAGGACATTAAGAATGGGAATCACTGTTCAGCACCTGATATAATGTAATTAAAATACCCAGGTGCGGTTCTCTATCATGATTTTATAAATATTATGATTTGATATACAAAAAAAAAAGTTTTTATTCCAATAAAGTTTTTGAACTTAAAAAAAAAAAAAAGTTGCCATGACTCGAAAGTTTTATACATTAGCTTTATTCAACAGCTTCAAAGCTGAATTTAACATGAGAAGTGTACAGGTATTCTCCGACTTATGAACATTTAAGTTCAAACAGACCGCGGTTCTATGAACAATCGGAAATGCGAACAAATTAGTAGCATGCGGGCAGGTGTGCGCAGATTCAAAACAATCGCAATTCGTGATTGAAAATTATTATTATACAGTATCAGCTCATCCTTTATTATAGCCGGTTTACTGTGAGTAAAGTTACCCTTCGTGTCGAAAATGTTCCTTGGACAGCTGGTGTTTTCCAAGGTGATTCTCCTTCATCACGTACAACATCTCTGCTCTGTTTTACAGGCTACGCCCTGGACCCCTCCATGGACACCAGTCAGCTCTCTTCAAACGCTTATATAGGCGCAGTGGACGAGGCGGAGAAACACAAAGGTAACAGGTCGTGAGCGACCTTGTGTCATCTAATTACACTGTGGTTATTATTACGGCCAGGTAACATTGTCGCTTCCGTTCCCCCCAGGACAAACGGTTTTCGAGACGGGTCCGAGAAAGACAGAGAAGAGGAAAAAGGTGAAAGGAGGAGACGCTTCGGAGATCGATGGCTTTTTAGGCCCCTGGGCTAAATATCAGGATGAGAAGGATGTCGCTAAACCCTCAGAGGTAACATGATAGTACAGAATAAAGTGTTGTTTTTTTTTTTGTAGTAGTAGTAGTTTTTTTCCCCTAAGCTTATAATTTGTTTGGACTGACAGGAGGAGCAGAAGGAGTTGGATGAAATCACGGCGAAGAGGCAGAAGAAAGGCAAAAATGAAGACGAGGCTCCTGCAGAGGAGAAAACCATACTGCACGGTGAGAAGCTCGGTTTTTTTATTCTCTATGAAATTCGTATTAAATTTATATTGAAAGCAGCATGGATTCTGTTGGCTAATAGAGCTGGAGTAATTCAAGGTCTCAGGTTGTGGTGGAGTTGTTATAGGTCTTATTTTTCATTTTTGCCTGTTACCCAACAGTGTCTGATCAAACTTTGTGTGCTAGTCGGTCTTTTGTTAGTCCTTTTACACTTTTTAAATTATTTGGTTACAAACATTAATTTTAGGGATGCACCGAAATGAAAATTCTGGGCCGAAAACGAAACCGAAATTTTTGGATGCACTTGGCCGAAAACCGATACCGAAACCGAAAATGGCTTCATTAAAAAACATGTTTAAAATATTTTCTTTTTGTTTGTATTAAAAAAAACTACAAATTAATTAAGCAATCAAACTTTTATTGATAATAAATAACAGTAATAAGGATGTTTAACAATAACAAAACTAAATAAAATTTCTTTCTGTAACAAAATTGTGCAAAAAAAATGCTAGCTGTTTTTTTACTTTAATTTTAAATTACTGTACCAAACAACAGTGCACAAACAGAAGAAAAATAAATAAATCCAACCTCTTACTGTAAACAACATAACTATACACACTAAATTGGTCTGCTTTTAATTTAAGCAAAAGAAGCAGGTTTATCTTTATGAACAAAAGTTTTTCAGTTTTCTGGCTGAAGACACAGTTCCTCTTCTCATGAAGAACATACTGCACTGAATAAAATCACGCGGCTCAATGTGGTGTATTAGCCTACGAAATCCGATGTCCTCCACGACTGAAAACGGCTGGTCATCTAAAGCAATGAATTCCATTACTTTCTCTGTTATGTCACGTGCTTTAGCACGTGACCCACTCTTGAAACTTTTGCAGAGCAAATGTTGCATATTGCAACTTTGCTGTCCTCATCTGAAACTTTGAAGTGCTTCCAAACCGCCGACATACTCCGTGTTTGATGCGTAATGACAGCGCGAACGAGACGGGAGGATGGGAGAAGCGTGGCGACAGTTTCGGCTTTTATTTTCGGCGCTTATTTTCGGCGCTTTCTTACGTTTCGGCCGAAACCGATAATGCTATTTCGGCCGAAAATTTTCGGCGGCCGAAATTTCGGTGCATCCCTAATTAATTTGACTAGAAAGTACAAATTGTGCTTTCTCTCATCTGGCGCTTTAACAAGATTATCAGTTCTTTTTCTTTTCGTAGTGTGTAAATGGGTGTGTGAGTGTGTGTGTGTGTATGTGTGTGTGCCCTGCAATGGTTTGGTACTCTGAAATAATTCCTTGTGGTCTCTGAATAGAATGGGCGACCATTTTTCTTGTTGTTCCTTTGTGCTTTTAGCTTTAAACTTGAAGCTAAAAGCTTAGAAATAATCCACAGCCATTGTAAACGAACCTTTCAATGTAAATGTAGCATGTCCATTTACCACTCTGTCTTTATTTTTTTGTCGTTACAGTTAAAGATGCGTACGATTACCAGGGCCGCTCTTACCTGCACATTCCGCAGGACGTGGGTATCAACCTGCGCTCTGCAGACATTCCTGAGAAATGCTACCTGCCGAAGAAGCAGCTGCACGTCTGGACCGGACACACGAAGGTAAGAAGGGGGTCGGTTTGGAAAAACACAACATGGAATCTAGGCGATCTGCGGTCAAGTTGTCCTTAACAGATTAATCAAATTCACACTAGCATAACATCTAGGTGTGTACTGGATTTCTTGAAACTATTCATAATATTTAAAATCACACATTTGTATCATTAGTGTTTACACAAAATCATGGCTCATTCTGATATCCGTTTATAACTATAATATTTCAGATAGTTAATCAACCTGGTCAGGGTTTTAAATGTATAGATGAGAACTTTTGTGAAATGTTTAACATAATTATAATAGTTTCTATAGAAAGTTAACGCGTGTGACATCAGACCTAATATAGAAAGTAGTCAGATGCAATTTTGTCTGAACTTGTTACAGTAGCTACTGAAACTGGTCTAATGTTATATAAATTAAGAATTCTTTGATAGATTAGAGCATGGACGATGATGGAAAAGTGTAAACATTCCAGTGTGTAGTGAAAATGTATATACTTTTATACTATAATGAGCATAAAAATCATTTGATATTGAGTTGTTCGGAGCTGATAATTAAATAAGATAACTGTTAGTCAGGACAATTGGTTCCTCACGGAACAAAATGTGACCACAGTATCTGTTTTAATGAGCGTATAAGTTATGGTTGTGTGTGTGTGTGTTTGTGTGTTCTATATGTATAAGATTGAGGCTCATGATCTCAGCATACGTGTCGTTCAGTTTAGTAATATGTATTCACTGCACGCACGCGCGCACAGCTTCAGCTCTAGCGTGACGGAGATGACTCGTTTGCTCGCTCTCTCGCTTCTGCTCCCTCATATGTTTACATACCCTAAAACTCACAGCTCTGCATTTTAACGAGACACGATACGATAGAGATGTATTTTTTAAACCTAATCTAAATCAACCTAGAAATATTCATCAGTCATGCATTATATCGGTTTTCTTTCTTTTAATTTTTTTGTGAGGGGGGGCGGGGGCGGTTCATTCGTTCTTTGGAGCTCGGTATGAAACGGCTAGGAGCCTTTGCGCTCAATGTTGGTCATGGTTTTGAATTTTTTTTTTTTATGCCTGGAAGATGATGTGAACAGAATGTTTAGATATCTGCCTGAGTTTCAGCAGATTTAAAGAAAAAATCTGATATTAACATGGAGGTCGTGTGTCAGGACGTTTCATACATTCTGCATTTTTCATTTTACCCAATTTTTTTGTCTTGGTTTTTATGTGAATTTAATTAATTGAACCTCATACTCATGTCACATTGGACATCTGCTTTGTGAATAATTGCATGAATTATTGTTCTTTCTTGGAAGAATATTTTTGAGTGACCTTTCCATGAAATTTCGTACACTGGCAGAACACCGAGCCAACACATGTGCACTCTGAGATGCTGCTTGGTTTAAAAAAAACAGTGAATCAGCAACTTCACAATCTTCCATTGTGCTCGATGGCTGGTGCGCATGATGACGTTTGCAAAAGTAGTTGATATTTTATGGAGGCTTGAGCTTTATCTCCATTCCCGTTCGCAGGGCGTCAGTGCTATCCGGCTGTTTCCTGTGTCTGGTCACCTGCTGCTGTCCTGCTCCATGGACTGTAAGATCAAGGTGGGTTATCTTTCAGATCATTCTGTAACAAACTGGTGACATAACTCCCAACCCCTACAGTGTCACTGATCATTTCACGAGTCAACATCCAGACTTCATCTGGACGACCGACAATCGTGACTTAACCTGCTTTCCCATTGCTCAAGTATTAATATGAGAAATACCCGAATTATATTATATAAGACCTCCCCAGGTCATATAATACCAAGACCAAAACTTACCTCTGCCTCTGGTAGTTCAAGCTGTGTCCCTTTTTGAGTACTTCAGGCACTTCAGGACATTCGGGTAGTTTATCTTTTAGTAGAACTTTAGCATGGTGCTTATGATGAGAGCTTTTTTTCAGAACAGAGTTCACTTCATGAGAATAAACCATGCACAGAGTTTTTCCAAACAGTTAAAGTCTAAATAATAAAATGCCTTATCCTGAAGGTGAAAGGGGTCCGATTTAACATTGTAAATGGTTCTCTCTAGTCTACTGCATCAGCTTCATTATTAATTATGATTTATAGTTACTTAATCAGAGTCTTTAGGAATATACATAGTTATGTTTAATAATTCCGCTTAGTCACAACCGGTCTTAAAAGCCCTTTTTTTTTTTTCTTTCTTTCTTTCTTTCTTTCTTTCTTTCTTTCTTTCTTCTCTTATAGTTATGGGAGGTGTACAACGACCGGAGGTGCTTACGGACGTTCATTGGTAAGCTCAGTTTTCACCCACGTCCATTCTTCATATGTTTATATACATTCCTAAGGTTATTTAGGATACATCTATTCTATGTATTTTCTACCCAGAGAAAAATGAACTCCCAATCAATATACAAGCGGTGTGAAACATTTAAATAATTTAAATAAAAGTTTTAAAGAAGCGCGTATGTTTGTGAATGGCTGAGGTGGCTTGGAGACCACTGCAGTTGTTCTCGTGAGCATTCAGCAAGTGAAAGGCCTGATCCTCTATCATTTACAAACACCACTTGCACATTACAGGAACTCAAATGTTTGGGCCTTTTGATGGAGTTCCTAGGAGGCCAGCATTTCAGACATGAAGCATGCTGTATGATCGTGGCTCTAGCATAAGGAGAGAACTTCCAAGAGAACTTGGTGGTGTCAAAGGGGTAGTGAAACACTGGGATGAGTGTGTTAGTGTAGGAGGGGAGGTTTGTCTCTCATAACTGTGTTCTGTTATTCTGCACAATCAAAAGTCCCAGTTTGACTTGAACACCATTTGTAATTGTGTACCTTATTGTTCTCTCTCTCTCTCTCTCTCCCTCTCTGGTGCTGATGCACAAAACAGGTTCAACACAGTAATAACTTTACTGTTGGATCAATCATGTTTTAGTTTTAGGATGGAAGTTTGATGAATAAATATAGATGAACAGTTGGTGCACAGCAAAAAATAATGCCACAGAAAATTAACATGTCATCAGTTAACTGCGAACTCGAATCCTGACAGTGCCGGATGCTGGTTTGGTTCTTTGCGATCAGCATTTTCTTTCCAAAAGCATAGGCATTATGCAGTATGAGCAAATCTGCATGTAATTGTCATGTTCATCATATTTTTTTGATGCATCTAAATATCCGTTTAAGAAGCTGGCATTAATTCCCATCATTCCTGTCTTCTGCAGGTCACAGTAAAGCAGTGCGTGATATCTGCTTCAACAATGCCGGTACTCAGTTTCTCAGTGCCGCATACGACCGCTATCTCAAACTGTGGGACACGGAAACCGGTGAGTTTAAGACACACACACACACACACACACACACACACACACACACACGTTACATGCTCAAACTCTCACTCTTAAGAATTTGTGATAAAAAGTATTAAACGTTGAATTTTAGTCTCTCTCTTGCTCTCTGCTCCACCAGCAGGAGGCGCCAAGTCCACTCGGGGACGTTCCAGAATCAGTATCATACTGGAACTAGACCAAAGTTAAAAAAGTGGGGGAAAAAACTTTGTACAAGCCTAAATTAAAATTTTCTTTCTTTCCTCCTTTCCTTTTTTTTTTCAGGTCAATGCATCTCAAAGTTCACTAACAGAAAAGTGCCCTACTGCGTGAAGTTCAACCCCGATGAAGACAAGCAAAACCTGTTCGTCGCCGGCATGTCCGACAAAAAGATTGTGCAGGTTAGTGTGCGCACCCATGCAAGCGGCGGAAAAAGTGCCTAGCTCTTAACTTCCAGCGCGCACACACACACACGCAGTAAATCTGAAGACAAGACCTTATTTCACACTCTGTGCTTCCCTCTATAAAGAGAGCGGAGTGTATTGAAGTGTAGATAGAGTCACATGGGGCTTGCAGAGCTATCCATAAACCACAAGAACAGCAGCAATGGAAAAAAAAAAAGAAGAAAAAAAAGAGCGTAGTCCTTTCAGCCGTAAACGTGCCAAGAGCAAATAATCACAACTGAGACATCACCAACCTTGTTTCTCTGGGAGTCTTGCTTTCTCTTAGACCTCCAACACAACAGTCTATCCTTCACTGACAGAGAGGAAAAAATTATTTGGTGTGTGTGAGTGTAGAAGAGACTAACCTCTGTTTGTCTCGACTTTTTCACTTAAAGTGGGACGTTCGCTCCGGGGAAGTGGTTCAGGAATACGACCGTCACCTGGGAGCCGTGAACACCATCACGTTCGTGGACGAGAACCGCCGCTTCGTCAGTACGTCAGACGATAAGAGTCTGCGCGTGTGGGAATGGTAAGTGGAAGCAAGGGATCAATCAGGATGGTGGATTGAATGATTGACATGCAGTAACAAAAAGCGGCGATATCTAATATAAAGCATAAAGCACAAAATAAAGAGGTCTTCTTTTCTCGATGAGTTCAAGAAAATCCAAAAAAAAAAGTGTCTGCCCGAGACCAGCACTGTGTGAAGGGATGCTCTTAGAGCTTATACAGTAGTGGTGCGAAACTAAGATTATTGCAAAGTTTAACCCTTTTAATGAAAACGTACTGCTTTAAGTGTGGTGTTATGTTTGGGCCCATTTTTGACAAAGGCATGATATTTTTACTTAAACTATGTATTAAGCACCAATTGTCCAAACTTCCGGCCACTTCTTTTGTACTGACTACATCCCTGTAAGTGCTAAACCCCGCCCACTCTGATAAAAACCATCGCGAGTTCAATTCCCGGGTGTTGCTGTAACCTCTCGCAGTAGGAAGCCTAAAGAGAGCTGATTGGCCGAGCTCTTTCACAGGGCCGGGATGAGGGGTACTTACCCACATTAATCATGGCTCTACAGCCAATCAGGAGCGTCTGTGACATCACGTAAGCAGAAGGAGCGCTGTCCGCCGATTGTGTTACTCCGCCCCAACAATACGTGAGCGAGCACTTCGAAAAATAGATGCAGTCGTCTGGCGTCACATGGTTCGTAGGAAACACAGAATACTCAGTCGGGTGGGCCGAAGACTGATTGTAGTAGCTTAATGTGGAGCCCCCTAGTGACGGGGAGGAATTAGACATGACTAAATTAGAAAATATTGGAAAAGTTGGAAAATAAATCCATGCTGAATGATAGCTGTACTAGAACTCAGTTATACTGTGCATGCACACACTAAATAAAGATAATTAAAACTGATTAAATGGATGATGATTAAATATTTTTTTAGGTCAGTACATTTTTAATGACAGTAACCTGTATCCACATCATCAAAAAAAGAAAGCAGTCAAAACTTTATACACACCTTCTGTTTTGTGATCAGTGATCTGTTATTTTCTACATCCTAAAACAATACTGGATTTTCTTTCAAAACTATGAAATAACACCTATGGCATTATGACACAGAGGTCAGCTGGTCTGGAATAGTTCTTGCAAGAACAGTATTGTCAAGTGCATTTGCAAAACCCATCAAGCACCGTAATGGAACTGGCTCTCATGAAGACCTTCCCAGGAAAGCAAGACCAGTACTTACCTCTCCTGCAGAGGAGAAGTTCATTTAGATTTACCAGCCTCAGAAATCACCACTTAACCTCAAACAGCACCTTAGATTAGAGCCGTTTTGAAGCTTTACAGATCATAAGTAGCAGATACATCACAATATCAACTGTTCAAAGGAAATTATCGTATATTGGTGACGCCTTCAGGATTAGAATTAGAATTAAAGACCATGGAATTAGAAGGTGTGTCCAAACTTTTGAGTGGTAGTATATTGTATATTGCACAGATATATTTATTTTTTGTCTCATAACGGTGCACATTTTCTTCGATGTTGGCATCTTTGCAGCAATGGTTAAAAACAGCAACGGCCATAAAGTTTTTTTTTTTTTTTTTTTTTTCCTGATGGGAGTGAATTCAGCTACACCTCTCATTTAATTGTTTAAACTCAAGAAGAGTTGTCTAGAAAGGCATGATTCAGTCCTGCACCATTACTGACCTTGTGTGAGTTCTGCTGATTGATGTGACCACAATGCGTCATGCTGAAAAACACTCAGCAAAATTATGGAAGTGCTCGAATTTTAATTAAGTGATGGGAAATTCAAAACAGCACTTACTGGAACTGAGATGTTCCAGGTGTAGATGATGAGTATTTCTTTCTTACAGGAAGCATAGAATGAAGAAAAAAAAAAAAAAAAAGTTGGTCAGTGGAGCAGATTAAAAACATTGATTAAAAATACTTTTTAGTTTCAAGAAATTATATGCACATTACTCTAATAACAAAAAGGCCGCTTTATGTTTGCCGTTCGTTTCTTGTTTTCTTAAGCGCACCTTGGACAGGCACCTGAACTTTTCACGCTTACTGAACTGAAACTTCCTATTGCCCTCAATCATGTTGCCGCTACTGGTTTGACCTTCTACAGACATCGCAGATCATCCAGCAGCGCCTGATTTCCTAGCCGCTCGGCTTTCACCCTCTAGCCACGCTCCGTAGCTGTTTTTAATTTAAATAGCTCCTGTCTAAAACCTCGGGCTATCCGTGTGCCAAAAGCTACTCATGCTTTCACTCGCAGACGCAGAATCGACCCGAGCCGAGCTTCCACTCTCCAGCTCAGGCTCAAGTTACACTGTTTTGGCTTTTCACAGCATTGTTTACTCCGAGATTCCTTACCAACTTGATAAGAAAACACAAGCATGGCAAATATTTTAAAAAGCACTCTGGTGTATAGCACGTTAAGAGAATCCGAGCGTTTGGGAGCTGGTACAATCGCCCTCCAAGCACCAGCACAATGATACTGTGTGTGTGATTTTTATTTATTTATTTATTTATTTATTTATTTTTAAAAACCCTCAGGCCTACTCAGATGGAGGGATTTTTAAAGATCAACAGCCAGGGAGCTTGTGAAAATATTTAACCAAGGAAACAAATCTATTTATATAGAAGCAGAAAGAAAGAGAGAAAAGAGCAAATAATGAAACGAGCAAATTGGATGAACATGTTTGGAGGCATTGAAGAAAGCCGTGCTCACTATCTACAGCACAGAATTAATTTGAGCTTTTTTTTGGATGTAACCTCGCTCAGGTTTTAGCGACCGCCCAGTTTCCAAGCCTCTTGCTCTGCGTCTGTTTATACATTCCAGATGTGGGAGAGAGGCAATGAAGTAGGCGATATGAAATTGCTTAAAGAGTGTGCATGCGTGTTTTCCCACCAGTGGAGATTAATTAAACTTGTAACGACACACCAGACCTTTTCACGTTCCTCCTGTATAAATAGTAATAGTAAACTGTTATTACATACTGCAATTATTGTAAGAACATAAACTGAGACTATTTATAAAGACCCGGCAAACAGACAGAGAGTGATATTTGCTGTTGTGTATGTATATTTTAGCGTGTTTTAAAATGTAGTATTGACACCTGATCCTGCTATTCCTGTACCAACACCATTAACCAGGCGTTAGTGAGCTGAATAGGTGAGTTGACACCACATGAGCAGAGCATTAGTGACTTTGTGTTCCATTCCACATGGTTTCTATTTCAGTTATAAATGCTACCAGAAGAAAGAGAGCAAAATGTTTCATTCTTGGTAAGAAATATTGAACCTGGGGCTTTCAAGCGCTTTCTCAAGTTTAAGTAGCGCTTAAACGATTTTGAATTGATTCTGACTTTTTACTTTTTTATCATTATCAAAATATATCACCGCATTTGCACAAAATACAAAAACGATTCCATCTTCTGTAAATACTCGCATTTTGTGAGCGTATCGCTGCTGCTGCTTCTTCTTCTCCTTTCGAGTTTATTAGCTGTTGGTGCATCAGTGCCACGATTATTGGCTTTCATTTGAGCCAGCTAAAATGAATTCTGATTCGGAATTTACTTCCAGTCTCCCAAGTATGACCGCACTACAATTCCTGTTATCCGCTTGTTACTCAAATGAGGATGGGTTCTTTGTTGAGTCTGGTTCCTCTTAAGGTTTCTTCCTGTTGGCATTTCAGGGTAGTTTTTCCTTGCCAGCGTCACCCTCAGCTTGCTTATCATGGTCAATCTGATCATTTATATTCGTACAAATTTTCTCACATTTCATATAAATTTCTAAAATTTTCTTTTGATTGTGTAAAGCTGCTTTGCGTCAATGACCATTGGTAAAAGCGCTATAACCAATAAAATTGAATTGGACAAATGTACACAAGGGAACCAGAGCCTAATGTAAAGTCTATATACCTAAACAAGCAGAGGAACCTAAATGTACACATACCCAATCACCAGGTCTTTATGGTTCTTCTTAATTGTCCCTCTATGATGCCAGTCTTAACACCATGTGTGTTTCTTTTTCTGAGCTTTTTTTTTTAAGATGTCCTAATCCCAATAGATATTTTAATTATTATGTAAATAGGTATGCAGGAAAACAGTCAATTCACTTTAGATTAGATTATTTATTTATTTATCTACACTGTCTGGCCAATAGGAGGTTGCACACGCCAAGATTTCCATGCCCGCCTTTTAGCTTTTGATATAGTGTGATGTCCCGTTCGTGTCAGAACCACTCTTTCACAATCTGAATCCCTCAGTATACCTTTACCATAAAAAATAAGTCCATGGATGAAATACCCTGGTCATTCAGTACATTCAGGTCATTAGCTGATGTCATTTTGTTGCCGCATAATGTTGCTAATGAGCAGACAGAGTCTAGATCTGACCGGCTGAAGCAACCCCAAATCGTAACACTGCCTCAAGAGGCGTACAGTGGTCACTATACATGACGAGGCTTCATTCCCTGACGCATACATCACTCTGGAAAAGGGTCAGTCTGAACTAATTAGACTACATAACCTTTTCCCTTGCTCTAAAGTCCAATCTTTATGCTCCTCAACAAATTTATTTTTATTTATTTTTTAATTATTTTTCTCAGTTTTTCTCCCTAATTTAGTCGTGTCCAATTCCTCCCTGTCACTAGGGGGCTCCCACATTAAGGCTACTACTACCACTCGGTCGGGAGGGCCGAAGACTATCACATGTTTTCTCTGAACCATTTTTTTGAACTGCTCGCTCACGCATCGTTGGAGGCGACTGAACACACTCGGAGGACAGTGCTATCCGCTCCTTCCGCTTGCATGAGCTCACAGACGCCCCTGATTAGCTGTAGCGTCGTGATTAATGTGGGAGCACCAAGTACATCTCAGCCCTCCCCCTGAGAGAGCTTGGCCAATCAGCTCTCTCTAGGCCTCCGCCTGCGAGAGGTTACAGCATCATCCGGGGATCGAACTCGCGATCCCTGAATGATGGGGCGAGCACTTTACCACTTTTTTTCTTTTCTTTTTTTTCTTTTTGCAAACTGCAACTGGAGGTCGTCTTATAGCCACACAGTTGTTTAGTCCCAGTCCTTTGAGTGCATGTTGCACATTGTGCATGTTGAAATGAGAAAATATAAAACAGGCTTTTTTTTTTTTTTACCATGTATTTTTACTCAGCGTTTTAAGTGATCTCTATTCAGGTTGTTCGCATTTCTTGCATGGAGTTGACGGTCCAGCACTGTCCTTGTCCTTGTTTTAATAATGTGTTGAAGGGTTCTTAACCAAATTCAAGTCATTCAAATCTCCCTAATTGTTGTTCGTGCTTGATTTAGGCCTATATATAAATTTGGCTAGGCAGTTTTTTTTTTTTCATTAAGATTGTTTTTTTTCCCCCTCATAGGGATATTCCTGTGGATTTTAAATATATTGCAGAGCCCAGTATGCATTCGATGCCTGCAGTGACGTTGTCCCCTAACGGTGAGTGTCTCTTTACTGTATGTACTGTATATATGTATGTTTCTTAATTTAGTAGTGAGTTATTATATAACATTTTTCTCTTTTTTGAGGAGCAAAAAAAAGCTTAATGTCTGTTTTGGGAATGTATGAATAGTAAATTAATTTCAAGTGTAATGTTCATTGTTTGGGCAATCTACACAAGTGCACAAAGTGTCTTTTAATGCATGACTAATTAAAAGAAAAGCAGAACAAATAGTCTTTTTGACCTTTTTGTTAAGCGCCTCTACATAACCAGTCATCCATCTGTCACTGTAGTCAGTAGAAATGCATGACTTCAGTGTTACAGACTCTGGTCTCAGGTGCAGCAGTGTTGCTAGGGTGTGTGTCTCTGTCTTATTTAAATAGCACAGCTATAAAACAGATGCGTTGGTGTCAATAGCGTCTGTTCTCACCCTGATCGGTGTTTGACAGTAGCAGCGACAGACGTCAGGAATGCTAAAACAGGAGCTAGTAGGGGGGAAAACCTGCAGTTTCTCTCCGTCCCACTTTCTTTCTCGAGTGCACGTTGAAAGCATTCTGCCTGGATGCTGAGCGTTTCAGAGGGCCAACAAGAGGCCTTGGGTTCATTTTAAATAGCTGCCTGATGAGTGTGATTTGTACAGATATATAGAACGGAACAGTGGTATTGTTCAATTCAAATGCTTCCAAACAAAAACCATTATAATTTCGTGTGAGGCGCTAAAGATCACGACAATTTTACAGATTTACATTCATATAGATTTGCCAATAATTTAACATCATGTACTTTTAGATGATGCTAATAAATCAAACATCTAGTTATTAATTCTTTGTTACATGAAACGTATTATTGCAATACTCAGTTGTGCTCTCTTTCCCACTCTCTTTATTTTCACAGGGAAGTGGCTGGCTTGTCAATCCATGGATAATCAGATCCTGATCTTTGGAGCTCAGAACCGATTCAGGCTGAACAAGAAGAAGGTCTTTAAGGGTCACATGGTGGCTGGATATGCCTGTCAGGTGGACTTCTCTCCAGACATGAGGTAAATATCAGAATATCATTGATTTTAAAGTAAAGTATAAGGTAAGGAACATCTGTTAAAGAGCTCATGAGTGTGGATTGCATTAATCACCAGAAGTGTAAAGAAATAATTGGACCAGAAGTTTCGGATGCAGGCATGTTGATATACTACTGTAGCTTAAATCTGTGTGATGGTGAAAATTTATACACCGATGCATTCCCCCCCTCTTCGGAAGATTGAGTCTATGCAGGTTTCTTTTTACCTCATGAACCAAAGTGCATTGAATGTATTTCACTAGGTTTTCTTTGTTCTCTAATCCTGAAAAAGGGTCAATTTGGACTCGTCAGACCACATGACTTTACTCCATTTCTCCAAAGTCCAGTCTTTATGTCCCTTAACAAATAAGTGTTTTTTCCCTAATTAGTCTCACACACATGCTCTTTCTTTCCCCATTCCTTTTTTTTTTTTTTTTTTAAACACATTTCCAACTTCCATTAAGTTGACAGTTCAGCCCTGTCCTTCCATGTTATAATAATGGGTTGGACAGTTTTTAACCCAATTTCAGTAACGTTTCATTTTTTTACTTGATGCAGGCTAAAAATTTTGACCAGGCGGTGTATATATGGAGAAACAGCATGTACATATTCATAAGATTATTTTTTTAATTATGCAAGAAGAAACTGTGTGAGTTATTTTAAATCCCAGTAACACAGTTTCATGTCCCAGTTATTTGATACAGATTTTTCGTCTCTTCCTCAAAAGTCTATAGCAGATGGTTTGTGATGTTCTGTAATAATCTACTTATTTTCTCTCTGCAGTTACGTTGTGTCTGGAGATGCAGACGGGAAGCTGAATGTCTGGGACTGGAAAACCACCAAGCTGTACCACCGAATTAAAGCACATGACAAAGTCTGCATCAGCGCTATCTGGCATCCACACGAAACCTCTAAGGTCATCACCTGCGGCTGGGACGGACAGATCAAACTCTGGGACTAAGATGGAGAGGATGGAAGAATCAAATTTCTTAACCATCTTGTTAGTGTTTTTGTTCAGCTCATGTGATCGTCATTGTATCTGGTAATTCCAGATTTGTGAGGTTATTGGCTTTGTGAAAATTTAATGGACTGGTATCCAGCCCTTTTTTTTTTTCCTTTTTTTTTTTTTTTTAAACTTCCCCTTCCATTTCCGAGACTCTGGGTGCTTGGACTGCCTGAGGGGATTTTTATCTGGTGATTCTTCATTTTAGTGTTCCTGACATGTGCTGCTAAAGCCATGCTTTATAACACTTTTATGTAATACCAGCTTTTGACTTCAGCTACCCAGTGTTTCTTTCTGAACATAATAAACTATTTTGTACTTTAACAATTCGACCAGACTTTCCTTATACAATATTTTTGTTTAGAGTTTAGGGCTGAGGTGTTTGCATTACCACTTACGTTCACAGTACTACACTTGCTCAAAGTTTAACCAGATGCCCAAGTTTAGTAAAAGTGCTAATGTGTGGTAAATCATAGTGATCTGATGTCCACTTCCACAACATGCTCACAACTGGCAACCCATGAGTTGCAGAGTCTAATTTTATATAGGTGTTGTAAAGCTCAGGATACATTTACTATTTTCATTTAATATTCTACAGCACTGCCATTAGTCCTGTGTCATCCAAACAGTAAAGCACCCTGAGACCATTAATGTGTGGGGTCGCTTTTCGGCCAAGGGAATGGGCTTACTCACAACTTTAATAAATAAAGAAAAGGATCTTCTCCCAACCATCCAACAACAGTTTGGTGCCTTATAATGCGAAAAAAGTGGCTTGGGGAACAAAACCTCAACATTTTGGGTCCATGGGACCTTAATCCCATTGAGAACTTGTGGCCAATCCTCAACAGGCTTAGTGCACAAACAAAAACTCTCAAATTCTGACAAGCTCCAAGCATTCATTATGCAAGAATGGGCTGCCATCACTCAGGGTGTGGCCCAGTTGTTGATCGACAGCATGCCCGGACGAATTGCAGTTGACTTGAAAAAGAATTGTCAACACTGCATATATTGACAATTTGCATTGACTTAATGTAATTTTCAGTAAAAACCTTTGACACTTATGAAATGCTTATAATTCGCCAGGTGTACCATAGTAACATCTTACAAAAAGATCTAAAAACATTGAAGCTGCAGACTTTGTGAAAATTAATTTTTGTGTCTTTCTGAAAACTTTTGACCACAGCTGTATGAGGTCAATCTTCAAAGCATAAAAGTCACTTATTATGCAAAATTCCCTTTTTTTTAATATATTTTTTTTATCTTTAGTGTGTGTGCCTGTGTATACACAGGGGTTGAACAATAAAACTAAAACACCTGGTTTTAGACCACAATAATTCATTAGTATAGTGTAGGGCCTTTTTTGTGGCCAATGCAGCATCAATTCTTTCTTGGGAATGACTGATACAAGTCCTACACAGTGGCCAGAGGGATTTTGAACCATTCTTCTTGTAGAATAGTGTCCAGGTCACTACGTGATGCTGGTGGAGGAAAACGTTTCCTGACTCGCTCTTCCAAAACACCGCAAAGTTGCCCAATAACATTTAGATCTGGTGACTGTGAGGCCATGGGAGATGTTCAACTTCACTTTCATGTTTATCCCCCCACTCTGTCACCAGTCTTGCTGTGTGTATTGGTGCATTAACATCCTGATACACGGCACCGCCTTCAGAATACAATGTTTGAACCATTGGGTGCACATGGTCCTCCAGAATGATTCGATAGTCCATCTGGCACGTATTGGGCTTAGGGAATGCCATTAAATTGCAGCCCAAACCATCACTGATCCACCCTAATGCTTCACTCTGACTGTTCATACAACAGTCTGGGTGGTACACTTCTTTAGGGCTCCACACCATAACTCTCCCAGATGTGGGAAAGACAGTGAAGGTGGACTCATCAGAGAACAATACATGTTTCACATTGTCCACAGCCCAAGATTTTCGCTGCAGGCACTATTAAAACCGACGTTTGGCATTGGCATGAGTGACCAACGGTTTGGCTACAGTAGCCCACCCATGTACATTGAACCAGTGGAGCTCCCGACAAACAGTTTTGGTGGAAACAGGAGAGTTGAGGTGCAAATGTAATTTTGCAGTGAGTTAGGAAACTGTGGTTTTATATTTTTTGGATACAATCTGGGTTGGCACCCGGACATCCCTTCGAGACAGCTTCCTCTTGCGTTCACAGTTACTCCTGTTGGATGTGGTTTATCCTTCTTGGTGGTATGCTGACATTACCCTGGATATCGTGACTCATAATACATCACAAAGACTTGCTGTCTTGCTCACAGATGCACCAGTGAGATGCGCACCAACATTTTGTCCTTTTTTAAACTCTGATATGTCACCCATAATATCACTTGTGTGCATTGCAATATTTTAAGCAAAACTGTGCTATTACTCTGCTAATTAAATCTTTACACTCTGTGTGATTATTATTTTAGTATAATGTCACAAAGCTGCTTTGCAGTAATCAATATTAAGATCTACATCCACTTCTAACACCAGTGTAATAAACAGACCCAGTGGTACTCATACTGTGCCTTTTATTATGCTTAAAGAGAAACAGTGACAATCTTCACAAAGACTGATAAGCCGTCACATCACAATATGAGCCACACACTGTCAAGTAACAACTATCAGAAAAGCATAAACCAAGTTAACTAAGGAAGCTCTGTGGTAACACTCCACAATTACTGCAGACCTTAAAGCTCACGCAGAACATGAGAGGACTTAGAAACCACCCATGTAACACTGAACAGGATGTCCCTTTTCAAGTTACTCAGACGCTATAAAATAATGAAGTGACAATAAAATTGTGGAAAAAATATATACACACTACCGTTCAAAAGTTTGGGGTCACTTTCTAACTACATGATCATTCCTGATTTTTATTTCTTTCTACATTGTAAAGAAATGCTGAAGGCGTCCAAAAAATGCATTAATCTCCTTTGAACAGTTAATGGTGAGATGTTTCTGCTACTTCTGCTCTGTAAAGACTTCATAACGCCTCTAATCTGAGGTGCTGTTAATTGGTCATTTTTCAGGCTGATAACTCTAAATGAACTTCTGGTCTGCGGCAGAGGTAGGTTTAGGTCTCGTCCTCCTGGGATGGCCTTCATGAGAGCCAGTTTCATTATGGTGCTTGACGGATTTTGCAAATGCACTTGACAATACTGTTCTTGCAAGAACTATTACAGAAAGGCTGACCTCTGTGTCTTAAAATAACAACTAACTGTTGTTTTTCTTGTTGTTACATAATTACCTAATCCCATATGTGTTATTTTATAGTTTTGAAATCCCCAGTATTGTTGTAGAATGTAGAAAATAAATCACTAAACAAAACAAAGAAATTTGCAAGTGACCTCAAACTTTTAAACGGTAGTGTGTATATTTTAAATATCTTACACCTTTGCACACACACTGTTAGTTTTTAAGTAATATTTATAATAAAAAAAATACAGAAATAAATGTTTTATTATGTTAGATTCATTAAATTAATTCCAACCTTCCAAAAGGACAGCCATCTCTGCAGCAATTCACCAATCAGGCCTATATGGTAGACTGGCCAGAGTGTCTCATCAGACCTGAGAATTTTGTTTCTCATGGTCTGAGAGTCATTCAGGTGCCTTTTGGAAAACTTCAGACAGGCTGCCATGTGCCTTTTACTAAGGAGTGGCTTCCATCTGGCCGCTCTACCATATAGGCCTGATTGGTGGATTGCTGCAGAGATGGTTGTCCTTCTGGAAGTTTCTCCTCTCTCCACAGAGGACCACCTCTTGGTCACCCCCCTGACTAAGGCCCTTCTCCCCCGATCGCTCAGTTTAGATGGCCGGCCAGCTCTAGGAAGAGTCCTGGTGGTTTCGAACTTCTTCCACTTACAGATGATGGAGGCCACTGTGCTCATTGGGACCTTCAAAGCAGCAGAAATTTTTCTGTAACCTTCCCCAGATTTGTGCCTCGAGACAATCCTGTCTCGGAGGTCTACAGACAATTCCTTTGACTTCATGCTTGGTTTGTGCTCTGACATGAACTGTCAACTGTGGGACCTTATATAGATAGGTGTGTGCCTTTTCAAACCATGTCAAATCAAGTGAAATTACCACAGGTGGACTCCAATTAAGCTGCAGAAACATCTCAAGGATGATCAGGGGAAACAGGATGATCAGGGGAAACAGGATGCGTCTGAGCTCAATTTTGAGCTTCATGGCAAAGGCTGTGAATACTTATGTACATGTGCTTTCTTTCTTTCAATTTTTTTTATTTTTAATAAAGTTGCAAAAATCTCAAGTAAACCTTTTTCATGTTGTCATTATGGGGTGTTGTGTGTAGAATTCTGAGAAAAAAAAAAATTAATTTCATCCATTTTAGAATAAGGCTGTGACATAACAAAATGTGGAAAAAGTGATGCGCTGTGAATACTTTCCAGATGCACCATTTTTTTAGCTTAAGAAAGCAGATTAAAAAAAGGTAATTTGTCGATAGTCAACTTAGTATAAATAAATTTTGCCTATTAACCTACTAGCGGTGTTGTGTTTGTAGCCTTCTAAGTTCTCTTTCTTGCTGTCCATATCGAACATCCTCATGGTCACATGATAAAGGGTGTCCGAACCTGTCTCTGGGAATCAGATGAATGACATTATGGTCTGACTTGCCAAGGGGCCTGCTGCAGACACATGTATAAATGTCTTGTTCTTTCCCATAGCACTTATCAAGGATATTCACTCCTCTGGTTGGGCATGTAACATATTGGTACATTGAAGGCAGTAACGGAGCGACATCACAGGTATTGAAATCACCCAATAAAAAAAAAGGAACATTGGGTAAATTATTGCAAACCTGGGCGATTTTTGTAGCAGTTTCCTTGATATCTTTACGTCCTGGGACATACACTTAAATGAATATAATTTGTGGAATATTCCAATGGGGAACTGGTACAACAGATAAACACATTAACTCATATTGTGGCGTATTAACAAAGTCGGTTAGCTCAAAGTCTACTACCCACTCGTTTCTAAGGTATGCTATCATTCCACCTCCCCTTTTTTTCCCAGTAAGATTTGCATCACGGTCTGCCCTGAAAGAGAAATTTTCATGTAAGGTGACGTCACCTGATCTGTTATTTAGCCATGTCTCTGTAAAAAAAATACAATGACTTCTGTAATACCATTGATTTTCTAGAACCAATCTTGTGAGCCTTGCCATTTTGTTTGGGAGAGAGCGCACATTGGACATGGTTATTCGTGGAAATGTCTGATAAATCTGTTGATTCTCCATAACTCCAAACAGGTTCACTTGATCAGAATTATATCCATGTTCATTATAAACACCCTTGTAGTTCATAGTGGACTTT
The DNA here is from genome assembly GCF_024256425.1 of Clarias gariepinus. Taxonomy (NCBI): domain Eukaryota; kingdom Metazoa; phylum Chordata; class Actinopteri; order Siluriformes; family Clariidae; genus Clarias; species Clarias gariepinus. Next base: position 39,077,847 of record NC_071101.1, on the reverse strand, counting down.
TGTGTATTCTTTACAATGTTGTGCATTTTGTGTTTGTTTGAGAAATTACATGTGTTTTCTTTAAAGTCGTTTGAACATATTATAATAAACTTTTCTATCTCCACTTTGAACTGCTTGTACTCTACATACATGGTGCCTTGTGTGTAAACTTGAGAACCAACCATCTTCTCCTGCAAATCGATGTGACACTCCATTTGATACAGTGTTTCTCTGAAAGATAAATTCAGTAGGAATGAAATCGTACACAATACACAAGAACTTCTTATGTTGCCAACTAACATGCCATTTACATTATTGTATAGTAGTATATAGTGTAGTATATATTATCTGTGTACTTACTGTATGTCATTCATGTACATCTTTAATTTCCTCATAGATTCACACATATTTTCAGCTTTTGTCCTCAAAAAGTTGCTAGCTTCTTGTTGATCATTGTTTTGAATTAATTTTTCACAGTTATTTATCCAATCAGAAACGATCACTATTCGCTCAAGAAACCCTTCAATGTTCTGGAGAGAAACAAGTGAAAATTATCACAAATAATAGCAACTTGGTTCATTTTATATTTGTTGTTGTTTGTCTTTCGGCTGCTTCTGGCAAGGGGTTGCCACAGCGGACAATCCGTATAACACTAAAATATCATCCAAATATTATCTCAGCATGTTTAGGGGCTTATTGCTATGTGATGGAGAGGAAATGATCATCATAATTTTCTCTTAAAACATTACAAATTACGTCGGTCATCTAACTCACACGATTATATTAGCAAAGGGACAGGGTGTGTTTTACAAGGAGTGCAGTTGTACAACAAGTGGTAGTACAATATGGAGAGATGAAAGATGTTGTATTTAGTTCCTCCAATGTCACAGTAGCAGACTGCTGAAAGGTTCCAAATAGGGACAAAAAACCCAATTATAACTTTTTATACATGGGTTATAATAATAAAGCTTTTCCTTGTACCTCTCACAATTGGCCTTTCAATAGTAATGAACATTTGTCAGAAACTTCTTGACATTTGCATCTTAGCCATAGTTATAATATTTAGTTCTATAGTCTTTAGTCATAGTTCTTTCAATTTTCGAACTGGCCCAAAGACATGATCGCCAGACCGCTAGCTCAGTGGGTTAAGGCTCTGGGTTAAGGATGGTTCAAGCCTAGCTTCAACAAGCTGCCATTGTGAGCCCTTAAGGAAGGCCCTTAACCCTGTACCATGACTGACCCTGTGCTCTGACCCAAGCCCCAGATGGGATATGCAAAAAAAGAATTACTGTGCAGTATATGTATATGTGACACATATAAGTACATAAGTAACTTAACATAACTTCTTCCAGTGAATATGATATAACTGCTATGTTCGTGTGCTCACAATTAGTGGTATTAAAGATTAAGTTGCCTTTAAAATACAGTGGAACCTCAGATTACGAGTAACGCGGTTTACGAGCGTTCCGAAAGACGAGCAAAGATTTTTAATAAATTTTGACTTAAAAAACGAGCGTTGTCGTGGTTTACGAGCTCCGAGTTTTTTAGTTGGATTTAAGTGCAGGATCCACCCGAAAGTTTGTAATATAACCTGACAATGCAGAAAATAAAAGAACGGGCATCGAGCAGTTTGTCAATCTCATCATTACACGAGCATGGATTAACGGGCTGTTACGCTGTCGCGAGCAACATAAAAAAGGCGGAGAAGCTTTAATAATTTAGATGAGAACAACAGTCTTTCCGTTAATGTGAGTGTGTTTAAACAAGAGAAAAATATTTTAATGTGTAAGATGAGGAGGGGGAGACAGGAGGGGCTGAAAGCAAGAGTCTCCACTTACTCTAGCCTCACACACACACACACACACACACACACGCACACACATACACAGTACCTGCATGCACAAAGGGAAACGCTTATCTGCCGGGATTTATTTTTAACTTTTTTGAAAGTAACATGCAGGTTAATTTGTTTTATTTTTACTTAATATTTTGTATTAATTATTTTTATGTATTTATTTTTTTGGGCTGTAAAACAAATACTTTAAGTTTCCATTATTTCTTATGGGAAAATTTAATTTGGTTTACGAGCATTTTGGAATACGAGCCCACTTCCGGAACGAATTATACTCGTAATCCAAGGTTCCACTGTACATTGTTTGATTTTGGTTTGGAGCCATTTAATCCCTTAATCCACGGCACCCTAAGAACACACTGTCAACATCCTGGTGCCAAACAGCACAACACACCTCCAGAGGTCTTGTGGAGTCATACCATGAGCAGTCAGACCTGGCTCACGTGGCACAGGGGAACTTACACAATACTGGGTATAATGTTTTGCATTGTAAAGTTATAACTGATCAATGTATATCTATAGTTACATTACAACAGTGAACATACCTGACCTGTTTGAGTCATTGTTTTTAGAAGGGAGAAGGAATATCCAAGGACTGTTAACAAAAAACTGATGTGTTGGAAGAAGGTTGAGTTTAAATCAATCTGTGAAGCTACATCATTGTTCCTTAACAAGTGCCTTAGGTAATTCAGAGACAGATTCTTTCCATGCCTTTTGGCCATAGCTTTCAGGATTCTTGCTGTGATTTCACACTGGACTTCATCAGAGGATGATGCTTTAAGGCCTTGAATCTCACACTCCTCTGACAGCTTTATCAGGAGCTTTTCAGTATTGTTCCAAACTTGTTTAATTTCGTTAGCTGACATCATTGCATTTTTCATCACTTCACAGGACTTCCACTTCTTCACAATTTTGTCTGAAAGCGTCTTCATGCTACTTATTCCCACCGTACCTAATCCGAGTAGCAAAAGCGGAAGTGAAGGCAGACCTGCCAGGAAAAGCCCACAAATTCCTCCAATGACCAGGCCAGAGGAAACGGACACATTTAGTGTGTTATATTTCAACTGACGTTTTCTCTTGATCTCTGTTATCTCCTCCAGCTCAGCTGCCAGGTCCTTGAGATGTTCTGCACATTTCTCCTGCTGATCAATCCAACGAAATAGCTCACCACACAGTTCATCAGCCTTATTCATTGTATCCATGACAGAACAGCAAAAAAAAAATCAGGAACTGAAATTAGAAAATGGAGTTTTGGTTTTATGTCATGAAAAATAACTTAATCTCAAACCAAAAATATAAGATGGTTTTAACAGTTCATTAAAGTAACTTATATCATCATTAGCATCATCATTGCTTTAGTACTGTGTGCACCCTTATAAACACTTTTAAACAGACTAAAGAGTGAAGAGAAACATACCAGAAGCAGGACACACACACACACACACACACACACACACAGAGAGCTCATTTTAACAATGCTCAAGTATTTAAAGTGTTATCTTATGTAATAAGATATTTTATCTTAACTGATTATTTATAATCTTTACCTGACAAAACCAGACCATTAGTTTTAACTAATAAAAATGCAACATACTTACATAGACACCAAGATTGTAACAAGGTTCCAAAGAGGAGCAAACTAATTTAGTTTCGCTTTTAAGACCCTTTTATAACTTTGTGGTTGTGGGTTGTGCCGAAGAAGCAGTTTTTGTCTGGCTCCCTCAATGGACCTCTTACAGCTGGCCTTCCAATAGAAATGGACCTCTGTCATTGGTTGAAATTGCACATCATTATTTTCTTGACATTTGTATCTTAAGCGAGCAGTGTACAAAATGTCAGTGGTGAATTCCTTATTAGTTTTCTGACAGTAACTGACAGGCTTTCTCAGTGTTATGAAAGTAAAAGTATAGAGTTTAGTCTGGGGTCCGGAGATAAAGCACAGGATCGTGCGGTGGAGTTATAGTGAGTGGCAATCGGGTGGGACGATGTTATGCACCCTAGAGACTTTAAATGCGAGACTGGAATGCCGCCCCTTTGATCTCTGTGATGAGCCCGTCTTTGCATCCCGGCTAGAGGAAAAGAACGCCAAGAGGACTGCGTTAAGGCCCCTGATACCAGCCAGGAAAGCAGATCAGCCAATGGACATTGAGGAAAAACTATTGCCTGTGGCAGCGCCGAGCTGGGAGGGGCCGGTCTTGGCTCGTGTCTGCGAGAGAGACAACAGAAAGGGGAAAAGGTGCTTTAAGTGACTTTGCAATGGTTGTTGGTGCCAGATGGGTGCTATTTCTGAAACTGCTGATCTACTTCTATTTTCATACATAACAAGAGGAAACACATAACCATAAGGGGTAATATCCAGTGCGCAGCAGGTCACTGGGAGAAAATGCCTTGTTGATGCCAGCGGTCAGAGGAGAATGGCCAGACTGGTTCAACCTGATAGAAAGGCAACAGTAACATCTTGTTACAACTGAGATATGACGAAGAGCATCCAACCTTAAAGACCGGTGCTACAACTGTCAGCTAAGAACAGGAAACTGAGGCTACAATTTTTATGGGTTCAGCAAAATCAAACATTATTAAACAAACATCATCAAGAAGCCCAAGGAATTGCCATTGGAAGTTTAAAGATAAGGTGGCTTGGGTGTGAGGGGTCCAAAGTAATATTCCGAGCCCTTTACCTCGCTCCGGATGTATACAGTTCTTGCAGCGTGGCCAGGGGAATGCCGATAATCCTTTCAGCAGTCCGAACCGTCCTTTGAAATTTTCTGAAGTCTGCTTTCATAGCTGAGCCAAACCAAACAGTTATTGAAGTGCACAGGACGGATTCAATGACGGTGGGTAGAAACGTGTGAGCAGCTGCTGTGGCAGGTTGAACTTCTTCAGAGTCATGATTGTTCAAGTAGATTCCACAAAGGGGCCGATATCCGCCAGAATAGTTCAGATTTGTTCTGTAAATCTGTAAGTTCTGTAAGTTTTTCCAATGGGAGAAGATTACCCACTTGTGCCAAACACATCTTTAAAGTTGGTACATGAGATAATGACCATAAGATCTTATCGTTGCCAGATAAGTAATGAAATTTAATAAACAGTTTAAATCAGAAGGAAGATCTAATGATATTTTACAGTTTAGCAGGTATATAGTTGGAGACAGTGAATTTTCTAGCCAGTATTTTCTCAACCAGATCATGCACTTCATACCAAAAAGTTTTAATTTTCTTACACTCCCAAAATAAATGCTTCAATGTTTCTGTTTCTGAATTACATTTAAAACACAGCTGAGATACATTTTAATACATTGTGTGTAGACGCACAGGGGTGAGATATGTTCTTTATATGAATTTCAAGTTTTGCTCATGCACAGAAATTGAAGTTGATTTGTGAAAAACCTCCTCACATATAGAGAGCCATTCATCATCAGTGAATGATCGGCCCATATCCTTTTCCCAAACCTTTCTTAAAGGATTTAAAGGTGAAGAGGTTTCTGATAAAAGGGAACCATACAGATAGGAACCAGCCATACAGATAGGAAATGAACTGGATACTACCAGTTCGTTTCTTTTATACTGCATCACATCCATTATAACCTTCATAGAGTTTAATTCACGGTTCTGTGAAGCATTTGTTTAAAACTCAGGAAACCAGCCCTGGCCACCTCCATGCCTTATACTACCCTTAGTGAAGTTTAGTTTTCCAAAAGCTCTTTTTTTATTATTGTTACATCCCTGACGTATTATATACATATATATTTGTTATATTAATCTTTTTGTTGCCTGCTCTCTTGGGTGTGTTTCCCTCTCTCTGTTTGTACAGCAGGTTTAATTGCCCTCTACCGTGGAGAGGGGTGCTGATCGGAGGATCAGTCAGTGATGTGTGCCTTACTCCCGCCTCCTGTATCTCCATTGGACAAGCACTTTGTGCAACGCCATCCTGCCTGCTGCTTGAGAGACAACTGCTTGGCTTGTTATGGTGTTCTGCTTGTGTATTTTGGACTTATTGTGTATCGACTTTTGCTACCCCTTTCAACCTCAATTTTTGTTATTGCCCTTTGTACATGAATTTGTATACTTTGTAAATATCATCCTATATATAATGCCAAGTAGGTGGTCGACACCCTTTTTGTCCCGTCCCCCCCCCCCCCCCCCCTTCTCCTGGTAAGACTCGATGTATTTTGGTATGTTTTTGTTGTTAGGTTAGGTAGACTCTAGTTTGTGGGTTTGGTTTATTATTTTGGCATTGAAGATATTATCTCGCTACAAAGCACAGTGTCATCTGCAAACATCATAGTCCTTGGAGACTCCTGTCTAACCTCATCTGTCATCCTGTCCATCACCAAAGCAAACAAAAAGGGTCTTAGAGCCGATCCTTGATGCAGACCCACCTCCACCTTGAACTCTTCTGTCACACCTACAGCACATCTCACCACTGTCTTACAGCTCTCATACATGTCCTGCACCACTCTAACATACTTCTCTGCCACTCCAGACTTCCTCATACAATACCACAGCTCCTCTCTCGGCACCCTGTAGTACCCTTTTTCTAAATCTACAAAGACACAATGCAACTCTTTATTACCTCCTCTGTACTTCTCCATCAGCATCCTTAAAGCAAATACTGCATCTGATGTACTCTTTCTGGGCATAAAACCATATTGTTGCTCACAAATGCTCACCTCTGCCCTTAACCTAGCTTCCACTACTCTTTCCCACAGCTTCATTGTATGGCTCATTAGCTTTATGTCTCTGTAAGTCCCACAGCTCTTTGTAAATATTTGTACATTTGTAATATTTGTACGTTTATTTCCCCATTATCTTCTTTCCTTTTCCTAATTTATTTTATTGTCTGTTGCTGCCTGACCCTAGACCAGGAGGTCTATATAACATTTTTCAAATTTTTATTGTTTTTTATTTTTGAGGTTGATGAATTGATTCTCCATCATTACTCTTCTTCTGTACCCATGCCTGTTTATTCTGTTTTAATAGTCAGTGCACTTACTGTATGTCTTTCTAGTAATTATTTTTAATGTCTGAAGCAAATCTTGCATCTTGGTATCTTTTTCTTGATTTCACGTCCTTCATTTTTTTACTTTCAGCAGATCCACTTCTGAATGTCCAGTAGATTTGGCAGGTCAAATAAGTTTAATATTCACACTAGTTGGGGGCTGAGTGGGCAGTTGAATGGAGGACAGGGTTCAGCGCTTTGCTTATTGCATAAGGGAGTAAGTGTCCTGTAGGGGCCACTCTGTCATTTACATTTGTGTTCCTTTACTTATTCATTTAGTGCTTTATACTTATTCATTTTGTGCTATTGCTTCATTCTAGTCAGGGCTGCAATTGATCCAGAGCCTATCCTGGGAACACCAAAAATGGAGAAAAAAAAACACCCAAAATGGGACACCAGTTCATTGTGGGGACACTGTATGCACACACACTCATACAATGTTTTATAATTTAAAGCAGCAAGTAAATGTGCTTAAATGCTTATGGACAGTGGGAGAAAACAGAAAACTGAGCACAAACCCATGCAAACACATGGACAATATACAGAGCTTTAGACAGACATTGCTGCATGGTCAAGATTAAACCAGAAACCCTGGTTGCTGCCCGTGCTTTGTAGTGGCCGAAGATCAGGCTAGACCAGGATAGGGGTAACTGAAAGGGTTTCTAATGAGGGGATCTACTAAGTAAACAATGCATGAAGAGGGCAAGCAATGGTAAAACAGTGGTTAATAAATTGTTTGTATTCTCTGCATGAGTCTAGACACGCTTTCTCTAGCCTGTGGGACATAGTCAAACAGCCTCAAGTTTGTATGAATTGGTAACCACTCGTCATGTGACTCATCACGTGCCGTTTCTTGGGGTGCAACAGCAAGTCAGCCTTCTCTACACAAGTCCCAATGGTTCCGGACAGCCTTATCATAGGAAGGAACATATATCAAGGTAGACTATACAATCTCTTTCTGTTGTATGAAGAACTGGATGAGGCTGGATGAAGTATTGCAGATCCCAACATTCATTATCCCTTATCTTAAAGTAAATGCAATCTTGGCTTCTGGATTCAACTCTACTTGCCAGTATACAATGTGCAAATCCAGGGAGCTATAACAGGAAATCTTTCGAAAAGAATGTCCTTTTGCTGCTGCATTTGTTTCTAAAGAGGACTACAGAGACTCGCCATTGACTCTAATGCTCCAAGAACCCAGACGAATCTGCATGTCTTTGGACTGTGGGAGGAAACCAGAGTACGCGAAGGAAACCCATTAAGCATGGGGAGATCATACAAACTCCATGTACACAGAGGAATTGAACCTGGAACCTGGAGGTGCAAGGCCACAGTGCTAACCACTAAGCCACCATGCTGCAATCTGTGAAACACACATAGTTTTAAACCTTGTAGAAAATACAGTGCAAGTCTTGTAAACCCTCACCCCCAATACACTCAACTGTTCCTCTGAGATTAACACTAAGAACTAAGGCTGTGACCAAAAGTGGTTTTACAAATCAAAACATTTTTTATATTTCTTTACAACTTTGTACAAATCTATGATTCTTTTTCTTAACAGATTTATGAGTCAGATTTATGCAGAATGGATTTTTTTTTTTTTCAGTTTTTAAGCTCTACTTATCAAAAGTATGGGACAAAATTAGTACATGTGAAAACACAGGGTTTTTTTTAGCAGTCAAATAGTAAGTAATTGAAGTAGAAGTAAGTATCTGAACAGTTATGATTCCAGTTTTGTGACATTATTCCAAAATGCTGAAACCAAATGGCTTCCTTAAGTTATGTTTCTCAAGACTCCAGTTGATAGTTTGTTCTCTTTTTCTATCTGAACCATTCTGTCTCTTGCAAGCATGCCATCCATTTTTCTATATCTGAGATCTGAAAGCTAACATCAGAATCGAGGCTTAAAAGTCAGAAATTAAAAACATTTTTGTGTTTTGACTGACAGGGACATAGGGAACAAATTTAAATGTTATGCAAATACAAATGATAAAATAAAATCACATAAAAAAGTCCATTTTCGTTTGAGATTAAAAGATTACAAAATGTTGCAAAGTTCATTATACTGTGGAAACATACAGCTTCAGTATAATGTCATGGCCATGCCCTAACAACAGAGTGTCTGCTTATGGAAAACCTCTGAATGAAGTGAAGTTCACACATTTATTACAGAAAAGGCAAACACACCATCCAGTTGCATTCAAGTCATAATATACCTGAGCATTCTGAGACTTTATTACTTATTGTTTCTGGTTAAAGGTTTTATTAATTAGCTTGTAAAACTTGGCAGTAGCTGGGAGGAATATCAAAACCATGAGTAGTACACTATATATTGAGTAAAGTATTTGGCGAAAACTGCAATAACATTGTATTCAAATACATGTACTTTAATATAGAGTTAGTCCCACTTTTGCAGCTATAACAGCTTCCACTCTTCTTGGAAGGCTGTGTTCAAGTTTCTGTAGTGTTTCTGTGGATACTTGTAATCATTCATTTTGTAGAGCATTTATGGGGTCAGTTACTGATGTTGGACGAGAAGGCCTGGCTCACAATCTCCGTTCCAATTTATCACAAAGGTGCTTGATGGGGTTGAGGTCATGGAACTCATCAACCAAACTGAACTCATCAACCAAACTGAACCGAACCCATGGCTTTATAGTCGTTGCTTTGTGCACTGGGGCGCAGTCATGTTGGAATAGAGAAGGACCTTCTCCTTGTTAACAGTTGCCACAAAGTTGGAAGTATAGCATTGATTATATGCTTAAGTATAGATTGCCCTTCACTGGGGATAAGGAGTCTGATTGAAACACTTAAATTCAATAATTAACAGGTTTTGCCAAATACTTTTGTCCATAATGTATCAAATTCCTCTTAGATGTATTGGTAAATTATAACCATTAGAGAATCAATGAAGTGGGAATTTTCCTGTAAAAATGGGGACCATGACTTTTGAATGTAGAAGTAAGTCTAATCAGATGAAATCCACATTTGAGGTTTTTATAAATCTGCTTCAGCTTGGCGAAGTACAGTTGTTTTTCCATTTCTTGCAATGATTGTATCGAGTACATTGTGTTGATCCACTACACTTCAGTTTATCCCTGGCTTGAGTCTCGTGTTTCTACTCCTGAAGATACACAATCTTGCAAATGAGATTGTTGCAGGGGACAACACACATCTTGCTGCTCACAATAAATTGACTCTAAGTACAATAGTTTTCCCTGCAGATTGCAATCTTTGAATAACTCCTCTATACAGCCGCTCTCCAAAATAAAATCTCTGCTGTACTCTATTTTTCTAACTTTCAGTCCGGATGAGTCTTACCGTGCCAAATAGCACTCATTGACCCATCCCAGTATGTAAGTGCTGCTTGCATTGTGTATGTTCTTTTGAAGGAAGAGCTGTGGCTTTGCTGGGTCTTTGTAACTGTGGTAGAGGCGGAAGTGTGTATTCTCCATCTCCTTCAGCAGACTAAACCAGTAGCGCACTACGGAGGACTCGTCGCCGCTCACTTCGAACCCGGCCCAGTGTAGGTGAACCTCGAGGATCAAGAGACCCACAGAGGGTAAAACGTTTTCCAAAATCAGATTCTCCAAGATTTTCCATTCGGCACTTTCCATGTCCACTTTCAGCACGTCTAGCTACAAGAGAGAAAGACAGAAAACAAGTGTTTATCAGTTCATTTGTGGGACAAAGAATGTCTCGGTAGTACCCAGATGTTGTGTAGTAACTCACTCACTCATTCTCTATACCACTTATCCTGTACAAGGTCATAGGAGGCTTGGAGGCTAATCTCAAGGGGCTTAGGGCACTAGGCAGGGTACACCCTGCATGGGGTGCCAGTCCATCACTGCACAAGCATGCACACTACAGACAATTCTGGAAATTCCAAATTATTAGCCTAATTTGCATGTCTTTGATCTGTGGTGGCAAACAGAGAGAACCCACTGAGGAGGAGGAAGCACAAGGAGAACATGCAAACTCCACACACCCACACCCTACACCACCTTGCCACCTTGTGGCTGTACAGTGTGTCCTACACAAATAAATCTCCCAATCCAATAGGAATAGAATTGACACAGTATTTATAGACAGAATAGCCAGCATGCGAACAAATTAAACACATACATCAATTAATATTCAGATGAAGCATCATTTACTTACTCACTAACTCATTGTCTAAACCACTTTATCCTGTTTACAGGGTCGCAGAGGGCCTGGAGCCTATCCCAGGAGCCTTAGGGCACGAGACAATGTACACCCTGGATGGGGTACCAATCCATCACATGGCACACACCAAAATTGTGGCAAAGTGCACATTCACCCCCTAGTTTTCCTAAAAACAGTGTCAAAGACCAAGTTACCGAGGATGTTGCTGAATCAAATATACTGTATTGCTGTCTACGAAAAAAAAAAGGTAATAACAGGAAAGAACATAAAGTAGGACAGCCAGTGAAGGAGAGTAGAGCAAAAAGACACTGAAGTCTGTAGAGTGTACTGTATGTGGCCTGAATTGGAGGCAAGGCAGGTTTTAAGCTTGTAATGATCTGTATAGGATAAAAATGCTTTTCTATAATGACATGAAGATTATAAAGAGAATGAATATAATATGACAGAGGTTGGCAACAAAGACAGGTTGTTTTATTCTTAATACATTGTATATAGATTTAATACACATGATTTTTTTTCCTGGTGGTACCTAATCACCCACCAGAGCACTAACATTACCTGTTGAGCTAAATCACTATGTCTGTGGTTATGTGCTCGGTACAGGATGCCAGGTCCCAGCTTTTCCCACAGAATTGGACTATATCTGAACTGCTAATTAAATGAATATTACACAAAACTGATTACACAGCTATGCAACTGTACATGTGTGCATCTGACTGTGCCATCCCACAGCTTAAGTCAATGCCAGTGCACATGTTGGTTGGTTGCTGATGATGACATATACATTGGCCATGGTTCGTAAGTTTCAAACCCTGCTGCATTAATTGTTACATAAGGCGCTAACCTTCATCGTATTTGAGAGTACCCTGCTATCAAGTTTGTCTGTTTTTTTTGTGATCAAATGAAATGCTTTTCTACCATTTCTAAGAAACCCTTTTGCACCAAAGCCATTCACCTTTGTTGTTTTATTGTTCATAACCAAAAGTTATGGCATTCTGCACTCTCTTATAGCCAGAGGTCTTATTTTACTTAAATAGCAACCTGCTACTCATCCATGTCATTGTTGTTGGTTAGATAATGTAGTCTGTTTTTGCTATTTGGAGAAAATTACAAACTCACTAATCTTAAAATTCTAAAGAGTTTCGAAGGTTCCGGAACAGTGGCTTAGCAGTTAGCACTGTCGCCTTGCTCCTTCAGGGTCCAGGTTTGATTCTTGTTCTCCCAATGCTTTGTGGGTTCCTTCAGGTGCTCCAGTTTCCTCTCACAGTCCAAAGACATGTACATTAGGCTAATTGGCAGAGGTGGAAAGAGTAATAAACTTTTGTACTCAAGTAAAAGTACTGTCACTTCAGTGAAATTTTACTGAAGTTCAAGTAAAGTTACCATTATAAAAATCTACTCAGGTAAAAGTAAAAAGTAGTTTATAAAAATTTTACTCAGAGTAAAAGTTACTTTTTTAACAGCGAGGATGGGATGAGGCGTTCTAGTGTAGTTCAAAAAAGACAAGCGGATAGAAGTTACAAACTAGTTGTTTTTAATTGAAGGAATTGAGCGATTCTTTCTCAGTGACTCTTTTACTCCAAGTCCTTCGTTCTTTTGTCACATGGCTCCCATAGACGCTATGCAGTGCAGTACACAGGAAACAGAATTGAACGGTTCTCAATGAGTTCTCAAGTCCCGAGTCGCTCGTTCCTTTGTCACGTGACTCCCATAGACACTATGTGGTACAATAGATTCAAAAGAATGAATCACTCAGACCAGAAGATATGAGAGGTGATCTACTCATTCTGTTTATTATAATATGTCCGTAGCTGCATTGTAATATTTTTATTACTGGAACTATAGCTTAAATGTGTGTATGTAGACGTGTTGGAGGTCTGTTTATTAAAAAAGGTTACATTTTATTTTGTTTCTGATCAAAAGGGGAAAAAATTTAATAAACCACTCAAAAAAAGGATTCGTTCATTTTGATGAACGAGATTTAAAGAACCGAGTCCCTTAAATGATTCAAACTTTTCATCACTAAAATGTAATTCAGTACTTTCCACCTCTGCTAATTGGTGTTCCCAAATTACCCTTAGTGTGTGAATGAGTGTGTGGTTTTGTGTATGTTTGTGTGCCCTAAGTCTCCTGGGATACGCTTCAGCCCCCAGCAACCCTGTATACACAATAAGGCGCTTTAGAAGGTGAGTGAATAAGTGAGTGAATGAGAACCTCTAAGTTGTTCATTAGTTTTACTCCATAATGGACTTTAAAAATAAGTGGATGGAATCTGAAAAACCATAAACAAGTAGCGTGGTGTAAGTCATGAATGAAGTCATCAAAGAGACAATGTTGGTGTAAAATAAGTAAGTATAAGACACATGAAAAGATAACTCAGTAGCTATGTTTACAGGAACAATATTTCTTCAATCTAATTAAAAAGCCTTCCATTAGAGATTTCATCTCAATTTTTAACATCCAAGTGTATTTAAAGCATTTAACCAGTATATTGTTATGTGGGGTTGTGGCACAATATGGCACCACCGAATATGTTGTTGTTATGAGTGGGAGCCCCAACGCAAGAATTAGAGGGGAGCGTTGAGACATGGGGTGATTATGTGTACTTTGGCGGGGATTAATCAATTAGTGCAAGCACCTCACATTGCTAAGAAAAAAATAGCTTATTTATTTATTTATTTATTTATTTATTCTTCTCCAGACCTTTTTCTTTATCTTTAGCGAGATACATTGTTTATCTTTCAGGCATCTTTTCAGTATTTTCTTTTCTTAATCTTTTCAGTTTTCTCCATTCTCTTTTCTTTCTCCTCTCTATCTTTTCACGTCTCTTTTCCGTTTTCTCTATACCAGAGCACCGCTCTCGAACCTGGTGCTATTTAATGTTCGCACATAGTGTGCTGGTTTCTGGGGGTTTAAATAACCTGCTGGACAGGTGTAGCGCATCTTCTCTGATTGGCAACATGGCGGGGTTGCCTAGCAACCATGGCCGCCAGCTGCTCTGCCTGCCTAAAAAGCAGTTGTCTGCAGATTTGCCCTTCACGCGGGTGGCCGTGTTACATCTATAACGGCTTCTGTTTACTGTGTGGTTAGGTTAGGCTCCCTATCCTTTCTGATAAATTCCACCTCCTGAGTTATGATTTGATTATGAGAATTCAGTTTCATTCAATATTACCCCCACATTGTGCAAACATGCACAGAAAGAGAATATGCATTATGACAGAGAATAAATAATCAAATCATGTGCTAACATGGCTAATATTTACTTATTGGTTACTGAAAGGTTTATCAAAGGTTTACACCCAACGTCTCATTCCTATTGAAAATTCATACCGGATCAGGTCAGACTGTTCCGATCGAGATGCTTACATGATGCGGTTTTATTCCGATTACGCAATTTCTCCCATTACTACTGGAATATTAGACACCTTGTGTTGTAAGGGAAAACCATAAGAGCAGTTCATTCAATCTTTAAAAATCTACCAGTTAGAGTCAGGTTTAGTGCTTGTACAATGTTGGGAATACTAAAGAATAAAACCATGCACTGGACATTTGATCATCACTGTATAGTCTGAAAATGCTAAGGAGATTTTAATAGTACTGATAAAGCAAAAAGTCAGAAAAAGCCTTTTCCAATCTCAGATAGATTAACTTCAGCTGCTATTCTCACTATCCCCGACTCGTCCCTTCAATGTAATAATGAGACTCCAGACATTCTTTAATACAACGTAAAGCTTTTGGAAGCTTCCTGAATGAGCTGCTTTCCCAGTATGAATCTACCCACAGTATATCCCTCATACTTCCTCTACCTGCCCAAGAAAGACAAATCAATCATCCCTTCTTACGAGGCATTAACTTCGGTAATGCTGCGGAATAATGCATGGCCTGTATGCTCTTCTCTTCAGGGCATTGTATTCAATTTGCCGAGATTACACTGTTGCGCATGCGGTGAGAAACAGGAGTGTAGAGACTGATTGATGTATGACAGCATGTAAAAAGCTTATGATACTGTGCATACATCACTGTAGCATTTACCCCTTTGATAAAAGAGGGCACGAAATCGTTCCTTCTGTCAGAAATGTTTTGAGAAGAGATTTGGAAGGATGACTGGTATATTTCCTTAAGTCTCAGACCTTTAATAACACAAAAGTCACCTCCTGTAAAACTGAATCCAGTGAGCAGTTCTCTGACCTTGTTGATGCCAGAGGTCAGAGGTGAATGACCTCATAAGCAGGTGGGCTACAGCAGCCGAAGACCACATCAGGTGCCACATCTGTCGTCTAAAACCAGGAAACTGAGGGTACAGTACAAATGAACTTACCAAAAAACTGGGCTAGTCTGATGAGTCTCGATTTCTGCTGAGTCATTCCGATTGTAAAAGTACAATAAAAGTAGTAAAAGATAAGTTGATGTTGCTTTCAGCTCACCCTATATAAGAATACATGATAAGAAAATTAATTCCTCATTCTTCATTCATTCCTCGTCTCTCCTCGAAACTAAGATGCTGTTTCCTCTTACTTTCCTGCAACTACATCTGAAATGTTTTTCATTTATTTATTTCCTTCTCACTGTGCACACGTACTGTAACTCAATAATCAATACCACCTTTACCACAAAAATAATAAAATAAAGTGAGGTGCCAAGGTTACTTTCCTTTTTTACTTAAAATCCTTCAGCAGCTGCCAGTTCAGAACCTTTGCGCTCATTGGTCTAAAGTTTTTAAGTATATCATCTTTTCAAACTATGTCAAGGTGTACATATTTAACATATTTTAAACACGTGCCAAAAAAAACTGTATCTCTCCACTAATCTGAAAGAGGGAAAAAAAAACGCTTTTGTAAACTATTTCAGTGTCTTGTTCAATATGTTGGCTGTCCTTATTTTAGAAAGCTTGCAATATGAGGAATGTACTGAGTGATGAGCAATGTGCTGTACCTGGACACAGTGCTTGCGATACAATCTATAGAGGTAATTGTATTACATTCAATGTACACAGCAGTGGCTCATAGGCAGAGATTTGAGTTGAGCAGGATGACATTAATAATGACATTGGAACCTCAAAGAAAACTGACTATCATATATTTTTTAGTTTAGAGTATGTATTTCGAGTTATTTTTGCACATCCATTTGTTAAACATCAAGTATCTTATTATCATATTTGGTCACGTCAAGTAATTTTCAGTCCAAATGTTTCCCAAAAAGCACACCAAAGACCAGAAAATATAAGTCACTTGAGTAGACAAAACATTTGACTATTCTTCTTGTTGTCTGGTGCACACGTATTTCTAATGTATAGACATACATGTCTCTTTCATTCCCTATCCCAATCTTTTTAATATTCCAAAAGCAATCTTAGGAGTAAGATATTATTATTATTTATATCAATCCATTCATCTAGGAACCTCTTCAGTTCAACTAGGGACCGTGGAGGCCAGTGGTGACCACTGTATTTATTCCGACCGTAGTAGGACCTCTGGTCAACATTTACATGTGCATTCACACACTACAGGCAATTTAGGCAACACCAGTCAGCCTAATCTGCATGTCTTTAAAATGTGGGAGGAAAGAGAAGAAACCCGGATGAAACCCACCAAGCATGGGAAGAACATGCAAACTCCGGGCCACCATTATTTATATCCACAATATTTATTCTTGTGAAGCTGCATGTGACCATGTCCAATGCTATGTAAATAAAATAAAATTAAACTGAAGTGAATTGAATCTTACAATAGAAGTGATTATGGGCATCACAAGCAATCTGTAAATAGCCTGGACCTACACACTGCCTTTGTTTATAAGTAATTAAATTTTATTGCAATTAATTGCTATTAAACAAGATTTTAATCTGCCTTAACCAACTGTCCTGTTCCCTGCTTCCCCTAGGAAACTATTCCAAAAAGAAAGAATGAGGCAGAGTGATTCCTGCCCCAATAGGCAGTTTCTGCAGTTCCCATTTTGCAAAAAAACAAGCAAAAATTTTTTATTTGCTCATCTACAAAGATGAGTAAATGAATTGAACACGTTCTTATACAGTGGAGCAAAAAAGTATTTAGTCAGCCACTAATTGTTTAAGTTCTCCCACTTAAAAAGACGAGAGACGCCTGTAATTTTTTCATCATCACCTCAACTATAAGAGACAAAATAAGAAACAAAAATCCAGAAAATCACATTGTAGGATTTTTAAGGAATTTATTTGCAAATTATGGTGGAAAATAAATATTTGGTCAATAACAAAATTTCATCTCAATACTTTGTTATATACCCTTTGTTGGCAATGACAGAGGTCAAATGTTTTCTGTAAGTCTTCACAAGGTTTTCACACTGTTGCTGGTATTTTGGCCCATTCCTCCATGCAGATCTCCTCTAGAGCAGTGATGTTTTGGGGCTGTCGCTGGGCAACACAGACTTTCAACTTCCTCCAAAGATTTTCTATGGGGTTAAGATCTGGAGACTGGCTGGACCACTCCAGGACCTTAAAATGCTTCTTATGAAGGCACTCCTTTGTTGCCTGGGCGGTGTGTTTGGGATCATTGTCATGCTGAAAGACCCAGCCACGTTTCATCTTCAATGCCCTTGCTGATGGAAGGAGGTTTTCACTCAAAATCTCACGATACATGGCCCCATTCATTCTTTCCTTTACACAAATCAGCCCCAAAGCATGATGTTTCCACCCCCATGCTTCACAGAAGGCATGATGTTCTTTGGATGCAACTCAGCATTCTTTCTTTCTTTCTTTTTTTTCAAATTTAAATTTCCCATAAGAAATAATGGAAACTCAAATAATTCGTTCTACAGCCCAAAAAAATAAATACATAAAAATAATTAATACAAAATAAAAAAGTAAAAATATAACAAATTAACCTGCACTTTACCTTTGAAAAAAAGGTATGTGTGTGTGCAGAGAGTGTCATTCTGTATCTGTGTGTGAAGCTGAGAGGAGGAGGGGGTGGAAGGGGGGCTGTAAAGGCAAGAAATGTGTGTGTGTGTGTGTGTGTGTGTGTGTGTGTGTGTGTGTGTGTGTGTAATGTGCGTGCACACAACACACATTAACGGAGAGATTGTTGTATCGGATAAATTTGCAAGGAACATCGTTAGTCACACTCGCGCAAGCGCATACTAATGGAATCACTGCTGTAAAGTAAAAAAAACAAATGAACCTCCACTTTACCTTTGAAAAGAATCGCGACAGAGCGGAATTGCTGTGTAAGGCAGAGTGTGTGTGTATGTGTGTGCGAAGCCGGGAGTAGGAGGGTGTGGAGGGGGTTTGTAAAGGCAAGTGTGTGTGTGTGTGTGTGTGTGTGTGTGTGTGTGTGTGTTGCTGTGAGTGAAGCTCTCTGCTCTTTCACGATTCTTTTTAAATGTTTAAGTGCAGGTCCTTTTTTTTGTTACTTTACAGCAGTGATTCCGTTAGTAAGTACACACGCACGTTGTACAAACACACTTAAACACAAAATAAAATATGTTTTACGCACACACACATGGTCACAGTGTTATAGTAAACAGTACACGTGTGCACAGATGTTGATTATACCAGTAAGAGACGAGCACTAAGACCCAGCAGGGGAGACGATTGCCCACCATTCCGCAGCGCAAGAGAGAGAAAAACCGTTGGCTCAGTTGTGATCACGTGACGCTCGGCGTCAAAACAAGAAGCGATGCGCAATGCTCGTTTTTCTAATAAAAAATTATTACACAATCTTTGCTTGTCTTGTGGAATGCTTGTAAACTGCGTTACTTGTAATCCGAGGTTCCACTGTATTTTGGTTTCATCTGACCATATGACATTCTCCCAATCCTCTTCTGGATCATCCAAATGCTCTCGAGCTGCGGCGCAGCATGTTACTGATGGTAGCGTTTGTTACTTTGTAGGTCATTCACTAGGTCGCCCCGTGTGGTTCTGAGATTTTTGCTCACAGTTCTTGTGATCATTTTGACCCCATGGGGTGAGATCTTGCATGGAGCCCCAGATCGAGGGAGATTATCAGTGGTCTTGTACGTCTTTCATTTTCTAATAATTGCCCCCACAGTTGATTTCTTTACACCAAGCTGCTTAACTATTGCAGATTCAGTCTTCCCAGCCTGGTGCAGGTCTACAGTTCTGTTTCTGGTGTCCTTTGACAGCTCTTTGGTCTTGGCCATAATGGAGTTTGGAGTGTGACTGTTTGAGGTTGTGGACAGGTGTCTTTTATACTGATAACAGATGCCATTAATACAGGTAACATGTGGAGGATAGAGGAGCCTCTTAAAGAAGAAGTCACAGGTCTCTTGCTTGTTTGTAGGTGACCAAATACTTATTTTCCACCATAATTTGCAAATAAATTCTTAAATTCTACAATATGATTTTTCCCCTATTTTGTCTCTCATAGTTGAGGTATACCTATGATGAAAATTACAGGCCTCTCTCATCTTCATAAGTGGGAGAACTTGCACAATTGGCGGCTGACTGAATACTTTTTTGCTCCATTGTATTTGTGAAATAGTAACAATATGTCAAAATTAAATAAGGTCATTGATATTTAAATGGAATTTATAATGTGTAAATATAGTGATTTGAATGTTTGAATGTATCAAACCATACCACTATGCATTTTATCGCCACCCTTGTAACAGCATCCCGTATTACCTGTCTGTGCCCATAGTGGTTAAGGACTGCGGAAAGCTTCTTGGTGCTGCTGTGCTGTCTCTCCGTCATGACAGCAGGGTTCGGGTCCCTCCAGTCGATGGAGAGTCGGTGAAGCCACATGTGTGAGTCCTGCAGGTGAGCCTCTCTGATGCTGGGGTCGAAACAGTGAACCTCACAACCTGCCTTAGCTAACACTCTCTCCAACTGCTTATCCTCCCCTCCCAACCTGCAAAGACAGAGGATGAGAATAATTATTATCTCTCTGTCCTTAATGTTGGAGCCCCCTAGTGGTGGTGGTTGGGGGGGGTTACGGGCTGGGAATCCCCCAATAAATGATGTTATGTTAAAATGTCTGTGCAAAAAGTAAAAAAAGCACATGATTGATATTTATTAATTTATAAAAAAAATCTTTTAGTTGGTGTTTGTAGCCTGTGGTAGTTAATTTTAATGAATGTTTTCAAAGCATTAAAAAAAACGTGTGATCTTTGTAATTTCAGTAGACATGAGTGCAGTTTACAGACAACCACAAAAACTTTTTAAAAAGGGTAACAAGATCATTTATGTAAAAGGCACTGGACTCCTACATAAGCTCAGATTTTCAGCAGCTCTGATAAACCTTTTTTTAGCTGCATTCGAGAGTAGCAAGGAAGACAGATTGATCCACTTTGGAAGATAAGCCAAAGTAGGATAACTGCACAATTTGGCAAAAGAGAACGAAAGTTCACTCTGAAAGTGAGGACACGCAGCTGTGCATTGGCAAAAACACTCTCTAACTCCATCCAATCCGCTCTACCTTCAGGTCAATGAGCTTGGGAGTCGTTGAAAAGCAGAACAGAGCTGTAGGGTAACCATGTTCCCCTGCGCAGATATTATCTGGATGTGTACTTGCCCTGAGATGATTTCGGTATGAATTAAACATTAGCTTTGATGATTAAAAAGTTAAAAGACATTAATTTCCCCATTGCTGTTTTACGAGCTGCCTCAATGTGGATTACATGGAATGTTTTGTTTCCTAGCTTTCTAACCCGATTTCATGTAAACTGGATGGGCGATGTAGCGATCATTGCCAAAATGTGCTGGATTTCTTACAGATAATGTAACAAAAAAAATATATTATTATTCCCCTGCTCGTTTCTTGTAATATTTATCTCATGAGGAGACACTGATCACTTGGATGAAGCACAAGATTCACAAATTAGTGCATGAGAAATATGCAATAACACATCTGGAATTTTCTTTGAATCTGTAAAAGTTGTACAGTACAAATAAAAATGGAATCTTATGAGAAACATTAAAGCATGATGTGAGATCATTTTGGATTCTGTGGCGCATCCAGACAGATTAAATATGACGTGTGATATATATCTCCCTTGTAAATCTCAAGTGCTTCAATTTTAGCAAGCAGCACTTGCATTTACAACTCGCAGCTTCCAACACCCACAGTTTTTTAGGTCATCGCTTGTACTGTGGAGTCTCTAACAAGGCAAATGGTACAGGAGATCAGAGGGGAGATAAAGTGACAAAAACACACCTCCGGAGATCTCTGTAGCACACTGGATTGTGTTAACAAGTTATATTTATACACTACATTACCCAAAATATGTGGACATTGGAAGCACACGATTGTATATGATTGTGGACTGTTTCAGCATGACAATGCCCTTGGGCAATAAGTGAAATGGTGTGTTGAAGTTAGTGGGTAAGAACTCAAGGCCTCCTCAGCAGAGATCAGGTTGTCATCATTTTTGCATGCATAAGCTCAAATCTCCACAGCTACACTGCAAAATCTGGCCAAACAGCCTCATACGCAGCAGGCTGTAGGTGCTCTGGTGCCTTTCTATCATCGCCAGCTTTAACAATCTTTAGCAGTTTGTGCTACATTGATTTTTCGGCGGGATTGGACCGGACAGGCTGGCCTTTGCCCCCTGCGTGAATAAATGGGTGCTCATTATCCTGTCGTCAGTTTCATGTTACAGTGATGAGCCAGAACATTAACAAAACTGCCAGGTAAATTGAATTCCATTGACTATCAATGTTATTGACTATGCACACATGTCCCTCCTACTGTATAACAGATAGCAGCATCTTTGCAAGGTATTGACCATATGCATGCACCATAATATATCCTGTTCTGAGGGGATGAAGATGATTTTTCTAATTAACACTGGCGTTTTGATGACAGTGGTGATAAAGAAGAAGAAGAATGCTAACTTTAACATGTAATTATTGAACATAATAATTATTTGTTTTAATAATAAAATAAAGTCATTTAGTCACTGAACTCCTTAATATAATTTATTTTATAATAAAAAAAATCTTAACTGTATTACGTTCATTTGTGTTTGTGTACGAGTGTCTATGCAGGCACGTAAATTTTTGCAGATCATCCTTAGGGAGCAGCACTGTGCACCTCGAACCCTCCCACTTTTGTTCTTATCAAATCAATATTGTTTTTAAATATTTAGGCTCATGTGATTGGACCATTCTCATTGAGTCTCATTAACGGTCAGCAGATTGTTAGTTAATGTATTGAAAAGTAATTGACGTGGAAGCCAGCTAAATACGAGAGGAAATTCTGTAATTTCTGTGCTAAAGTACCCCTTCGCAAGGCGATCGGACAAAGAAAGAAATAAAAGTTAAAGAGCTTGGACCAGATTGACCTGATCTCCTAATTAAGTAGCAGTCAAGTGATCGCGGCCGAGCTTGCACTTTATGCTTTTCCAGCACTTCTTATGGCTATTTACAGGCAATTATTAAAAGTAACAATTTTAATTTTGTTTGCGCCCCCGCCCCCCCAAAAAATCTTTGTACCAGCCACTGACTATAAACCTTGTTGGGAGAACAAGCATGCATCTGCGAGCAATTTGCCTCTGGCACATAAAAAAATATGCATATAATTTGTACATAGAAAGAAGAGGAATCTTGATATAACTTGATATAATGCCAAAGCACACCACTTTGGACCCAGACATTGGCTTAGACAAGTAATCCTTTTAAATCTAGTTAGTCGTTCAAGGTTAATTAAGATGGGAGTTTTAATTAGATCTGAAATTTATCAAGGAGGCTTTAACCATTTTTTTGTTGCTCCCATAAATCAGATAAATGTTTTCATTTTATAATAACATATTATAATAACATGGATGGTATCACGCCTCCAGGATCCCTAATTCAATCCCGAACTTGGGTTATACCTACTGAGGTTGGTGAATAAAATAAATCACCCAGGGTAGTCTAAAAACCCTGGAAAAGGTTCCTGAAAGTGAGTAAACTGTACCTTGATTTGGTAAATTTCAAACTGTGCCATTTGCTTCCAGTCCTTTAAGGTGATTTAGTTATTAAAGCCCTGTTTATTTGACCTCGAACGCTTGTTATGTTTAAACAAATTACCTTTTATAATTAGGTTTAGAAATGATATTACTACACACATAATATTATTTAAACCCTTCCTCTAAATGTGTAAAAACCTTTGAAGAATACCTATGAAGTACGGTTACCATGGGAAAAACAAACACTCTTTCATACAGATGTTCCTGAGTTTGCCTTAATTTAAGTAAGAGCCAATTATTTGGGTTATTACCATACAGCTGGGCGCATACTGAGAGAGAGAGAGAGTAAGAGCGAGGGCTTATGCTATAATGTGCTGACTCAGTTAAGGGGATTCGATTGAATGCAGATGAAGAAAAGTGTGTGTGGGTGTGTGGAGACCAAATGTGTGGAGGTGTGTGGGGGCCAGGGGTAGCTCAGTGGTTAAGGCATTGGACTATGGTTCAGAAGATCCCAGGTTCAAACCCCACAACCACCAAGTTGCGACTGTCGGGCCCTTGAGCAAGGCCCTTAACACTCAACTGCTCAGATGTGTAATGAGATTAAAAAAAAAAAAAATGTAAGTCGCTCTGGATAAGAGCGTCTGCCAAATGCCTAAATGTAAATGTAAATAAAGGAATACCTGACAGCTTCGGACTTACATTGTGCACTGAGTAAGCAAAACAAATTCCTATCCAAAATATTATGAGCATTATTAGGTTGTGTTCACATTGCCAGTCTGATGTGAGACAGATCCAATTTTTTACCCTAATGGGGCACAGATTAGATTTTTTAATGGTTGTTTTTATGATCTGATTCCCGTTTGTACGTATGGGGTCCTAGGTTATCTAATATATATATATATATACAGTGGAACCTCGGATTACGTAATGTGGTTTACGAGCAACGATTTTTTATAATTTTTGACTTAAAAAAAGAGCATTGTCTTAGTTTACAAGCACCGAGTATCATGTTTCACGATATATATATATATATATATATATATATCCTAGATTAGATAACTTAATAATGCTCATAATATTTGGATAGGAATTTGTTTTGCTTACTCAGTGCACTTAATCAATACTATTCCTATAATGTAAGTCCGAAGCTGTCAGGTATTCTATATATATATAGTTGCATGACCATAAATATATATCTAAAATACATGGTCATGCAACTTGAATGAGAATGGTCAGATTGGAATACATGTGACTTTTTGCCTTTGTGTATGTGTAGGGCGCTGATGTCATCACAGAAAGTATTCACACCCCTTTCCCCTTGTCATTGTATATTGCAGCTTGATACTACAGTTGTTTTTTCCTTATTGATCTCCACCCAGTACCCCATAATAACAAAGTAAAAACAGAATTTCTGTCAATTTATTAGAAAGGAAACAAATTAAATAATCATATACGTATTTATACCCTTGACTCACTACTTCATTGAAGCACCTTAGCCAGCAATAACATTGTGTGAGAACTCAAAGAGAACAATGAAAAGAGAGTGAAACTCACCCAAGCGAGTAGACTCGACAGTGTTTAGAGTTGATGCTTCTTGCCAGGCTGAATCGGTTATCCAAACATAGCGCCCATGATCCCTGAGCTGGCAGGCTGTCTGCGGGATTCCTACAGGATAGCTGTACATCAAAACACACATACACATACATGTATACACAATAATACTCAATTATACATCTGTAACTTCTTTATCTTGTTCAGTGTCATGGTGGATCCGGAGTCTATAGAGAAACATGGTGTGCGAGGCAAGAATACAGATGTAGATGGGATGAACCATGCGCACACACACACACACACACACACTCACTACTCTTATTATATTCGATCAACATGCACATCAGGAGAACATGTGAAATGGTTTACAATCATTCTTTGAAGGTACTGTCGAAAGGTTTGGTTACATTTTCATTCTGCCGTCTTATTTTTATTTAACCTACTTTCATTGCTAAAGAAAAATCCAATCTTACCTTCACCTGGTGTTTTTTTTCTCGCGTTCCTCTCCCAAACCTACATCTTTTGCAGCTTCCTTTTCTCACCTTCACCTCACACATTATAAAACTCGGCTTACAGTATCACCATTCCTCCGCACAATATTGCCTCAGCTGGTGACTCAATAACACTCCCTGGCAATCTCTCTCGCATGGTGATCTAGTGACTGAAGGCCATGGCACACAATTTACAGCCATTTTATGAAGCCAGAGTCAAAGGTTCATCTGGTTTAATAGATTAATGGTAAATTTTTATTTGAAGTGAACAATTAGAGCCGAACCATTCTAGAAAAGAGCTACTCACTTGGATATGTCTGTGTATTTGTTTAATATGTTAAAGTGTTTTGCCCTACATGATTCCCCCTAGTATTCGCTATGGGATGTTTCTTCGTGTATATTGTGTCTTCTTCCTTTTCCTGTTTATTTTTCAGACATTAAAGAAGGATATGTTATTTTTGAGTGCCTCACATAGACTTTGACTTTTCATTATCAGGTGCATGTAATCTAATTGTGATCCCGATGTGGTTTCTTTTGGAGGTTGTGAAAAAGCAAATCTCGCTGTAATGGAGAGAGAAGTTTGAGCCTAATACTGGTTTCCAAGGAGAGGAAAGAGATAAGAGTGTTCATTCATCACCTGCAGCTGCAGTGCACGACACTCACTGCCAAGTTTGTTCTATCTACACTGTGTGTGTGTGTGTCTGTGTGTGAATATGTGAGAGAGAAAGAGAGAAAGAGAGAGAGGGTGGAGCAATTTATAGGCCTGTCATGACTCTTTATAGGCCTGTCATGACATTGTGGTAGGTATTCAGCCCAATTCCTTATCACGCTTTTTATATGTGTGTGTGTGTGTTTGTGTGTGTGTGTGTGTGTGTTTGAGGTGGGTATGTTTTAACGTATGTAAATGCACACCACCACCAAGACAGTTTTGACCTCACTGGGACAATTAAAATGATTTAATGTTATTATTATTATTATTATTATTATTATTATTATTATTAATAATAATAATAATAAGAAGAAGAACCTGATTTACAGTTTGTTTAGTTCTATTTTTCCACTAGTATTAGTTTTCCACGACTTATCCTCAGTTAAACAGGCTGCTTTCCTTCACAACATTCGCACTGTTCACATCCATATTTAATTATCTGCTCATGTACACCCCTTATGGGCTATCCACTAATATTCATTAGTGAAAATTTATTTTCCCTATTTGCACACATTCATTTCATATTATACTCTTTTGATTAGTTATTTTTGTTGTGTTATGGTCGTCTTCCAGGTTTTTTTTTTTTTGTATTTACATAATTGATTATCTGTAATTGCAACTACATGTTTATTGTCGACTACAGCATGTTATTATCCTTGCTACTGGAAATTTTGTTGGGAAATTTCTATCTATCTATCCATCCATCCATTCATCCATCCATCCATCCATCCATCCAATGCATTTGACTGTTCTTGCAATAACGATTCCAGAGCAGCTGACCTTCGTCTCTTAAAATAACAACTGACTGTCGTTCTTAGTTAATTACCTAATGCCATATATGTTATTTAATCCAGTATCGTTCTATAAATCAGAAAATAATTTATAAAACTTGTAATAATTCCAAAATTCCAGGAAATAATTTCAACTCTTGTGTTCAAACTTTTGACAAGTACTGTACTAACATATCTAGTATGATCTAGTATGTACAAATATACCATGTTAGATACTCTTTAAACTGTAGTAGCCACTGAGATGCCCAGTAAGTATCCTGGTCTTCACCAAAGTACACACCATAATACTAGGTGCCATAGGACCCACCCTGTTGTTCTATTACTAAATAAGCCGTTTGAAGTATTACAGTTATACTGTGGTATATTATGGTATATACATAGTACATAGCCATTGTAAGCTATAATATATCCCACAGTAAAATGTGTTATAAGATTTTTTTGTTTGATGGAAGCACTGTTGTTGTACCTTAATTGTAGCGATGTTAGCTGTTTTGCCAATAGCCTAGCTGTTTTTAAAATTTTATTTAAAGTAATTTTTGTTATGAACAGTTGTCCTTATGTAAGAAAGACATTTTATTAAAAATGCACATAAAAATCGACTTGCAAAATATTAAATAATGTAGGGTTTACTTTTTTATTATTAGGGGTATTTCTAGGTATTGCTAGGTTGTACGTTAAATGTTGTGTAAAGAAAAAAAAAAGAAAAATGCATTGACCTTTTGCAGTGTCCTAGCATTTTGGTCTTGTGTCAAATGTTTTTCTTTAAAAGCAGATTATGATTTAAATAATTCCTCATTTGCATGCACATTGGCATAGTGGACTGTGGCTTTGCACCTCCAGGGTCGAGGGTTTGATTCCCAGCTCAGGTCTGTATGCAACTACTGCAAATACTTCCCTTTCTCCAGTAATCCCTCTTTTCAAGATTTGTTTTTCTTTTAGGCATCTTAGCAAAATTCCTTGAATATCCACAAAAGTATTGCGTACTTCCAAAAATAATACCAAATTGGCACAACAGTGGCGTAGGGGTTAGCGCTTTCAACTCGCACCTCTAGGGCTGGGTTTCGATTACCGCCTTGGGTCTGTGGGAGAGTTTGCATGTTCTTTATTTGTTTGATGGGTTCCCTCCGGGTACTTCAGTTTTTTCCCACATTCCAAAGACATGCAGATTAGGATAATTGGCGATCCCAAACTGCCGGTAGTGTGGGTGTACCAGGTGTACAGTGTGTACCCCGTCTCATGGAATAAATTCCTCATCTACAGTTTTATCCCAGTCATATATGCCACATAGACCTTAGCACGGTATATTCTGCACATGTATGAGCTCTGTGCAAATGCAGCTTCTTTTTCAAATGCAACCCTTCTAGTCAAAGCCCACTGTAAGACTCAATTCTGCATCAGTTCCTCTTCTCTCATTGAAGACACTTCTATTAAATCCTTGAGATACAAAGCCAATTCTGGCAATGCACTCAAGTTAGGACCGAGTTTAAAAAGAAGGTTTTATGTTCTTTATTCATGTACAGTATACTGTGTAATAAAAGCAAGTGTGTGGGTTTACCTGTGGTGTCGTGATGTACTTGATAAATCTGAATGCCTCATCTTCCAGGGTGCGACTCTTACTGGCCCAAGGCTCCAGCTCAATTCTCCACCGGAGAGACTACAGAGAGAGAGAGAGAGAGAGAAAGATTAAAAAGACTGTAAAAACAGCAATGAGAGACCAACAAGAACAGAGAAAAATAGGATGTTTAATGGAGAAACGGATTGAACAAAAAAGGATCAGGTTTATCAGTTGTTCTTTTCCAACCACAGCTGGATGTATGGTACTCAGGACTGTTTGACAGAAATAAATAAAATACATTTTACAACAGATCTGGCGGCATGGTGGCTTAGTGGTTAGCACTGTCACTTTGCACCTCAAGGTTCTGGGTTTGATTGTTGGTTAGACAGGTCTGTGTGCATGGAGTTTTCCCTGCGATTGGTGGGTTTCCATCAGGTTCTCTGGTTTCCTCCCACAGTTGACAAAGAGATGTAGATTGGGCTAATTGGTGTTGCCAAATTTCCCATTTCCACAAGTGTGTAAGTGTTGAATGGAGGTCCTACAACGGCGGTTGCACAAAATGGAAATAGATGTTTTTTTTTATCTCTCTCAGAATTCTGACTTCAATCTCAAGATTCTGACTTTCTTTCTGAATCTCTAATTTATGACTTAAAAGTCAATGTGAAAAAGTGTTACAATTCTGAGATCAAAGGCAGAATTCTGAGGAATAAACTCTGAATTTATATTAAAAGAAAAAAGGAATAACAAAAAAAGAAAGAAAATCCATGTTAAACACTAAAAACTGGGGTATTTAATCTGAGCACAGAATACATTTTCTATTGTTAGTGCTATAAATGCTGTATGCCAGTGAAGACCTTCGCATGAACTGTTTCACATGAACTAAAGTCAGACAATTACAGGGAAGGAATGTACAGACAAATAAATAGGAAGGAAAAAAACAGAGATTCTCAGCCCAGGGTAAAACTGAAGTTATTTCCTGTTCAAATGCACAAACAAACAAACTATCATTTCCAAATGCATTTTAAATTAGTTAATTAATGATGTATGAAAACTCAGTCATTTACAGACGAAGCTCTGAAATTGTAATAATAAGTATTTGCCCCCTATTTAATTCAGTAACCATTTGACCCTTATCTGGGTTGCACCACTGGACAGAATGGTGGTGTGAAGTTACATATGTTCACTGTGTGTCTGCATTCAGTTTAATCATGAAAACCCCTCCCAAATGCTGTTGGGTGGATCGAACCCGGACCCTGGAGGTGCAAGGCGACAGTGCTAACCACTACACCACCATGCCGCCTAAACACAGAATTTAGAAACAGAAATGCTGTTGTTCCAAAAGGTTAGATCTTGAATGGATTAATGTGTTTAGTGAGACATGCACTTTCTCTCTCTATGTTGTTGGAAACGGTTTCTGATTAATTCCAAAACACAACGGACTCTTCTCATTGCTTTGCACGCTTGTGCAAGATGCTTCATGTCTGCTTACAGTACCAGTTGCCCTCACTCAGACTACTGTAGCACAGTAAATGTTTGCTTACCAAGGCAAATGTCTCTGCCATAACTCCATTAGAGTATTACCTGCCAAAAACAGTGAGTTCATTTTCCATTCAGAATTCTGCCAGAAGCTTTTGACAGCTTCTAAAAGCATCTGCTATGGTCAGACTTTACAGCATTTACACTTATTTACACCACTTTGTGTGTGTGTGTAAGTTTGGGTATCATGTTCTGTTATGTGAGTAGCTGACTTTTTTCTTGTCAAATGAATTTCTATGCACATACAGTATGTTCTCGCATAATGCACCAATGAAAATGAAATGTAATAAAATCCACGATCCGTATCAATCATATAATCAGTGTTATTATGTTTATAATTAAATGCATGAATATGTTGGTAGTTGATAGCAGGGATAATAAATCAAATAAACAGTCATCATATTATTGGACACATTTACCCATCTGGAGATCTGCACTGCGAATATGTACTGAAACAATCTGTGGAATGTTTATACAATTAAAGTGGTGCTTGGATGGTAAAACGCTTGAGAACACCTGCACCAGCTGTGGATATGCTGTATAATACTGTACATAACGCTTGTTTTGTAAAGAGAGAAAAATAGACAAGAAAATAAAGAAAAAAAGAGTGGGACAAAGATTCTTACTGTTATGACAATGTAGGTGTGAGTGTGTTTGGTGGGTTATTAATACCTCTAATGTGCACTCCTTATGTGTGTGTGTATGTTTGTGAGAGATCTTGAGAATATTATCACCTTGTAAATAAAATACATAATAATAAGTTGTTCTGTGCCTCTAATTGTAAAAGACAGCAATAAAGAAGAGTGTAATGGTTCGTGAGGTTGGCGGTACAGTTCACTGAGTGCAAATGAAAGACGTTAATGACTCTAGATTCGTCCTTCCATGCTCTTTACACTGATGTCTACTCAACGTGTTTATAAAAAGGAAAAAGGCCCTGGAGCTTTTTCTTTTCTTTTTTTTTCTCAGATATCCCTGTGTAAGGTGAAACGACAGCTAAACTGAGTAAAAGAAAACTCAGAGATCAAGAACAGTACGCAGGTACCATGAAATACTGTAAGGTAAATTATGATGTAAAATTAATTGCTAAACAAATTGCTTTTATTTGTCTATAATTAACAGATGGTGGGTGATTATAAAATGTAAGCCTTTACTAGGCTTTATCTCTATTAGATACATTTTACATAATAATACACTAGCTATCTGGATAAATAAAAAGCACACATTAGTCCTACTTACATACAGTACAGTATGTGATCATTTTAAACTGCAAAAAATGTACCATATATTTTATCCAACTTCATAACTGCTGTATGTGGAAGGGAAGCATTTTAACAAATTTTATCCTCTTCTATCCACACACCTGCAGTGAAATGTCCATTTAAAAATTTGACCTATAAAACTGTGGTACCTAAGTAAACTTTTATAATCCACCATGCCTACTTTTATTAAAAGGTGCAGGTTATTTGTTTGTGCCTCGTACAATGGAAGCCTCACAGTTATGGGATAGCCATTTGATAGCCATCCTATTTCCGGGTCCAAGCTGAAAACTTATTTGTTTAGTCAAGCATAAAGTATTGAACTGGTATGTTTGAATTCTGTCTCCTCTTCTCCCATTCTCTTGAGCTCACTCAGATTTTTGTGCCTGGCTCATCTTTAGTTTTCTCCCTCATGTTCATCATTTCCAGCTTGCTCACAAATGCTTGGACACATATTTTTTATTCATATCAAATATTTGTGTTCTAGTAAAGCTGCTTTGCAACAGCGCTCACTGATAAAAGCACTATACGGATAAAACTCAATTGAACTGACTTGGAATATATCTACTAAGCAAGTTTGCTCTGCTTTAAACATCCAATAGGTTTTTTCGAAAACCTACAAAAACAAAAGCAATAGATTAAGCAATGGCCTTAAGCAAAAGCATACAATATAAAGTTGCTAAAAATATTTGTTGAGAAAGCTTATTTCCTTTTTTTGGAATTAGTTTTTTGTATTTTTGTTTGTTAGAATTTATTAAAATAAAATAAAAAATTCCACACACTGTATAAATCATCATTCTTTGTTCAATTTTTTTGCTTGGATAATGTCTTTATGTTTACAATATAAATAAAACACCCTCATTTATGGACGATGTAATGATTATGATCGTCATATTAAACATTAAAAAAACAACCAGAATATAAGTTTCCCATCAGGCTTTGGGATAAATTGCACAACATGAAAGTTTTCTCATCAACCAGTGCATGCACAAGACATACAAAATGCTGACACTGGTTTGTGCATGCGTTTTTCCCATGTCTGTGTGTGTGTATGTGTGTGTGCTCTGCTGATTGTTCCACAGATGAAAATCAATCCTTCTCTCCTATTTATTTTGCTCATGCTTGAACATGTTGCCTTTCTCACCCCTTTTTGTTTGAAGGCATGATTACAGCATTAAGTTTAGAAACAAAATTATCTCAGTTGCATTGGTACCATATCAATCATCCCTGTGCAGTGCGCCAGGGCGGATATAAAGGAAATCCTGCACTGCTTTAGGCATGGCCAATGGAACAGCATGAACAGAGATTTATTACACAATTAAATCCTATGTTGTTTACAGAGTTATACTGCATAAGAAGTAAAGAGTACATTTTAAACTGTATGTTTGATGAAAAAAAGCATTAAGGTTAAAACCTTGACCCATAAAGTAATAATAAAAACATTAATGAAAAAAATGTTTTTTTTTTCAGAATTAATCAGTAAGCTTATTAAAAGTGAACCATTTTATTTCTCATGCTGTGTGATTTCTCATGCTGTGAGTCACCCAGACTTTATTTAATATTGAGATTTATAACTTGTAGTTCTTAAGCGTGAAATCCGCTCAGTGTCTCGCTCACCCTCAAAGGGAACGTACAGTAATACTATTAATGTAAGGTATTAGGATGATGTTTTAATAATTAAAGAAGTTAATCTGACATAGGCTTGTGAGTATGGTATGTTAAAAAGAAATGTGTAAGTCGTTTTGATGTGAGCTGGAGTAGAGCAGGCTGGAGTGTTCAGAACACACTGTTTAAATTTATACTAACGTAAGATAACAAACTAATAGTTTTTCTGTTTTTTCAGCTTAAATTTACAAAAAAGCTAAGATGAGGAGTGTGCTGGTAGTGCTTCTGTACAAAAGTTGCTGTGTCTGTGTTCATCATGTGTTTGCACAAGTGGTTTTAATTCATGTCTGAACTGTGGAGGAGCTACAGTCTGCATGAAGCTCTAAGGTGATTTTGCTTTCAGGGTTTTCCAGCCATGATTAATGTACACATATACAGTACGTATTTAAAATTTTCATAGTGTTGGGTCTAAGACTACCATTGCCAAGACGGAGGCAAGTCCAAATGTAACAGTGGGGCAAGACCAAGAGCAACACCACGTATGGCCGAGTCCACGTCAACAGCTTATGGTGTACAGTAGTGGTTAGAATAGCTGCCTTTAAAGTAGGTGATTTGGGTTTGCGTCTCAGCAAAGGGGCTGTACCCCACCTGGAATAGGCTCCCGCCCAACCACAACCCTGTACATAGGATAAGCAGTATAGATGATGAATGAATGAATTTAAGGTACAGTACTGTGCAAAAGTCTTGAGCCCCCTGTAATTGCTACATATTTTGCTTCCAAAGGCAATCATAAAAACCATCAAACCAGTGAGAAACAGGTGCAGATGATGACAGACGATCAGGCTAGTAGATTGGTAGACTGGTGATGCCGAATGCTTTAAATGTTCAATTTGTAAACTGTATATTTAGGCAATTTGTAGTTTGTTGCAGTAAAACATTTGTTCCAATTTCTGTATTTTAATCCACATCATGTAATTTAATTAAATACTTTAAATTGCTGTTGTGGTCTCAGGTATCACAATTTTTTTTAGACAGAAGCAAGACGTGATTGATTTGTTTCTGCAAGTGCAATCTCAAGACTTTTATAGATTTAATGTTGTCTCATCTGCCTGTTTTATATACAATATCATATATTTGTTGTGTTTTGGGAAAATCAAGTGGATGTTACTTGCATTAAACTTTTTTGTACTTACATTTAAATTTTGCATTGATTTTAAAATACTACTTTTGACACAAAAAAGCTCTGAATAGTCTTACTACACAGTATAATCTGCCAATCAAAAGGTGCAGGCTACTTGTTGGTGACATGTATCACTGAAATATTTTCTTAATTCGTTTTATCAATTTGTTCAAGAAATGCAGTCAGAACAGGTTAAGTAAAAATATTAGATGCTATTAAATAATAAATGATGTAGAATTATTTAACATGCTGAAAAACAAACTTTTTGAAATTAGCTAGTTCTGTCACATGTGATATGTTTTTTTTTTTTTGGAAATAATGTCATGGGTACACAAATTCACAAATTGTCAAATGACTGCACCAGGAGATTCATTAGATGTCACTTTGGGTCTTCATGAGATTAAATCAAGGATAAAGCTGCGTAAGGAACTTTCCAGAATGCTTAAATGGTTTGTGACACCTGTGTCACTATGGCTTCTTACGGCTTTGGAATTTGGTCATTTAATATATTTAAAATAAATAATCCCAAATGCCGCATAATGGTTGGTTGACACTGATATAGTTTCTAAAACTGGTTGTCTTCTGTTGGTGTCTGTATGGGATATTTGATTTTTAAGCTGACAGATAACATTTGTCGTAGTGTATCCTATTTCAACTTATTGGTAGGCAGCAAAGGACAGTGGGGGATGCTTTCTATTTCTTTCTCTCTCTTACTCTTTAAAATACCCTCAGACCATGTTACTACAGAGATAATAAACCTGGAACAATTAAATTAACTTCATAAAATATATATATTTTCTATACTATTTCTCAAAACATACTGTATTTGGAGAGATAATATGTTTGTAGAAAGCTATGGCATTAACATCAAGTTGGCCGCACCATTGCTTCTATTCTAGCCTCTACTCTTTCGGAAAGGCTTTTAACTACATTTTGGAAATTTTGCCAAGAGGATTAGCAAGCGTCTCATTTTCAGTTATGTGGCCTGGGATGAATGTTACAGTTTATCCCAAAGGTGTAAACTTGGTTTGAAATCAGAGCACTCATGTTCTTCACATCAACTTAATCAACCATGTGTTCATGGAGCTCACTTTGTGCACAGGAGCATCCTCAGGCTGGAACAGGTTTTATGCACTTTACTTCTAATAATAAAGCATACAAAGACATTTTATATAATTCTGTACTTCCAACTTAGTGGCAAACATTGCATCAACATTGCCACAATGTGATGTTCAGTCTTTTGGCCATACTGTATAGTGTAATTCTATGCTTCTGCTCTCATAATATGAAAAATAATGTTGTAAGTTTCCAAACTCAAATATTAATAGGCTTGCTACTTTATACTCCTGTCCAACCGCCAAAAAATAAAAACAGCCTACACAGTACTTGTACAAGCCATGTGTTCTTTCTTATCTTTTCATGGTGGATTATTCAGGCTGTTTTGTTAGCTCTTTCTGTTTACAGTATGCATATTTTAGACTGGATGTCATCTGTGTGTATGAGACACTCCTCGTTTTCCCTCTGAATGCGTGTGGTCCAGATGGTTAATGTCAGTTATATCAACATGGTACAATCTCAGATGTAGAAACGTTTGTTAATGTGGATTTCTGTTTATAATTTTGTGTGTTTATTTTGCAGTTCACATAAATACAATACAGAAGTGTTGTTTAATATATACTATATTAATATATTATTTAAACTGTAAATAAAGAATTACAGGGAGTAATGACAATTAGTTTAATCGATTGAGTCATAGCTAATTCTTAATTCTTTAGCAGGCTAACAAATTAGAACTGGCAAGGACACAATGAGACAACAAACACTTTAAACTTTAAAAATCCACAGTGATTTATAAGAACGGTCTTTTTTCTTTGTGGCTTAAAAACCTCCACATTAAAACCACCTTGTGGAAATGATCCAGAGTTCATTTCCTGTCCTGTTTTAATTTGTATTGAGTTCTTACGGTTTAAGCTACTGCATTAGCATGTTAGCATTGTTAGAAATTTACACTCACTCTGACATTATCTATACCGTTTTTATCCTGTATTCAGGGTCGCAAGGGGCCTGGAGCCTATCACAGGAGACTTGGGGCATGATGCAGGGTACATCCTGGACAGGGTGCTAATCCATTGCAGGACACACACACTTACAGGCTCATCCACACACTATGGGCAATTTGGGAATGCTAATTAGCCTAATTTGAATTTCTTTGCAACGTGGGAAGAAATTGGACAACACAGAGGAAACCCACCAAGCACGGGGAGAACATGCAAACTTTATGCACACAGACACAAAGGCGGGAATCAAACCCGGACCTTCACGGTGCAAGGCGACAGTGCTAATCATTTGACTGTGATAATCTTTTATTTATGCTCCATATTTATCTGGCTATTCAAATAATTACCAAATCGTTGCGCTTACATTCCTGTCCATTAGCAATGTCACTAATCCTGTGTCCAGCTTCATCTGTTGCACCAATAGTAAATGACTCCATCTTGCCAAAGCACTGCCAGTGTTTGATCTGGTTTTACTGGATTTTATTCATTGATTGATGTTTGAAGCACTGTGTGGTTTTCCGTTTGTAGGAGAAGTCATGTATGAATATATCAAAGCAGGTGCAGGTACAAAGGTGCTTTATTACAGAACTTTTAGACAAATGCAAAATACCAGATGAAAATCTCAGGTTGAGTCCTTAAAGCCTCAGCAGACCAGCTAGCACTGGTGTTCACTGTAATACTCAAATTGTATTTATCACATACACAGTCATACACAGTATGATATGCAGTGAAATGCTTATACAACCTTATGACCTTAAAATTTGAATTATCAATAGAAATAAAAAAAAATAGGGAATGGAATTAAGAATAAAATATAAAATACGGGATAAACAAATACACAATAATGTCTGTACAAATTCGAAAAATATGAAAAATGTGCAAAACTGTACAAAATGTAATGGATATAAATGTCCAGAAAGTATGCAAAAATAAAATGACCAGAAGTGTGAAAAATGAAATTAAGTATAAATGTCTAGAAATGTCCAGAAATATCCAGGGTAAGTGCAATTGTGCCTAAATGTACAAATGTATAATGTCTATAAATAAATTATAATTGTCAGGTGAGAAATGTCCATAAAGTGCAGTGTGCAAAAGGATGTTTTGGTGTGTGGTGTTTTGGTTGCAAGACCTTATTGCATGCGGGAAGAAGTTTCTCCTCAGTCTGTCTGTGTTGGCCTTCAGGGAGCGGAATCACTTTCCTGACCGCAACAGGGAAAACAGTCCATTGTTGGGGTGGCTGAGGTCCTTCACGGACTTCCTGGCCTTGGTCCAGCACCCACTGCTGTAGATTGAGTGCAGGTCAGGGAGCTCTGTGCGGATGGTGCGCTCGGCTGATCTCACCACCCTCTGTAGAGCTCGTCTGTCCTGCATGGTGCTGTTCCCAAACTAGGTCGTGGTGTTTACCATCAGGATGTTCTCTATGGTGCAGGAGTAAAAGTTCCTAATCACCCTGGAAGGCAGTCTGAAATCTCTCAAGCGTCTAAGGAGGTAGACGCTGCTGGGCCTTTTTCACCAAGTGTTAATGTGACAGGACCATGATAGGTACAGCGTGATGTGGACACCGAGGTATTTAAAGCTGTCCACTCTCTCCACTGGGCTCTCGTTGATGACAGGGGTTTGGTAGTTCCTCTTTTGCTTTGTACTGAAGTCCACTATCAACTCCTTTGTCTTGCTGACATTTAGAAGGATGTTGTTCCTCTGGCACTAGTTCTCCAGATTTCCAATCTTCTCCAGGTTGGCCATCTCGTCGTTGTCAGCGATCAGGAAACTTGATGAATGTGGTGGAGTTAGTAGTTGCCACGCAGTCGTAAGTGTACAATGAGTACAGCAGGGGACTCAGAACACAACCCTGGGGGGCTCCAGTGTTGAAAGCGAGAGCTAGTCAGAAAATTGGAGATCTACTGACACAGAGATGAGCCCCAGGTGCTCCAGCTTGGTGGTGAGCTGTAGTCAACATAAAGCATTTTAACATAATTCCCCCTTCAAGTGTCCAATCGGTAATCTGCACATGCTTTAAAGAGTCTGTTATTGTTTCTGTCCCAAAGAAACCCCATCCTGTCTGCCTCAAACACTGTCGCCCGGGTCAGAGACTGACTTCATCATCCTCTGCTGATGATGCCATCTCACACCTCCTACACACAACCCTAACTCACCTGGACACTAGGAAAGGGAAATGTTATAATTCCCTCCATACTCAATCTACAGCAAGCGGTGCTGGACGAAATCTAGGAAGATAGTAAAGGACATCAGCAACCCGAGAAATGGACTGTTCTTCTTTATTAGGGTCAGGAAAGCAGTTCCACTCCCTGAAGGCAAACACAGGAAGGAAGACCACATAGGACTAAACTGATCAGACTTGCCTTTGATTCCTCCACACCTGGTTGATGAAGGGCATTACTCAGCACATTGCACATTAGCACATGACTCATAGTTTGCACATTTCTTGTTCTTGTTTAAGCATTTCACTGCATTTCATTCTGGGGATGGTTGTATAAAATGCGGAGAAAAGTTGTTAACAGGATACAGGATACAGGCCCTGGTCCGATGGTGAACAAGAAAGAATAACCAGAAAAAGTAAACTAGTATATAAAAAAGACACCATGGAAATAAAATACACCTTGGTTACATTAGGTGTGCTAACATTGGCGGTCATGTTTGTACGCTATTTATGTAGTTTAATAGATTAACATGTTTTTGTGCAAATGTCATTAAACAATTCTTTTTTATCATGCTTTACATACGTTTCTGAATATTTATAAAAGTACGGATTTGTAAAAATTTACTTTTTTACCTTGTTCCAGTATGGAGCTCTGTGAAAAATGTATGATGTACAGTATAGTAATGAGAACAGACATATGGCATGTGTAATGTTCTTGTCTAAGAGCCCTATTGTTGCTGTTGCTTATGTGAGAGGCTGAAACTAAATAAGGGCTTTTATGCACTCCAGGATGTTGCTGCATGTCGGGTAAAAATCTAGCTGGAAGAAGAAAACGGCGACAAAGGAATATTCAGTGATAAGACAAACTAGACATTGTGTGCCGTCGAGAGCAAGTGAACCAGTGTGTGTATGTGTCATTGTTCATTTGTGTGTGGTTAAGAGAGAGAGTGTGAGATAACAGAGAGGAACTGAGGGCCGTGGTGTGTATGTGTGTGGAAGTCTGAGCTCCTGCTGTGATGTGTCACAGTGTCCGCAATTCCAACATCGTGATCAGACAAGTAGGTCTTTACAGTCCACACTGCACACACACACACACACACACACACACACACACACATACACGAGAAGAAAGAGAGCAGAAAACTTTACTTGGGTGTGTTTTTTTTCATCTCTGTGGATTGTTCATTCACACAAAGTGATTAGGATTGGAAATGCATATCCACACTGGGACAGCCTTCTCAATCCAGACCCCACATCAGATATGATGCACAAAGCCTTACTCACTAATCCAAGTCATTTGTATCCACAGAAGACACTTTCTCTGAGGGATCGCATTATAACTATACATCTGGCCTTCTTCTGTGTGTGTGTGTGTGTGTGTGCGTGTGTGTGTGTGTGTGTGTGTAAGACAACAATTCAATTACCAGGGTTTTGCTTGAGATTTAAATGAGCCTGCAGTCTTAATCGGCTTTTTGTCACTTTACAATAAGAGCCGCTTCTGTGGACTGTGCTCCAATGATGCAGCCTTAAAAATCTATTTTAATTCCGGCAGCCCGGAGGAAATGACAAAAATGAAAAAATATTTTAAAAAGTAAGGTAAAAAATGTTTAGCATTCAAGCAAGAGCTTTGGACACACCTTCTCACTTCATAGTCATTCCTGACTTGTTATTTCTTTCGACATTATAGCATCCAAAATATACAATAATCTCCTTTGAACAGTTGATAATGAGATGTTTCTGCTACTTCTGCTCTGTAAATCCTTAATAACGGCTCTAATCTGAGGTGCTGGTTGTTAATTGGTGATTTCTGAGGCTGGTGATTCTAAATGAACTTCTCTTCTGCAGCAGAGGTATGTTCTGGTCTTGGTGGGTGTGTAACTGCTTAGAATGGGACACGATCCACACCATATCTACACTACATGTTGTACGTTTACATCCTGGACCAGTGCACAAAGACACTTTAATAACTTTGCACACCTACCTTCACAACTACACTAAATGTTTACGTTTACATCCTGGACCAGCGCACAAAGACACTTTAATAACCTTTGCACAAAGACACTTTGTTCTATGCATATTTGCACACCCAGTACAGTATATTTCAATTTGTACAGTATATTTCTATTTTTATGTACATCATATTTCTA
Source organism: Clarias gariepinus (assembly GCF_024256425.1). Lineage (NCBI taxonomy): Eukaryota > Metazoa > Chordata > Actinopteri > Siluriformes > Clariidae > Clarias > Clarias gariepinus. The sequence goes on along the minus strand of NC_071101.1, from coordinate 39,037,929 downwards.
TTTTTATTTTTAGTTCTATTTTTCCTAGTTTTATTTAATTTTTCTATTTAATTTTTCTATCGTATTTCTTTTATTCATATTTATTTCTTATTTGTAAACTTTAATTCTCTTTTAGGGTCACTGGCAGTCGTATAAGCATTTCACTACATTTCGTACTGTGTATGACTGTGTATGTGACAAAAAAAATTTGAATTTGAATTTGAGGTGGAAGGAAACTGGAGAACCCAGAGGAAACCCCTTATAGACACCAGAACATGCAAGATTCCACACAACATGAAAACAAAAATGAATAAATCAAAGAATAAAATTATACAGAAATCAAACTCTCACTCACCCTTCTGTCTTTCTGTCTGCCCGTGAGGTGGCACGTGGGCACTGACTCACTCAATCCTCTGCTTTCCTCCAAAACTCCCAGAGTCCTGGTGTGTTTTTGAGGTTCCTTTGTGGGAGCAAGTGTCCTCCGGCTCTTCACATAAAATCCCTTAAACTCTACATAGACATGAGCGCCGAGGCACAGAACAGAGAACAGGACACACACGCGCACAAAGACACACCTGTTCATCCTCTACTTCTGTGTTCTTTGGTTCTTCAGGGACCTGCATGTTTCTCCATTTCTCTCCATTACCAGGTGACTCTCACATGCACTGTGGTGAAGTTTTTCCTTCTTTCCCCGGGTCTGGTTAATCTTTGTTCTGCTTGCTCATCCCATTTTCTTTACAGAATGCACTCTGGCTACAAAGTGCACCATGTGTAAATATCTACAGTGTGTGTGTGTAGAGTGCATTCAGAATTTGAGGAACTCCCTCCCTCTCCCTCCCTGTCTCTAATTTTGGGACCTCCCCCTCTCACAGTCAGCAGTCATCTGTCCTGCGGTCTGTATCAGAAGCGTCTGCATTGTTGGCACGCTCAAATTCAGGCCAGATGGCAAAAGAAATTTCCTTCATCTCCTTTTAGCTCCAAACAGCCGGTCTCCAAAACCAAATGGTGCTTTAAAAAAGGCATAACTTTGAAAGCAAGTACTGTAAATAGCAGGAAAGCCCTTATTTCAAAGGAATAAACGCAGACATGGATTCCAAACTCAATGACTCCCCAGACTTCTTTCTTTAACATATAAAACAAATTCAAGACTAATAGCTTGAACCCAGTGCTGATGTTATGTTATCTTATTCCTCTTGTTTTTTTGCAACATATTTTCAATATTCCCGTTTAATCCCGACCCAGTGAGCATGCAGACTAAACCTCAGTTCGTCTTTAGTGGATGTAGTCCTTAAAACTTAAAGCATTTTGTTTGTTTTTTAATAAACATATACAGGGTTCAGGATTGTGCAGTACTGAGTGACATCCTTTTTTCAGCACAAAATAAGCAAAATGCTAAATAGATTTTTATTTCATTTTAACCAACTATACAAACATGACTCAGCAAAAATAAAACAAAAATACAGATGCACACGATTGAGTGTTTTTATGGTTGTTTTCGGTTGTTTCTATCACCAAAAATAATAATAATATCCTCATTTTGGCAGGTGGTGTAGTGGTTAGCACCGTCGCCTTGCACCTCTAGAGTCCGGGTTCGATTCCTGTCTCTGTGTAAATGGAGTTTGCATGTTCTCCCCGTGCTTGGCGGATTATTTCCACGAACTCTGGTTTCCTACCGCAGTCGAAGGACATGCAGAAGCTAACTGACGTTCCCAAATTGACCAAAGCGTGTGAATGAGTCTGAGTATGTGTATGGATTGGTTTCCACCTCGTGCCCCAAGTCTCCAGGTATAGGCTCCAGGCTCTCCGCTCATTTTAAGAGTTCCACATTTTTGCGACATCATTCCCATATTCCGGTAGTGGTAAAATGTACCCTTTATAAAAGTAACTATACATTTCATTCTACTTTATGCCTCTTCTATCAACACCCACTGGAAAGGCTTTCTATATTAGCACTTTTTTAAATTGTTATTGACCTATGCTATGTTTCCGGCACAGATCTGTGCCACTTGAGTTTTAAGGGTTTTAATACTCCAGAGGTTTTAAACTCATCTTTAAGACACCTTTAATATGAGTACTTTAGGAAATTAGTCCTGAAGACATCTAGGGTGTTAACGTTTTCAGGTCTGAAAGACATTCTCATTAGATCCTGAATATGTCCTTGTTTGGGCCCACTGGGGAAAATATGCAAAGTGCTTTTGTGTTTACTCTGACTACAGTACATCAATTCAAGCACCTAAAATGTCACATGACTAACAATGTCTGTGTAGAAATTAATATTTTCAATGACACACTGCAAAGTAACAGATGTTTGGAGAAAGCAACTAAACTAAGGCACGTCAAAGCGCAAGAGTTGATAATTGCTGGTTTTGCGTACACTGGACGTAAAAGTAAATAGAGAAAACGTACATGAGACATTTAATCACACAATGTAATGTCAGTTTCTACAGTCCCTAGAATTAAAGCTAAAAAGTAAAGAAAAATGTATTGTGTAATGTGAAAGTACTTTAGAAGTACAATTGCAACAAGACTTGCATTGTTGCCTGAAATTGCTTAAAACTCTTAAATGCATATTTACAAAGGTTCGGTGTTGGAAAATGATTTAAATATATTATTATTATTATTATTATTATTTGGTTAATGTGTAAAACATTCTCCAGTACTCCAGTCGTTGAATTATCCACCATCTGACCTTCCTTATATGGTTATTGCTTCCTGTTTCTGTTGCCATGGCAGTTAATTAGTCACATCTGCTTCTTGTTATCCATTATTATTTTCCTATCTACTCTACTCCTTAGGTTTCCCTATGTGCAAGTGTGCCTCCTACATCTCCTTAGCTATGGCTTATTTCTGAAGGTGCTTTTTAGAATCTTTACTTTTATGCATGTGACCATACTGCCCCCTGTCGGACACCCATTGCTACTATCATGACAGTTACTCATTGTCCTGTGCTCCAGCTGCATCATGGCCATCCACTGTAACAGTTCACTAAATCTTCTCACACATTTAATTAGTTGTCATGATCTATAGTACTGCAAATACTCCCCTTTTTCACTAAATTTATTCAGTACATCCTAAAATAAGATTACATGAACCATATAGGCAGCCCGGTGGCTTAGTCATTAGTGGTTTAGTGGTTCGATTCGGAACGTGGTCTGTGTGTATGTAAGTTTGCATGTTCTCCCCGTGGTTGGTGTGTTTCCTCCAGATACTCTGGTTTGACCCTGTAGTGTGTGAATGAGCGTGCGTGTGCGATGGATTGCCACCCCTTCCAGCCTTGTGCGCAAATTCCCTTGGAAACGCCTCCAGGCCCCATTCAAACTGTACAGGATACGGGGTATAGACAATAAAACACATATTAAATTACTAAATAATTCTATATATTTTGTAAAGCTGTAATTAGTATTATTTTATAGGCAATTTTGACTATTACTCACCGGGCCACTTTATTAGGTACACCTGTTCAGCTGCTCATTAATGCAAGTATCTAATCAGCCAATCACATGGCTGCAACTTAATGCATTTTGTCACATAGACATGGTCAAGATGATCTGCTGAGGTTCATACTGAGGAAGAAATGTGATTTAAGTGACTGAACAATGTGGCATAGTTATGAAACTGCTGATGTATTGGGATTTTTAAGCACTATCAGTGCTATCAGTAGTGTTTACAAAAAGTGGTCTGAAAAAGAGAAAATATCCAGTAAGCGGCAAAGCTATGGGCAAAAATGTCTTCTTGATGCCATGAGGTCAGAGGAGAAAGGCCAGACTGCCTCATGGCAATTGAAAGACGACAGTAACTCAAATAATCTTGTTACAACCAAATGCCGAAAAGCATGCCACATGCCGAAAAGCATCTCCGAACACACAACACATCGAACCTTGAAACAGATGGCCTACAACAGCAGAATATCTCACCGGGTGCCGCTCCTGTCAGCTAGGAACAGGAAATTGAGACGACAGTTCACATGGGCTCAGCAAAACTGGGAAAATAAAAGATTAAATATTGGAAAATTGTCTGATCTGATAAGTTCCGTTCAGATGGTAGCGTCTGAAATTGGCATAATCAATATAAAAGCTTGGATCCCTCCTGCCTTTTATTAAAGGTTCAGGTTGCTGCTGGTGGTGTAATAGCGTTCTTGGGTCCTTCAGTACCAATTAACCATTATTTAAATGCCACAGGATAAAATGCCATGTCAGAAAGCTAAAATTATGTCAACCTGGTTTCTGGAACGTGACAATGAGTTCAGTGTACTCAGATGGCCTCCACCGTCACCAGTTCTCAATCCAACAGAGCACATTTAAAGGATCACATTATTACAAAGAAGTCTTTGTTACAATCATTCAGTTGTTTTTTACTAAGATTCAAGATTCAAATAACTTTATTAATCCCAGAGGGTTCAGTTGAGGTCATGGTTAATCAGTAAATTAATAAAAAATTATGATCTGCCTTTTAATAGTTAATTAAACACTTTGGAATGTGGAATATTGGAACAACACTTTGTTGTTTGGAATATTTATGTGTGTATAAGAGAAACCAAATGATGATGGGTTATGGTCACGTGACTTGATGTGAAGCAGAAGTACAGGGCCTTGCAAAGGTATTCATAGCCCTTGAACTTTTCCACATGTTACAATCACAAACTTTCCAGTTTCCAAAAGTTATTTCACGTGATAGACCAGCACTCCTCTTATGAATACTTTTGCAAGGCACTGTAAGAAAGAACTTATTTTATAATTGCATTCCTAAATATGGGCCATGATCCTTAATGCATCAGTTGTGATGTTCAGATGTACTGTAATATCGCTTTTAATTTTTAAGTTTCACACTATTGCTTTGCCCCAGTAGTATATACATCATGATTTTTTTTTTTAAACAGATGCCATTATATGATTTTTGGATTGCAATTATAATAACACACATTTTACCTACAGTGGAATTCTTAATAAACATAGACATGATTATCCATCAGAATATAGACACTGTGGAGCCCAAAGCTTGATTTTTCTCTCTCTTCGGCCAAAAAAAAAAACATTCCATGCTACAATTAATTAAAAAAAAGATGTCTGGTATTAACAACAACAAAAAAAATGTTAAAAAGGAAAAAAATGAAAAAGGGGTGGAAACTGGCTACTGAGTTGAGATTTGCAGGTGACCCCAAAGAGGAGGTGGGACCGGGTTCTGGGGACACATTACATTTCCCTGGGTTGATAATCAGTGGTGGAACTTTATATGTCTTTATGGGCTTTTTCCACTTTTGCTCTGTATACCCTGGAACCACTGTTTCACATACTGAGGATGAATGAGTATTTAATAAAGTCCTAAATATTAAATATGCTCCAGTTGTGTTCCTAATGCTCCTGATATGCTGTAAGCTATAATGAGAACAAAGTTGAATGGAATTATCACAAAAAAAAAATTCTGTTCCCATGTTTGCACATACTGTACACACACTGTACTCTGATCACCCCTATCAGGAAACCTTGATGTGTGGGAACTCTCCAGCTGGATGACGAGATGAAGGTTTCATACTGTATGCATCCCTGCATTGTATGAGCATGTAGCGAAGAAATAAAAATGCTTTGCCTTCTACTCTAAAGGTTCAAGTTGCAGCACAGGTTCTTTGTAGGGCCATTAACCTCAGCAGGAATGCTTTGATTTAGAACTTGGACTAGGGCCCTGGAACAGGAGTATTTAACATGAAATATCATGTGGGGGACCCAGATTAAGCCTCTTTTTATGAGGTTCATTATTTCTTACCTCAGGCTGGATTTGATTGCATTTCCCTTATTTCAATCCTTCTGTTATAAAGTGCAGCTACAAAAATCCTGCTGATGAAAAAATCACATAAATTTCTAATATAAGTGGAAAGATCAAACGATTTGGTTTAATGCATTCGTTTTTATAGGCAATGATTGAAGTGAATTGGAGCAACAATTGAAATCAGTAATGACTGATTTTAACTTGATTATTTTTAGGGGGAAAAAAGATAGACCACTGAGCTACAGAGCTTCAACACACTGATTAGAAGTCTTCATTCACACCATCAACAATTAACAATAGGCCTATTGAGGATTTTTAATAAAGCTGATCAGAGGCTACATAATCATGTCATTTTGTTTTACAGATTCGGTGTCACAATCAAAAAAAATTTTGCCTCCTAATGAAAATGGCATTGTCTTGCATTATGTAAAAGCTTAAAGTTTATACCTATAATTTCACGTGATCATATAGTAAGCTTATCCACATGTACCGAACATTACAGAACAACTACATTCTATTGACTATTAATGTTCGTGTATAAAAATACCTGTATGGAAAAAAAGTCATTATCTGAATGCATGAATCTCAGCAAATATATTTTTGAGATGTTATAGTGCGGAAAGAGCGAGGTGAAATCCAACCAATGTGCACTGAGGGTACTCAGAGGAGAATGGGCGCATTGATGGCATCATGGACTTAAAGGTCTGCACAGGCATTATGTACAGTATGCAAGCTTGCAGAAACTAGTGAAGAAATTATGCAGTGGAATTTTGAGCAGGATTATGGTCCAAATTAAATGCTTTATTTAATGTTTAATGTTAACAGAATGTTTGTGGTCAAATTAATGGCAGTTGGTTTAACATGTTTTTTTTTTCTCTATAATTAAGTGGAATTAATGCATTGGTAAGGTGGAGCTTATGAGTCCAGATATTTTTGGAGGCCAGTGAAAATGTGACATGATCAAATATTTACACTGTAATTAATAATTAATTCAAACCTGAAATTCTTTTTTGTCCAAACAGCTGTGAGAACATCTATTGTTTTTGTTTACTTAAGATATGATAAGTTTAACAGTAAAATTAGATAACTCCATTTATATTCTTGGGAGAAACCTTTTTAAAACACAATTTTTAGAAGCAGACAAACACACTATGGGAAATTTTGGAAATGCCAGTTAGCCCACTAGCATGTCTTTGGACTGTGGGAGGAAACTGGAGTACGCTGAGGAAACCCACCAAGCATGAGAAGATCATGGAAACTCTACACACAGACCTGAGGCAGGAATCAACCCCCCCCCTTTAACCATTTTAACCAAAACTCACTGACTTTGAGTAGAGAAAAAGCAAATCAAGTTTACTGTGGACAGACTTTGACAAATCAGAATCGGCAAAAATGAAAAAAAAACCTCTGTAGAAAGCTGGGAGGTTTCCGTGGTCTTCTTAATTTCTTGTTTATTAAGTTCCCCTTTTTAACCAGATTCTTTGTGACATTAAATCAGATCACTTCATGTCACTCCCATCTTTCTTATAAACTTTTAGCACAATTACTTTAGGTCTCAAATTTTCCTCTTATTGTCCTGTGGTCCTGTATACTGGAGTATAACAAATAACTAAGTCTACTAATTATCATAAATATGACATTTTAAACAGATTGTAATTACTAGTTCTGATTCTATAATGTGTTAATTATTAAGTGTATAATAAGCTCATTGCATACTTTACTGTCCTACTTATTTCCACTAATCCTGATAGCCCCATCAGCCTTAATCCCACTTCACCTGTGATTATCTTAACAATTCTGATGAGTGCTTATTCATTTGCCGTCACTACAGCACCATGCATGATCCTCAAAAAATGTATCTACCATAAAATTCAGTACCTTGCTATATACTGCACACTATATATGCAGATAATTCTGCGCTGTAAAAACGCATTTCTGGTTAGAAGCTAAGTGTATTTCGTTGCCTTGTACCTACAAGTTGAATCTAATTTAATCTAATCTAAAAAGTGGAAGTCAGTCTGTTCGCCTTTTCCTGCTCCGGGCTTACCTCAGCAGTTCTGAGCAGGCGGTTAGATTTGATTTTGTGCACTTTGTACCTTGAACTTACACGTTGTCTGGATGTCTGGACTAACTTCCTCCTTTTGTCATCCCTACAGTATGTCTCAGCTTCCTTCTGGGCTTACTGCTTTATATGTTGATTTCATTTAGATACCTTATATATAATATATAATTGAAAACCAAAAAAAAAAAAAAGATGTACACCCAAGACTCAGAAAGTGGACTTGGGTAGCTCAGAGGTTATAGCATTGGACTTCTAATCCAACCACCACCAAGTTACCACAGCTGTGCCCTTAAGCAAGGCCCTTCACCCTCAACTGCTCAGATGTATAATAAGATAAAAAGGTTCATGGTGTCTGCCAAATACCCTAAATGTAAAATGAACAAACCAGTGTGTGAGTGTGTGACAATATCCCCAGCTCTTCCCTGATCTTTTTACTCTGGATTAAATGACACTTTAAAATAGCTGATAATGAATAATTACACCCTAGTACTGTACTGTATGTCACTGCGAAGTGCTCGTCTCTCTCGAATGTCCCTCCAGTAACCTCCCCCTCTGAGCTGGGCTGTACTCTGGGGGGCAACATTTAGCCTACAAGAAGTGACCGCTCCAAAAAAAAATCCTCACACAACCTCAACATGAAAAACGGTGTAGAGCAGCTGTTCGACCACCTTGGCCACTTCAACAGGTAGGCTTTGTTTGTTTGCTTATTGGTTTTTCCAAACCTCATGCTGATATATAATACAAGGCAGTGACAGGTTATGTATTTTTACAAAGTTATGCTATCCATTATGGCACATTATCTTATGGTATATGTTTTAATATGGAGACACAGTTTATATCACATGCGTGGTGCAAAATATTAAATTTAGAAAAGAGATATTTTTAGCTAACAGTGTAAACACGGTTATCATCTTCTCAGCCATTGTGTAACTCTTATCTGTGACGAGTGTGTGTGAGTGATAGCGTCCACTTTCAAGCCAGCCTCATGTTTTTTTTTATATATATATATATTTCTGGCTCACATTTGCAAACTATCATCAGACCTAGACACATTTTTAGCAAATTTAACTGTTAGGCTTGAAATTCCATGTTTCACGTAAACATTACGACATCAGTTCAGTATTAATGTTGTTGTCAAGGTTAGTGTTTTTTTGTTTGCTTGTTCTTTTAATTGTCTGTTAATTTGTTTTGCATTGTCTAAGTGTCAGCCAAATTCCGTTTTGGACATGTCTATGTCAAGGATGTACATACCAACAGTTTGGAAACCTGACCATCACAACCATGTGTGTTGTTTTGTTTCCCCATGCTGTTGCAACAAACTTTGAAGCACTTAGTTGTCTAGTATCCAACTTCATGTTTTGATTGCCTTTTACTAAAACTAAGCATTACATTGCATCTGTGTATAAAGTGAGCTCCAAATTGGTGTGAAAAAACTCACATGTCCTGCACAGACCCCTGACATTAACCTTGGAACTGGAACTGGAACTCCGAATTGTTGTTGAACTGGAACTCCTACTCATAGCCTGACATCAGTGCCTGACCTTATTAATGTTCTTGTAGCTAAATAAACAAAACACCTCACAGCAACACTCCAAAATCTACTGCTATTAATACATTAATCCACCGTTCAGAGGAGATGTTCTTGAGCCAGGTGCTCATGGTCAAAGAATCCATTATTTCAGAAGAACAGCAAGCAGAAGAGATCAGTGGCAAACTGTCGTTTGGTCTGATCAGTGAGATCTCAAAATTAAGTTCACACTCCACCAGCATGGCTACTACAGCATTTTGCATTGACATGCCATCCCATCTGGTTTGCACTTAGTGGGAGCGTCATTTGTTTCCAAACAGGACAATGACCCCGGACACACCTCTAGGTTATGTAAGAGCTATTCGTCCAATAAGGAGAGTGACAGAGTGCTGCATCAGATAACCTGCCTTCCACAATCATTCTATAATACATCCAATTGAGATGGTTTGGGATAAGTTGGACCAGAGAATGAAGGTAAAGCAACCAACAAGTACTCGACACCTCTGGGAACTTCTTCAAGATAGTTGGAAAACCAATTTCAGATGACTTCTTCATGAGGCTGACTGATAGAATGCTCAGAGTGTACAAAACTGTCATCAAAGCAAAAAGTGGCTGTTTTAAAGAATCGAAAATATAAACCATATTGTGGGAGCATTTTCTTTTGTTGACTCCATAATTCTGTAATAGTTCTGCCATAATTTCATTGTCTGCAGTATTAATATTCAATGTTGAAAAACAACAAAAATAAACAAAATCCATAAAATAAAATGTATGTCCAAACTTTTGGCTGGTACTGTAACTAGTTTACAGCTCTAGGCTTCATCTCGGGTTCTCTCCATATCCCCATGTGGATTTCCTCCAACTTCTCTGATTTCTTTCTGCCTTCCAAAACCATCAGCAGACAGACTGACTAAGATTTACTGACTCTAGGTCTGTGCACAAAGTGTCCTTGCCTGCCATATACCCTTGGATTCAACATGATCCTACACAACCTCAACCAAGATAAGGTGCTTACTGAAAGTGTGTGTGTGTGAGTGAGTGAGATCAGTACCACATATGAGCAGATAGGATGTCCAGTTGATTAAGCCATCTGTGCCTCTTGAAGGAACCAGTCATATTTGGGCCACGTATCTTTTACAGTAAACACAGCCTTTAAGTTTTATTTTCTATTAGCTGCCCAATTTAGGTTTGAGTGCTGAATTCTGAATGCTGTTGTGTAGAGGAGAACGTTGACCTTACAGTAGGTCAGTGCCATTGGTGTATCAGGAACCTCAGAGGTCATTGAAACAGTACCTAACCCTAAACCTAGGCCTATATTTGACTGGTCATGGTATTTTTGAAGGATTGGTGACATTCCCTGATAATCACTTACTGTTACGTCCTACATTAATTTGTTTTGGAAGGAACTTTGACTCTTTGTTTCCTTTTTTTAAAATAAGCTTTTTAACTAATAATGTAGGTTTCAGTGGTACTGTACTGTAACTCAGCTGTTTAGGGCTTTGGGTTACCGTGAGTGACGAGTGGGTTACTGTATCATGGCTGACCCTACACTCTGACCCCTGTTTCCTATCAAGCTGGCATTTGTGAAGATAAGAGTTTCATTACAGTATACTGTGTGTACTCTATATGTAACAAATAGGGGCTTCTTCTACTTACCCACCTAAATTGTACTCACAATATAAGGTTATCTATAAAAATTATTTATATTTAGACTTTTGTCAAAAGTAAGATACACATGAACCTTGTATTGCAACTGGGATGCATTAATGGTATTGCGTGAGATCATTATATAATGTTTTGATTTTTAAACATAAAAAAATGCATTTTTGCTAAAGATTATCCATAAGAAGAGACATTGTACTGACACTACATCCTCACTCACTAGGTTTCAAGCCTGCGTCTACTTCGCGGCAGTTTTCCAAGCCATATCATGTGGGGTTCACTACCTGGCCTCTGTTTTCTTGGTGGAGACACCAAAGTTTCTTTGCGATGCTCCCTGGAACATCACTGATGTCCTGTACAGAAACCACTCAGCAAGCTCCCTGGATGACATCTGGCCTTTTTACACTCCCGGACATGGGCCAGTGGTGGTGCGGACAGTTAACGGAGAGCAGTGGGAACTTGGACCCTGTCGCAAAATGTTGCGTCACTTCACCCAAGACTTTCAATACGAGTTTAGCGGCAATAAATCATTAGAGTCGTGTAGTGGTTATGTGTTCGATCACAGCCAGGTGGAACAGAGCATTGTGACAGAATGGGACTTGGTGTGTGAGAAGGAATGGCTTGGCAAGCTTACACAGCCCACCTTTATGCTGGGAGTCTTGATCGGGGCACTGCTGTTTGGAGACATCGCTGACAGGTACGCTTAAAATCTGCATGTCAGTTTGTCTCTCAGAAAAAAAAGTGTTGGGGACTAGATGTAAACTGTGTAGGCGGGGTTACACCATACATATGCCATAGTAATTCGGCTGTGTGCACCACTGGGGTCTACATATACATACATGCATACATATATGGGGGGAGGGGCGTATGTACAATTTGTACAGTTTTGCAGAAATGCAATACAGCGGGTAGCATTGCTGCCTGGCCTCCCAGGTATCATGCTTCAAACCTATGCTTAGATTATTGTCTGGTGCAAAGTTTTGCATGTACACGTTCTCCAAGAGAGGGTGAACTGGCTACTAAATGTTCCATCGAGAATGTATTCCTGGTTTGTGACCAGCGTTCCCAGGATAGACTCCAGATCCAGTATCCAGGATATAGCTGTATTCATTGCAGTTGCCTGATGAGAAGTCATCAGGGTCGTTAAGTGCTGTTCATAATAACACAATGTTCTCTGTTTTCTTCGTCTTTCTCCAGGGTTGGCAGACGTCCCATTCTTATGGTGACCAGTGTTTGTCAGTTTGTATTCGGCATCACCGTGGCGTTTACAGGAAACTTTTATATCTTCATGCTGACTCGTTTCCTCCTCGCCATGGTATGATTTTTATAATGAAACCCTGTTTTTCTTAAAATAAAGCAAAGTTTATTCTTTTATAAAGCCAATTTATTCTTTTGTTGCTTGTATAAATATCCTATATAAAAAAAACAGCATGTTGATTTCTGATTAAAAAAAATAGTTTAAGCAAAGACATCAGCAAGTGGCTGGGAAAACTGGTTTGGAATGCCCATTTCTGTCAGTCATGACGAGTAAATATGAATATTGTGATTGAGATTTGGCTCAACTAAGTAGAATGGAGATTTATTCCTCATTTTTATGCTTTGCGATACCTTACCTCTTTATCATCTTCCCCATTCTTTTATCTCCCTATGTTGACAGGTGTCAAGCGGCTATCTAGTTGTGGTGTTTGTGTACGTTACAGAGTTCACAGGCAGCAAAGTGAGGACGTGGACGTCCATGCACGTGCACGCAGCATTTGCAATAGGCGTCATGGTGGTCGCACTGGTGGGTTACCTGGTCAGAGTCTGGTGGCTCTACCAGATCATCCTCACCCTCAGCACCTGTCCTTTTCTCCTGTACTGCTGGAAGTTCCCTGAGACACCCTTCTACCTGATGGCCAAAGGACGGCACCAGGAAGTCCAGGAGCTCTTGGATACCATGGCTCGCTGGAATGGAACGGAGCCCAGCCTAAAGGTACAAGGAAATGTGGTTACCTGTACTGTGGGTATAAGTCATTTCTTTTGTTATTAATGGGAATCCTTTTTTTTTTTTACCAGGAAAGAAAGTATAAATATATAAATGAATGAATGAATAAACAATTAATTGATTGTAGTCCGATGCTTTATAAGCTCATGAAACCTTGTAGGAAATAGAGAAAGGGTCCGTCCACATGCCATCCGGCACATCGGACGATGGATACTCCCCACCCTGGAGATATATCCATGTCTGTGGCAGTTACTTACGGGGTCGGATTGCAAGCTCGATGCCTGATTGTATCTGAGCACTTGGTGGTGTAGGACCTCGCTCAAAGGTCCAACAGTGGCAGCGCAGCAGCTAAGGGCTGAAACTGGGGACCTCCTGATCAGAAGTCCAACACCTTAACCACCAAGCTACCTCTGCCCCCATTGTAAGCATTACCAGAGATAAAATGTTTTAGGCCAACTTATTAAAGGTTTTCAGCACATTATATTTTTATTTGAATGGTTGGTTTAGACAAAGAGGAGTGAACACTACAAAAGTTTTTTTTTTTACCAAATACATCACAGAATGAATGTTGTATAACTTTCAGCATTGGTGATTTTTGTGGATAAGGAAGTGACACCTTACAACAATGCAAGTAGACAGTCTGCGCTGCTTGTAGTTTTATTTTAAGGTAGCTGTGCTGCTTTTCCTTCCTTCCTGGCTAAAAATAAATCTTTGATTAACTTTGTTAAAAATGTTTCAGGTTTCAGCTTTTATTAGTCAGCGCTGTAGTGCTTGCCAATATGTCTTGAAATTAAAAAATATAAATAACCCAGAGAAATGCTTTTTTTCCCACACAAAGGCAGATGAAAAAGGAATAACTGAGAGATTATTAAGTTACTGAAGCTAGTAGAAGGTAGGCCCTGGAGATGATGGATATGATCCATGGCTTGTTGAAAGCAACAAGATTGACGAGTAGCATTTTTAGCTACTTCGTACTATTAATGATGGCATTGCTGGTAGCATTACCTGGGTACAACAAGAAAGGTTACTAGATACATTTTTGTGTATCCTATATATTTTTTCACTTGCTAAGACATCATTTTTGTAGTGTGATGATGTCAGTGTTTTCTAAAAGACGAATGTAAAATAATATGAATATAAGTGTGTTGCCTGATCCAAAGGCAAAAAAAAAAGACAGATAACAGTGAAGAAACGATCTTGTTGTACAGCCAACCCTATCACTTTACCCCAGAGCAGTGGTGGAATTCAGTGTCCTGGTAGGAGCAGGCCTGACATCTGCTTTTTGGGTTAGTGCTTATGGTATTTTTGCAACTAGATAGCACACCAGTGGTGTCACTAGGGTGGGTCTCCTTAGTATGGTAACACCCGGTCCCCCTTAACCTCAACGCTTGTAGCGCATGCAGATGTACCCACATTATTAGCTGTGTACTAATAATGTGTATATAAATATTTGATCTGATAAACATCTCTGATAAAATGCCAGGTTTATTTACAATGTAAAAAGAAGAAAAAAATAGACCAAGATGAATAATTTCAAAACTTTTTCCACCTTTAATGTGACCTGTACCCTAAAAATAAAAACCTAATTTGGTTGCATAAGTGTGCACACCATTTCATAACTGAGGCTTATGTGGCTATGTTCAGAATTAAACAATCACATTCAAACTCACGTAATAATTGGAGTCAGTTCAGATCTGTCATCATTTAAAGTTCCTCCAATAAACTCCAAATAAAGTTCAGCTGTTCTAGTAGGCTTTTCCTGGCATATTCTTAGTCACAGCTTCCAGCAAAACCCATGGTCCACGGAGAGCTTCCAAAGTGTCAGAGGAATCACATTGTTAAAAGGTATTAGTCAGCACAAGGCTACAAAAAATTTCCAAGCATTAGATATATCATGGAACACAGTGAAGGCATTCATCATCAAGTGGAGAAAATCCAAGTCTTCCAAACACACATGGGAAAATGTGTTATGGTTTGATGGAACCAAGGTTGCCCAAAATTCCAAAAGGAATGCTTGGCACAAAAACAACACTGCACATCATTAGAGGAAAACCATACCTACAGTGAAGCATGGTGGTGATGGTGATGATGGTGATGCCACCAAAATGCCATCAAAATGCTCCAACTCCAAGGTGATGCCACCATCATGCTTTATACCTTGGAGTTTATTAAATATTGCCAAGTAAAGATGTGCCATGCTGATAGACTCATACCCAAAGACTGCGAGTGCTGTAATAAAATCAAAGGGTCCATCACCCTTATGCAACCACATTATTTTAGTTTTTCATTTTGATTTCTCTACTTGTATACTTATATTGTTCAGGTTATAGGTCACATTTAAGGTGGAAAAAGTTCTAATATGATATATCTCGGTCTAATGTTTTAACATCACAAAAACCTGTCATTTAATAGGGGTGTGTAGACTTTTTATATCCACTGTACAGTACCTAATGAAGTGGATGCCAATTTTTGTGTCACCCAATCCAATAGTGTCACATGGTTCAACCCCAAAGTGTTGCCACCTCTACTGTATGTTCTTTCTCAGTCATTCAACTCATCTGAAATATGGAATAACAATGATTATTCGCATGTTTATTGACTTGCATTCTCTCATATGGGTAAAAAAAAAAGGCCATTCATATTTAATGTCTATGAGTGACATTAATAGTATCAGTATTTATACAATGTTTATTTGCATTAGTAGTCCAACGAGCAACTGGAGGAAAACCCAAATGTACCACTTTTTACTATCAAAGTGTTTTGGTTTAAATGAACGTCTCATTTACAAATTAGGGAATTCATACTGGACTTTTGTAACATTCAGAGCATGACAAAGAGGACTTTATCTATACTGTTTATATACATGTGCATGTATGTTATATACTATTTAGAGGATTGTTCTACAGTGTAACGTCTCAAAATGTTTTTTACATTCATTACTACAAATTAGATTTTAAAATGTCGTTGAGCTTATACTATTTCATGATCTCATGGTTTCTGTGTTAATATTTACAATAACAATATACAGCATCTAGATTTCTGCTCTCTTTGTGCTGTAGGTGTCAGAGCTGATGGACGAACCTGGGAACACACTGCTGAAGAACAGACAGCAGCATGACGGCAGGCTGGAGGAACCAGAGAAAAAGCTGAGCATCCTGGACATGTTCGGAAGCTGGAAAATGGTCGGGCGCAGTGCCACATGCTGGGCGATCTGGTTTATCGGCGCACTTGGTTACTATGTGTTCAGCCTGGGCTCAGTCAACCTGGGAGGAAATCAGTACATCAACCTCTTCCTGGCTGGTAATGAGTGTTTGTGGGTGTGTGTTTAAGATAAAGAAATCATCATTAAGGATGGTTCTCAATATGGTTATAAACAACCACATTACACACCATACCGAGAGTTTACAGGCTTCGTGTTTGCTATTTACAGTATACACACCAATTTTGGGTGGCTCATAAATAATGAAACAAATGGTTGACGATGAATTGCATGTCCAGGTGGGGTCTGTTTCCTCATTACAACACAAGGTCCAAAGATGTGTCTGTACAATTGAAAAAGGCCAGCATTAGCATACCACATCATCATCAAGCATGATGGAGACAGTGTTATGGCATAAACGCGTATCACTGCCAGTTGATTCGAGTGACCGGTGTTTATTGATGACCTGACTGCTGATAAAAGTAGGAGGAGGATTTCTGAAGTGTATAATAGCTCTATACTCTGTGCTTAGACTAAGCCATATTCTGCAGAACTGATAGAATGGCACTTCATATTGCAGATAATTAAAGGCCCAAAACATACAGTGGAAGCTACCCAAGGCAAAGAAATTGGATCTTCTTTACTAGCCAAGTCGGTCACCTGATCCTGACCCAATACAATTCATTAATTGAAGACAATAGTAAAGGCAGAATGACCCACAAAGAAGCAGCATCTGGAAACAGCTGCAGTAAACACCTGGAAAGGCATCTTGAAGGAGAAAACTTGGTTATGTACATAACATATGTACAGAACATATTGTTCAAGACTTCTAGCATCAGTCATTTACCGCAAATAATTTTCATCCAAGTACTAAAGCTTGTATTACATCCAAACACTGTGTTTAAAATGCAATCCTTACGTTTGTATGTTAGATTGTTACATTGCCCCCAGATTGTGTGTGTATGACAATGGCTGTAATCCCTAAATGGCTAATGTCACACTTAAAAGCTTGGAATTTGCTTAAATCTTCAGCAACAACCACAAAAAAAAAAAGCTAAGCAAAACAAAACAGAAATCAAAAATTTATGTTCCTGACTATATAAGCATTTGCTGTAAGAAACATAAATAAAAGCCTGTATAACATTCATTGAGGTAATGCTTTAAATTAAAATAAGGAAAGTGAAAATGTTACATCGTGTTTAAAAATAGATGTCTAAATAGGTGGTAAGTTCAGGAATAAATTAGTAAGATGCTTTGGAAGGCAAATAAATTAGTAGGATGTTCCGTTTGTGAACATTGAGAACCTCAGCACTAAACTGACACTGGTGATTGATTGGTTATGACAGGTGCTGTTGAACTGCCATCCTACTTACTTGGCTGCTTTGCCATGGACCGGGTCGGGAGGAAAATGACATGCGCCCCAGCGCTGCTGCTGGGTGGAGTTGCCTGTATGCTCATCATCGCAGTGCCTCAGGTACGAATACTGAGTACTACTGAGTTTTTGAGAGGTACTTGCTTAATTAAATTATCTGTAAATGAACTTGTTTCTTCTTGATCTCCCTTTTTAATTGTATATCAAGTGGGAAACTACATTCAGGAATCCTAAAAAATAAAATTCTATAAAAAATTAAAGTTAATTTAACTCTTTGCAGTTCCAGTAAAAACCCACACCTTCATATACTGTACATACACACACCCTCAGAAGACTTACACAGCTGGTAAATTTTTATCCAAAAAGTTCTTACACTGGAAACTTCAACTACTTCTACTATTATTAATAAAATATACTGTATAACTTTTTAAATGTATACATAAGTGTATAAAGACTATAGGATAATACCTAACAATTATAAATGCTTCTATATTTAAGTTTTTAGCATCATTTCCAATTCCAGTCATTTTCTGGACGCGGAATGGACCCTGATCTCTGGATTATTACGGATGGTTGGTTTGTGTGTGTTTAGTGTGTTAAAGGCCCACTCAGGGGAAATGTGATGACTGTCACAGACTATGTATTGTGCCTTATGTAAAAATATTGTATTAAAACATTCTAAAATGATATACAAATTTGTTAAAACTTTATAAAATTATATAAAAATATTTTTATACATTTCACCCTCATACCATAAAAACGACTGTGTATTTGAATTATAATTCAATTTTCTATATACACATTTTGCCCAGTGCCTGAAATGCTATATAAACGGTGGCCTGCTGCCTGAGTTGGTCTGCTGCCTGGTCTGGCTTAAAAATAGACCTGTAAGGCGTGAGTGGGTGTAAGGTAGCAGATTTGTATATTAGGCGGTGGGGATGGTGGAGTTTTAAATCGTTAATACATGGTGTAGTGTAATAGAGTGTCATATAGCACTGCTGAGTAGATACTGACTAGACTGTGCAGTATAGTGTGACACTTCTCAATTCTCAGTCATCGTTATCAGCCTGAATATTGAGAACTTTGGGATGAATACTTTGGCTATAACTGTTTAGTGTTTGCCTTTAAGGCCAACTTTCAGCAAGTCTGCACAACAGCTGTGCACTGAAATAACCTCTCCCTCTCTCTCTCTCTCTCTCTCTCTCTCTCTCATTCTTTCTTTCTCCCACTCTCGTTTCAACTCGTATTCGCAATATTTTGAGTGAAATTCTGAAATATTGCTAGAACTTAATTCTGTATAAGCTATAGCAGGAACAGGAATCGTTCCTTCATTGATGTTTGTGCGAAGTCATGTACAACGACTTTGACCAGGATCAATGCCCACGAGGAGTGTCTTTTAGCAGATTATGCACAAAACCTGTATGTTCAAATTCATAATTTTTTTTCCTATTGCTTCTCTTATTTTGCTGCAGGACTTTGAGGTTTTAGCTGTTGTTCTGAGTATGACAGGGAAGTTTGCCATTGCCATAGCGTTTGGCCTCATTTACTTGTACACATGTGAGCTGTACCCAACAATCATCAGGTGAGTAAATATGTGTAGAGCAATAGCGAGCTGTGGCTTTTAGACTTGGGCTTTCAGTGAGTTCCAAAAAACTGTGAGCAAAAAAAAAAAAAAAAGCAGCAAAGAAAAAAGGCACCACTATTGAACTTTCATAGGGTATAAGCCTATAGCCTCTATTCATAGGTGGATTATAGTCCAAAGAATATACAAACAAACAAACAAACAAACAAACACATTCAGAAAAAAACGCAAACTACTAAACTAACAAACTATTTAAAATGCACATCACAGAACATAACTGCAAAACAGTTACACAATAGGTTTATTAACAACAATATAATGTGCGTATTGGGGCTGATTAATAAATCCAACAACATGTCCTTTTATTTCAGAACCTATTGATGTTTGAATTTAATGTTTAATAAATCTAAAAAGAATCCATACATTTCCATTCTCACATCTCATAACGTCTTACATTAAATACAGCCATCATTGAATCAGATATCCAGATACAACTCCTTATTAGTGGATTTTGCTCATAAGGATGCATTTATGACTGAATGGACACATCACTGTGTTTGCTAAAGAAAAGTAGTTTAACATGACACTAATAGATCGCCACATTTCTAACAAGTGTTTGTCAAAAAATTGTTCTCTTAGAGCTGCCCGCATCATCAACTTTGACAGGGTGAAAAATAAAAATGTAGTCACATGTACAGTAAGGGGTAAAAGGCCACAAAGTTCCAAAGCACATATAATGTAAAAAAATATCCATTTTATTTCAAATACTCATTACTAACTATTCCAGTCAGCCCCTAGGATACATTTCTGTATCTATGCCCAAGCAGATCCACATGTGCAATGCCAAACAAGAGCTTGAGGGGGTAAAACTCACAATTAGGAGTCTGTTTGTGCGTTGACAGATCTGGGTTGAGAAGATGCCGAGTGAATATTAATTACCTCAAAGCTCAGAAATTTCAGAAGGCAAATTAATTTCCATGTGGCTTCACTACAAAATCCCAACTGTTCAGATTTTCACTCCCAAAGTGAAAGTATTGCAGTATGTAGCTGTATACTCTGCCTCATTTATTCTAGTTGCCTTTAGAACCAGGTGCCCTGGACTCAACTCAGACCCTAGAGCTCTGGACCTGAATAAAAATTTCAAAAGGTTTGATCAACAAGGTCTGATTTTTGTGTTAGAATTCAGCTTTCTATATACTGAATGCAGTCATTGTAAATCTATAAAAAAAAAAAAAAAGCTATTCCTGTAACTACTATTCCAGTTTCGGTAACCACGTTTAACATGTGGACAATTTAAACTTTGATGTCTGTGCATATTTCCTTATATTTGTGTAGAATACAAACAATCTTTCATGATTTTTTTTAATGAATCTTCATTTGCAGGATGCCGGGCTGTAAAGTGGAGTGTAGAGTAAAGTGCTATATTACGTGTGAAATATAAAGGAGTACTGGTGTGTCCGCAGGTCACTTGCGGTAGGAAGTGGTAGCATGTCATGTCGGATCGGAAGTGTTGTGGCTCCCTTCTGCGTTTACCTCGCAGATATCTGGATCTATCTTCCTCAGGTGAGTATAAGCCTGACTTGATACTGATTACAGAAAAATACCAGCTGCATCCTACTTAAAAAAAACTATGTTATCTTTAACATCAAAACTTGTCATAATGTATCCCAAACATAATATAGGATTGATCTGTATCTATGATTACCCACCAAAAATTTATATTTGTGTTTTAAAGAAATATTTAACATCATGTCTGTTTATCTCGGTTATGTAGCTCATCGTTGGTATCCTGTCTTTCATTGTTGGGGTTTTGACCTTCTTCCTGCCTGAGACACTGGGGGAGCCGCTCACCTCCACCTTGGAGCAGGCAGAAGCTCTGGGTACGAAGTCCAGCAAGAAAACAACAACAGACAATGAGATACAAATGAACCTGACTGACAGCAAAGCCTGAGTCGAAAGTGACTGAAGTCATCGAGATATTGCCTTCAGCTCCGGACTGCCGGGTGCTTGTTCTACACAAGATCTTTTATGGGGATTTTATAGCAATAGATTTGTTTAGGAAGACTATCGGAGTCAACTGTGGTAAATTGTGTAAATTACCGTGATGGACGTCTTTTGTTTTGTTTAATGTTTTGACCTCAGGTTTTGAAGTGGCATGGTGGATATGAGAGATACTTTCGTTTTTTAGTGGTCCATAGTTCTTTATTTTCCACTAAAAGAAAAGGGTGGCCAATGTCGTAGGGCGTGGCTCTTCCTTGCACTGGGTTAAGACCAAACTTAACTTAAAAGATGGTGAGATAACTGTAGTCCGAGGAGGAGACGTGAAAAATTGGATTAGACTAGACAGAGTGTGTAACCAAGATAAAAAGACGTGGTAACATGATATGCTGCTCCGTTTTTAAATGATTTTTTTTTCAATCAAAACTTTTACAAGTTAGGTACTTTAAGATGAAGCAAGGTATAAGAAGCTTAGCTCTAAAATTTAAGTTACACTAGCTACTGTAGTTTAGCCTCCAATGTTCTTTCCGTACAAAAGAAATGAAACTGCAGATTAATACCCCTGCTGTCCTAAGACTAACCAGGGCTGCCAGTCAAACATTTTCTAAACCATTTTAAAGTATATTTCATAGCTGCGAGGTCACAGGCAATCAGATGAGTTCACAACTCAGTTCGACAGTAGCATACGCGAGCGGTCCTAACTGGAGCTAACACGTCTAAAATTAAGACAGCCGCACATATGTCACTGTGTACAAGATTTTAACTAGCTATTAGCAAAATTTTATTACAATGTCCATAGATAGTTATTTTAAGATAGATAAAGATAGAAATGCAAAGATAGATGTTTTTCTCTTTTTTTTTTGGCTAAAGAACTTCATTTCAGTGCCTTGCACATGCCCTGGATGGACCAAAGAGTCTGTGACTGGACGAAGGTGCATAAAGGTTTCTTTAAACACTTCATGTTTTCATACCAAAACACTGATAACAGGCTATAATGAAAAAAATAAATCACTGGATTATTGTTACATTTCAGACACCATGAAGTGATGATGCATATGTTATTCAGATGTACTTTTTTTTTTTTTAAAGCTGCTGGCTTTTTTAGGTGTTTTTTTTTTTAGTACAATGAAATTATTTAAAGTGTAAGAATTATTTGAATCCTGAATCTTTCTTTTTGTTTGTCTTTTATTATGGTTATTTAACATATGACATATATCACAGATGATATTACTGTAGTAGAAATGTATTTTGATTTTATATATATATTTCAAATAAATATATATATATATATAAAAGCTATATATACAGGTGAAACTCGAAAAATTATTGAATTGGATTTTGGATTTATTGGATTTGGGTTTTTTATTAGCTGTAAGCCATAATCACCTCAGTTATGACTAATCATATCATTCATATCAATAATTATTATAATTACAGCAATATCCTTAGTCAAAAGTCAAAAATGCATATTACTGCTGCTCATTATGTAACTGAAGTCCATTACTACATACTTCGAAATTTTTCAGCTGTCTGTGGCTTAAGGATGTATTTCTGTCTAATGTGACTTTGCTGTAGTAGGAAAAAGTTATTCAGCATCAGCCCATCTGATGTCATTTACACGTTCATTAACTTTATGTAGCTGGCATGGGATTTTGCTGAAATGTGTGTGTGGGTGTGTCATTGACATAGCAGTGGTTAGAAGCCATCTTCCTTTGCATAACTTAACTCTGTCAAGTTCTTTTAGACTGACTGACTTTACTCAGAATCTTATGGAAGCTTCAGATATCTTCATGCCTCTAGGATTGTGACAACCTTGACCCAGATAAAGTATCCAATCTTGTGTACGAATGGTCAGCAGTTAATGCCAAAGATTGAGGCTAAAGTCTTCTATTGATGAATTAAAATAAAATCTTAAAGCCACACTAAGTCTGGACACGTTGGATCATTGCTCACACCTCAGACCACTTGGCTGAATGAATGTTAGCCAAATGCTGAGTGTCAGTAATATTGACAGGCATGTGCCCTGGAGTTCTGGTTCAAGGCTAAGTTTTAAGGCCAAGCCACGCCCTTGAGAGTACAAAAAGAAAGAAGTAACAATAAGGAGCCCAACTGAAAACTTTGCCAACTTTTATGGCACCAAGGCCAATGTGGCTGGATGGTTAAATATTTGCTGCCAAAGAAACACAAACACAACTTTGATTTATTCAAAGTAAAAGCCGTCATGATTGATTCCACAGGATTGAACTACTTCGGGAGCAACGACAATCAGCTGCCAGCTCGGAAAGATGATGAGGATGACGTATATGGCAGCACTGAATGGGAACCCGGGACAGATTCATCACTGGGTGTACAGTAAATGTACAATAACACTACAAGTGTTCTAATATATGGTTATTTCAAAATTAGTTTTTGAAAAAGCATTAATAAAGAAGTCATTCTAGATTTTCCATCTACGATCTAGGGTTTCCTCTTGGTTCTCTCCAACGTTCCAAAATATTTTATTTGACTAAAGTAAATTTAATTTCATTTGTATTTTGCACTTTTAACAATGGACATAAAAGTCATAAAACTTTAATGAGATCTCATCCAGGCTGAATTCTTCCTGTTTGCCTCCACGACTGCCTTATATCTTCGTGTTCTAGATTAAACAAGGTGCTAGAGATTTTAATCCATACTGACATGATTTGCTGGCTGCACATGTATCATGTAGGGAACATCTGAGTACAGTGAACTCATTGCATGTTCAAGAAACCAGTTTCACAAAACTTTAGCTATGTGTCTTGGTGCATTATCCCTCTGGACATAAAAGGATAGACATAGTCAGCAACAAAACTGATTCGGTAAGGGGATGCAAAGTGTAGCCTCGGATTTCTGTCGTTAGTGGACAGGAGTGGAACCTGGTGTGGTCTTCTGCTGCTGTAGCCCATCTGCTTCAAGATTTAACGTTTTGTGCGCTTAGAAAGGTTCTTCAGTGTCGCTTGGATGTAATGAGATGTTTAAATTACTGTTGCCTTTCTATCAGGTCGAACCAGTCTGGCCATTCTCCTCTGACCTCTGGCATCAACAGGACATTTTTCAACAGCTCTCTGGATATTATGTTTCTCTTTTTCTAGACCATTCTCTATAAACCCTAGAGATGGTTATGGAAATCCAAGTAGATCAGCAGTTTCGGAAATACTCAGACCAGCCCGTCTGGCACCAACAACCATGCCACGTTCAAAGTCACTTAAATAACCTCTCGTCCTCATTCTGATGCTCTGGTTGAAAGTCAGCAGGTTGTCCTAAATACATGCATACATACAGTATATACGCACACGAAGGATTACATATTGCTCCTTTAAAGCTCTTTTTTTTTACACATAAATACATTACAATACAAATACAAATAATATTCCACTTCCATGGTTATTCCCACATAATGAGGAACAGCTGATCCAGAGAGGGACAGACAACCTGAGCCGGCACACCAACAGTCAGAGACACATGCTTTAAACTTGTTGAGCAAACCACAGACCATAATTGGACTAACACTTAGGACACTGTGTGTATGTGTGTGACTATGTATGTGAGCAAGAGCGCTGTCTCTGTTACACAGAGTCTATAGCCTTAAATAGAGCACAGTTGCTCAGGCAAGGAGAAGGCAACAGTGCTTAAAGGCTTGAGTTGATTCGAGGAATGAGGGGAAAAATGGGTTGTTACCAAGTTTTATGTATTTCCTCATGCTATTAACACCCTATAAAAGTGAAGAGTTTTGCTATGAAAGTAATTTGAATTGTTCTCTTTGGACCTTCTGCAAAACAACTTGCCTCAAGTGACTAGTGTGAAGGAAAAAGCATTATGTTGGACAGCGGCGCCCCCAGATGTATACTTGGAGCAATTCTCAAAGTTAAAACCCAATAAAATATACACTTAATGACCAAACATTTGTGGACACCTGAGCATCACTACTATATATGGATGTTTAGCAAACTGATGCCACAAAGTATTAGCAAATATTTGTAGCTGTATGCTGTAGGATTACAATTTCCATTCACTGGAGTTTAGGGGCCCAATCATGTTCTAGCAAGACAATAGACCTGTGCACAAAGCAAACTTACTTACTCACCTTCTATACCGCTTTATCCTGTATTCAGGGTCGCGGGGGACCTAGAGTCTATCACAGGAGGCTTAGGGCACGAGGCGGGGTACACCCTGGACAGGTGGCCAATCCATTGCAGGGCACACACACACACACACACTACAGGTAATTTGGGAACGCCAATTATTGGAATGTGAGAGGAAACCGGAATACCCAGAGGAAACCCACCAAGCACGGGGAGAACATGCAAACTCCATGCACACAGAGACGGGAATCGAGCTCGGACCCTGGAGGTGCAAGGCGACAGTGGTAACCCACTACACCCCCGTGCTAAAACGAACTCAGTAGAGACAAAATTGGAATGGAGAAACTCAATGGATCAAGACCTTAGCCCTATTGGATTAACTGGAACACCTACTGTTCTCTGTGATCTCCCCATCCAACATAAGTGCTGGAACTCAAGAATGGTCTTGTGGTTAAACGAACACCCAGCGCCATGCTTCAAAATCTAGTGGAAAGCCTTCCCAGAAGAATGGAGGTTATTCTAATAGCAAAGGAAGGGGGACAAATCTGGAAAGCAATGTTTACTAAGGACATACAGTATGAGTATGTCGGTTGGTGTGCACATACTTTTTGCCATAGTGTAGCACAAGTGTAGCTAATTTTTGAAAGTCAATAAGAAACAGGATTTATTTGGAGATTAAACCACGTCTGTCCAGATGCAAAGTTCATGTAATTGTACACAAATTACAGAACAGTAATAATGTCAGTATAATTATATACATGAACAAGTAATAATTAATGAATGCTCATGGCTCAGCAAGTGCGATTTAGCATTACTGATCAGTACGTTGTGAGTTTTAATCCCAGCACTGCCAAGCTACTGAACTTGATTCTCATCAGGGACATGACCTTGCTGATAAAAGTAAGTGCATTCCTATAGAGAAATCTGCCATTATTTCAATGTTAAGCTTCCCCTCATGACTCAGAGATCAGTGACATCCAACAAGTAGCTGCTTGACTATTATGAAATGTATGTACAGTATCTCACAAAAGCAAGTACACACCTTACATTTCAGCAACCATTTTATTATATGTTCTTAAGGGACAATACTATAGAAATTTAACTTATAGATATAATTTAGTGTAGTCAATGTTCAACTTGTATAGCAGTACTGATTTACTATCCTCTAACAATAACTCAACATGCAGACTAAATCACTGGTCATGTCAAAGTGAAGATGTTTTGTTTGTCTGAGCATCGTTGTTATTTAGCACGGCCTTAATCCTCCTGAGCGTGGACTTCACCAGAGCTGCACATGTTGTTGCTGGGATCCTCTTCCACTGCTCCATAATGATATCACGGAGCTGCTGGATGTTAGACACACCTCCGCTTGTGGACGCACTGCAGGTGCTTAATAGGGTTCAGGTCTGGAGACATACAAGTCCACTAATTTCCTTTGTCCACTAATTTCATAGTATTGTCCTTTAAGAAGATATACCAAAATATTTGCTGAAATTAGTGGGGTGCACTAGCTTTTGTGAGTGTGTGTGTATATATACAGTAATCTCAATTTTCATTATTAAAAAAAAAAATAATAATAATAATATTTCTCTTTCTCTATAAATTCTAAAGAACATTCCATCCAGGGTTCAGATTTGGATTCTGCAGTCATGACTCGATTTCTCCAGCCTACATACAGTACAGTAGATTCAGCCTCCAGCCAAATAATTTTGTTTCCAACTAAGAGAAATGGTCAATGCAACCCACCTTAAAAAAAAAACAACAACACATGAAACACAGAGACGCTCTTTAGCTATAATCATCAAAATACCCAACATCTAGATTATGGACAAGAAAGTCACTGTTAAATCAACAAATTCTAAAAATGACATTTTATTTTAGGACCTGTGCCAGAAAATTGATTTATACTGTACATTTACTTTACCATTTTGAAGAGTGGTAAACGTAGCTGCTCAGTCTTTTTAACATATCTGCAATTACACACCCTATGTTTATCATCGTAGCTATTAAATACAAAATGTAATTCCGCTCGGTTTTCCTGAGAATTGTATAAAAAATGCATTTGTATTACATGTTGCTGTAGAATAAATTAATTTATAGCACACTTTAATACTACATACAATACATACACATTAACACCCTGCCGGCACGAGCATGAACGTTGAATACAACAAGACTTGGGCAAGTACTTTTACAAATATTACAATATCATGACAATATTCCACTTACAGTAGGTTGTGTTTCAAAATGCCATTGTTAAAATTCAATCGAGTTTAAACGGAGCCGTTGCAGACCAGAGGGATCAAGTCGACACCATCGTAGACTTCAGGAACAGAATTTAACATACTGTACAAGCCATTTTGTCATTATGCAATTTCCTTCTCTAAAACAGCAAATCGTAAGGAATAAAGAGCTGATTATGAAAAGAAACAGACAGAAGCGGATCTGCTGTTTAAGGAAAGACAATCACTAGCCTAATTAGCTTGTTATCTAATTAGCAAATCAAAAAGATTTATAACTACAAGATTTATAAATACAAAATGATTGTACAAATTATCTTGCATGAACACGTTCTTCCCGCCATATATGCCACTTTTGTGATACACACTGAGTCATAAGGGGAAGTCGCCAAGGTAGCACTGAACGCATCGTATCAAATGAGGTTTAAGTGTTAAAACTTTGAGTTATGCACTTGGGAAACAAATGTTCCACTTTCAAGGCCATACACAGAGTAAAGAAATGTTTCAGGGTACATTACATTATGGCATATGGCAGACGCCCTTTTTCAAAGCGACTTACTTTTTTATCTCATTATACATCAACATCTGAGGGTTAAAGGCCTTGCTCAAGCGCCCAACAATGGCGACTTGGTGGTTGTGGGGCTTGAACCGGGGACCTTGTGAACCATAGTCCAAAAGAGTAGCTTAATTATAACTTCTTATCCTGAAAAACCCTGGTAAATTTAGCTAATGTTAGTTATTAACAGTGACAATTATATGCATGAACATTGTTACAACGTTAAAAATCATCTTAGAGTTCCTGGCTTGGGCATGGCAGCTAGCTGGATAATGTGGACAAAAATTTGGTTAAGTCTTCTAGATCACCGTACATGGACTTAGGACACACCCTGTTTCCATATGTGGACTCAAAGACCCCGCCTTCTCTGTCCTGCGATCGGAGAGACTCTTAATTGTCTTATATTCATCTAAACACCAAACTGCATCGTCTTGAATGGAGAGGAAGTGATTGCTAGAAAAGTAGAAAATTATGCTTAGAAATAATATTTGGTGATGCAGCTTCATCATCAAACGTTTAATACGCTATTACCCAAGTTGTAAAACACATTTTACACATTCTTCCCATTTTGCTTCTGTGGAATAAATGACATTTCGCTATTGTACAGTCAGAAAGTGCTGATTCATGTTCTAGAACATCAGCTCTATGAGTATTGCTGCAAACTCCAATCACAGGTTTATATTGCTTTTAATGTTACTGTTTCCATAGTAACAACCAAACAGCTTTCGCAGGAGCTCGTATAGCTCGTATTTTAAAACAAATATGGGGATGTTTTGCTGTTTTTAACATGGAGAGAGAGAAAAAAAGAGTGCCTGGTATGGGAATGACTGCTCCCAGCTGTTGTAACATAGATGATAAAACATTCCACAAATTTCAAGTCAAACCAGGACTTTTTTGATTGCGCAGAATAACAAAACACAGGTATGAGAGAAAAACATATTTCTCTATATAATCACCTGATACACTTACTGTATGCACTTATCACAGTGTTTCACTAGTGCTTGGATACCAACAAGGTAGAAGTTCTCTCAGTACCCCGGATCCATGATCGGGACTGCCTGCTGCTTCACGTCTGAAACACTGGCCTCCCAGGAACTCCTGTAATGGCCCAAACATGTGGAAATGGCTTGGAACAAGGTCAGGACTGTACAGGGGACGTGGCACTAACTCCCTGTAAGTGAGTTGCTGTAATGTGTAAGTGGTGTTAGTTAATGATTGTGTGTACAGTTCCCACAAACAGATGCGTCTCTTGCGCAAGTTTTCTATCAATAATCAACGATCAGGTGTTCTACTCACTGAATGTTCACAGAAACGTTTTATTCATGGATGTACTGCCTTCTCATCACTGTGTCTGAAGTGTTGTGTAAATGTAATTTAGTCTTTTACCTTCATTCAGGAAGTATTTCATTAAGTCCTGTTTTGACTCGAACACCCCTCATACAACTACAAATGCAAAAAATAAGTATGATTTTGCCTCTTCTTTTTTTTTTAACAACAGAAAATGTTCATTGGTTTGGGTGGAAACACAGCCCTCCATTTCATATCACACCAACTTTTATTCCTCATCTGTCTTCTGATTCCTGACTCCCAGTAGAACACATGATTATACTGTATGATAACATTTGGTTGTTTATATTAAGGAATGATTTTATGTTTGATTTTTTTTTTTTATGAAAAAGTATATTAAATATCTGTTAATTAATTGCATTTAGTTTTGTAGTTTTGAGCTTTAAAAAAAAAACATCTGGCACAACTGTGGCATTACTTGTCTATTGTTGTACATTCTATAGGAATAAAAAGGTATACACCTTATACACCCTAGACTTCCAAGTATTTAATATAAGCTCCATACAAAAATCTGATGCTAAGTAGTGCTGTTCCCTTGTTCTCATGGCGAGAGGAGTGTAAGGCCTTGCACGTGCAGTGTGAGGTGGTTCTAAGGATGATCTGGACCATCTGAAATCAAACACAGACTTTCTCCACCTCTCTGCTCTCCTTCTGGGTGTCCATTTCATGTCTCAAAACCGTCTTCCACTTATACTCCCCCTTAATTCTAAACTCTAAAACCAAAAAATTAAAATAATAATCACGGAAACTTTTTTTTAACAAAGCAAAAAGCATTCTTTATATAAAAAAGACAAAAAGATAAATTCATTTGTACATTGTCTTTTGTCTTGTATTTCTGTATATATATTAAATTAGGCCCATCCATGCACATTAGCTGTCCTGGTGGATTTTTTTTTTTTAAAAACAACCCCGTTAAAAATACGGGTATCACATGATCATGTGCACAACCACACACATGCGCGTGTGCATGCACACACAAACAAAGTGCTCTTGGGAATGCTATCTCCACTCGATTCCTAAGAGATATCAAATCCTTGTGCCAACTTTCAAGGCTGCACCAACCAGTTATTGGCATCTTCCAGAGCAGTATCGTCCTCCTCATCTTCGTCGTCCTCGTCCAGTGGGTCGTTGGTTCGGAGGGCGAGCTCCCGCAGAAAGTCTGGCTCTTGCGCCGAGCTCGGACGCGTCGACTTGAGGCCGATTTTCTTTTTGAGCAGGTGGAACTGGTCGCGCACGAAGTTGTAGAAGTCGTACTCGTACCTCATGCGGCGGTACAGCACCTGCAGGGCCTCCAGCGTGGGCATGTGCTTCTTTACTGTGCCTGTTAGGTTACCCACCTTCCAAAAAGCTGCCGGAGGCAAACGAAGGCCAAATTATACAATAGTAATAATAATAAAAATGAATGAATAAATGAATGCATTAAAAAACACAATCCTCCAAGGAAACCCAAATGTCATAGTTGCCTCTGTAGACTCCAATCATAGATTTGTGTTCATTTTTTCATAACAATTGACACATGCAGTATGAATTGGGTGTTTAATACATCAAATCTGCATGTCAGGACTCAGAAATGACACAAGTCACATATTACACTGCTAATATATGCACTGACATTTGCTCATATCATATATTATATTAAATTGCCAATACCAGGATAAAAAAAAAAAAATAATAGTTTCGGATAAGCTTATGCAATTTCACAACATTTATTTCCATTCAGAGTCGCATTAATTTCTCTCCGATGGTCTGAACTCTGTGCGGGACAATACATGTGTGAAAATGATGTCTCATGCCTCCTGAACCACTCTTTCACAATTTGAGCCCAATAAACCCTGGCACCGTTATTTTGGAATATGCCCGTGCCATCAGGGAAAAAACATTTAACAGGGTAAATCTGGACTTATCAAACCACATGACCTTTTTCCCAACGCTCCACAATCCATTCTTTATGCTTTCTAGCAAACTGAAGCATTGTCGAGCTGAACCATATTAAATCACCGCAATAATTATCCAATGGAAAGTTCTTAACTACTAGCTAAGTTAAATCCAGGTGGTTATTTAAAAGATATATATATATATATATATATATATATATATATATATATATATTTTTTTTTTTTTTTTTTTGGACAGGCAGTGTATTAGATTATCCATTCATTATCTGTGCCACTGGAGCTTTTTCCAGGGAACTAATGGCACATGGTGTGTATACCCTGGATGGGATGCCAATCCATCACAGACAAGCACACACTCTCTTTCACACTCATTCAGTCTAGCATTAAAGAACTAGGTATAACTACAATTTCGTAATATTTATTAATATATAGCAGTAAAGTGCTGACATTGAATTAAAAAATTTATTGCAATTTTTTTTTTTTTTTACAATAAACTTACATTGCACAAACCTAACTTCTATAAATCCTGTATTTATAAATAATTAAATTAATACACTTGGTAATTTGTTACCAATTACGTAATGTGTACGTAACCCACAGGACGGAACGTAAACGTCTGTTGGCCATCAATTGAACTCTTTGACCTTAAATACCATATGCTTGCCGGCTGTTGATGTTGCCCTGACATCAATGTCAAACAGGGAAACTACTACATTCATTGCATTGCTAATTTGAATTTTGGGCTGGGTCCGGACTGACTTGCCATGCGCTCCGGATCCAGACTAGAGAAGCCCTGGGCAAGAACACCACTAGGAATTTCAAAACGATGAAATAACATATATGGAATTCATTCTTTATATATTTTTTAAAAACACCATGTCAGCTTCTATAGCTATATTCATGCCGGGAATCAGATTTAATTATTCAAAATGAAAATTGGATAAAATGTTTAAGATAGATTTTTTTTTTCTAAAAACTAAATTTAGATTTACTTGGTTAAAAACTTTTTCAAAGTCGACAACAGATCAAAACAAGTTCCTCACAGGAGTCAGGAGAGGAGAAGGATTTCAGTCTAATAAAATCACATATGGAATTAGGTGATTAAGTTACAACAACAACAACAACATTCCGCTGTTATTTAAAGACATGAAGGTCAGCTGTTCTGAAACAGTTCTTGCAAGAACAGTATTGTCAAGTGCACTATGATGAAACTGGCCCAGGAAAGAAGGACCAATTCAAAACAGCATATTTTGGACAAATCAACCAACTGTTACCCAAAAATAAATAAATAAATAAATAAAATAATATTAAAAAATATATATATATATATTATTAGTGTGGTTAACAGATTTTTGGGACGTACCTGGGCTGTGGTAGATCGTCAGCACATCGCTGAAGAAGTGAGGTAGCAATCTCTCAAAAAGAAGCAGCACATCCTCCAGCTCCTCCAAAATTCCCACCAGGAGAAAGTTCTCCATGACGTTCTGCTTGGCCCTCTCTAGCGCCCATGCACCCGGCTCCCTGTTCAACACACACACACACATCCGAACGCTTATTTTTTTCCTAGATTTGGCCTCATAATGCAGATCAGTAATCAGAGTTAGTATTGACTGCAGCTGCATTGGTTGTTTTTATAAAATTAAACTGAAGCTAGTTTTTATTTAATTACATATATATATAATGTATAAAAAAAGTATAATGAATATTATATAATATTATAATATAAAATATGTATATATAAAACTTTGTCTTCTGGCTCATTGCTTGTCCTTTGCTGTTACCTGCATGGACACGGTTTACAACCTGGAACACCCTTTCTAATTGATTACCAGCAATAATGCTTGCGGTGTGTACCGATGGCTCTACCTGCACTGAGGATGCTGACCACAGAAATACGGCACAATGTAGAAAAGACGAGGGTTTGAGCATTCCGGGAAGTTCTCCAGGATACACACGTTAATGTCCTGCAGAGAGAGAGAAAGAGAGAGAACTTACAGTATATTTCAGCTCCTACAGTATGAGATCTCAAACCCTTTACAAGGAGTTGATGAAAGTGTTGAAGTGCAACCTAAGTTGAAGAGACTGTACTTTATTGTAATTGATCACTTTACAAAACTCAAAGCTTGATAAAAAATAAATAAATCAATAACTTCAAAAAGCAGTAATCATATAGGGTCAAAAGGGGGCGCCACTGACCACACTCAAACACACTCCTCAAGGAATTCACAGGAAGTCGGTCAGAGACTGACTCAAAACTTTTATCACCACCACCAACTCAATTCCTTGCTGTACGAGTGGAACTCTGACTCTGCAATACGGTGATGTGGTTTACAGTAATATTTATTCAATGTTCTATTGTTTGCTTTCTGATGCTCACCATGAAGTGCTTAGATATTTAATATTCTGTGGCCTTGCACCTCCAGGGTTTGGGTTCGATTCCCGCCTGGGGTCTGAGTGAATGGAGTTGTATGTTCTCCCTGTGCTTGGTGGGTTTCCTGGGGGTGGTCTGGTTTTATCACACAGTGCAAAGATATGCAGATTAAGCTAATTGGCATTCCCAAATTGCCCGTATTGCGGAAGTGAGTGTGTGTTTGAGTGTGTGTGTGTGTGTGTGTGTGTGTGCGAGCCCTGTAAAGGATTGGCATGCCGTCCAGGGTGTACCCTGCCTTGTCTCCAGGCCCCACCCCTTGATAGGATAAAGTGGCATAGACAATGACCACAACAATGATATTAAATTTTTGGAATATACAATGGATGTTCAAGTCAAACCAGAACTTTTGATTTACTCCTTTTATTTAACTATATAATCCCCTGCTACACTAATGCACTCATCCCAGTGTTTCACAAGTGCTCGGATACCATTAAAGTCGAGAGTTTTCTCGAGAGTACACCGGAGTCATGATCAAACTGCCTGCTTCACATCTGAAACACTGGCCTCCCGGGAACTCCTTAAATGCCTCACACATGTGGAAATAGCTTGAGATGAGGTCAGGTCTGTACGGCGGATGTGGCAATAACTCTAACAATAACTGTTAACGTAGAGCCTTTATTCGCAAGAAATTTCACAAGTCCATGCTTGGCTTGAACGTTCCTTGTAAAAAAAGGATGATGCACACCAGCAGATTCAATTCTCTGTTTTGGAATGTAAATAACAATATAACTCTTAGAATAAATTCTCTGCAGTTTTAAAACTTCAATTTTTTTTGTATGTATAAGCTCTTTAATATGATAAAAATATGGCCATACTTTCCTAAACTCAACAAATTTTATTCTTTTTTTAAAATCTTCAGTAACTACGGTCATGTTCAAAAGTTAGTGCCCCCTCTTTTACGGGTCTCAGAACTCATACTGTATACAACCCCAGACTAACAAAAACGTTCTTAACATAACAGCATGGCTTCATTTTTTGTTAGACGAATAATGGCACGTGAAAAAAGTTAGATGTTGTTGTTTGCCAGAGGTTGAGACTTGCTACAATCATATGATTTTTTTATTAAGGTATTAATCCTTGAAACTTAACGGATAACCTGTTGCTAACTTGCAGAAGAAATGCATCTGTCTGTGGGAACTGTACACACAATAATTCAACACCACCACTACGGGAACTCGACAAGGAGTTAGTGCCACGTCCCCTGTACAGTCCTGACCTTGTTTCAAGCCATTTCCACATGTTCCAGCCAGTAAAGGAGTTCCTGGGAGGCCAGTGTTTCAGACATAAAGCAGGCAATCCAGTCAAGCCTCAAGCAAACTGAAAAATTTATTTTAAATTCCCTATAACACTTACATGTTTACAATATTACTCTCTATATAATGTGGCATATGATCTCATAACCTTGATTGTGTTTTTCTTCGGTTGTTTTTTTTCCTTTCTTGGCGTTGCATTCATGTGTTGACGCGTCAGTATAAAACGGTTGTTTTGCATCTTAAGTTTGGATTGCATTCACCGGCCTGACTGATGTGCAAGCAATAAAACTTGTTAAACCCTGGCTCTAAGTCTCCTGATTCCTTCGCCATCTAGTGCTTTGGTCAGAAGGATTTACAATTTACAACAAGAGTACTGAGAAAACTTTCTACCTTGATGGTGTCCAAGCACTTGTGAAACACTGGGATAAGAACATTAGTGTAGCAGGGGATTATATACAGCAGAGAAATTAAGGAAGTCCCGGTTTGACTCGAACGACAGGAAGCATCACCTGCATGCCTTGAAAGATTTGCTTTAACACCCAGCTGTGTACTTTGCGCTTCTGGTATGAATGAAAAGCCTAAACTTGTTCTAATTTAGACTCCTTTAAAACACACTTAGCTCAATCATTATAATGTTAAATGCTTCACAAGGTCTTTTATGTTGGAACATCTACATAACAGCAGATTTCTGTCAATGTCATTATCAGGTCAGAGTTTAAAGAGAGAAAGTCCATGACAATTGACAGTGAGCTACAAAGATGGAGTAACTATCACTTTATCATCAGTTCTGTGGACGCATTTCGACCCTTAAGAGCGCTGGGATGACAAATGTTGCAGGAATAAGGACGTTAGCTCAGAAATAACCCGCACATGCTCTATCTGTACGAGCCTATAAACTTTCTGTCAATGCCTTTGGTTTGGCACGAAGACAAGCTGTGGTTTCATGCAATGTGCAAAACTACTCATATGCCAGCGAAGAAAAAGGGCACGCACACACTTAAACAGCAGGCGGTTGTGCTGTAGTACAGAATGCTATGAAATTCCACACCACTTAGCTGCACTTTACACAGGCCTGAGCGGCTAAAAAAAGTGAGACAGATGACGATATAAACACAAAATATGGAGGAAATCGCCAAGGTCGGGGCTACTTCAACAGTTCATGCTCTGTGTAAATGACAGGAAGGTTGCACGAATGCCTGAGAAACCTCCCTTGGGTCAGTGAACCCTTAAACTGCTTGAACCCGTGCATGGACTGTATCCCGTGTCACTATTAACTTGAGTCTGCAAAATGAATTTAATGTTAAACCTTTGATTTATTTTTAACAATGAAGGTCATGTGAGAGACACTGAACAGAAAGTTAATGCAGCTTTTCAAAAAAAACTACATTCGAAATACAGGAAACAAAATGGATAAAGGCGAATAAAGTAAAACGCGCGCTCAGCACAGAGAATGGCACTGAGGTTAAAAAAATAAGTTGTTCTCTTTCACTGTAAGACTGAAACTGAATAGTAGATGTGTTTTTATTATTAAAAAATATTAATAACTAAAAAGCAGATGGTGGCATGGTGGCTTAGAGGTCAGCACCATGACCTGACACCTTCAGGGTTTGGGGTTGAATCTCGGCCCACTTTGTCTGCTGGGAGTTTTCGTGTGTGTCTGCTTGGTTTCCTCCAGGTATTCTAGTTTCCTCCCATCACACTCAGTGTTTGGTGGTTGGGTGTGTGAGTGTGTGTGCTTGTGGCCTCACACAGAATAAGCACTACAGATAAACAGATGGATTAATGGAGAAAAAGGATTGAGTTCTGAGTGGAGCAACAGAATTCAGCATTCACCTTATCATGATTGTGAGTTTGAATCCCTATGGCTCGATGATGCATTAGTCACCCATGGCAAAGAGCCAAGTGAGCAAAACTGACCATGCTATCAATTCCTCTGTGCGTTATGCTGACGCTGCTTGAATAGCAAGATGCAGCTGGCTGGACTGCCCGGTCGGATAGGGGGGGCTGCCCTTATAGAGGTTAACTATGGTGGAAAAATAAATAAATAAATTCCTTTACCCTTTATTACCCAAATACACTCTTAGTTAGATGTGCTGTTACTCGGACATCTCTCTGTAGGCCTTGATTCGTTTTTGACTCCAGGATTCTCCACCCACTAATAGGAACTTTACAATCACCTTGCTGATTCCTTTAGCACGGTTTTGTGCAAAAGTCTTGACTCGCCTTAATTTCTTTATATTTTGTTTCCAAAGAGCCAGACTTTCTTGTACAGTCTAACCTCAGTATATAAATATAATTCATTCTGGAAGCGAGTTCTTAAGGCGGGAAGTCGTACTGCGATGCAAATTTTCCCAAAGAAATAATGTAAATGCAGTTAATCTGTTCCAGCCACCCAAAAGTATTGGCAATTTAAAAAAAAAATTTTAAACCAACACATTGCTTTTGGAAGCGTGCCAAAAGCCATGTTGGTATCATAGATTGACGCTTTAGAGCAAACATTTTGTCATTGCCCACTTAAGGAGGTGGGCGAATTTTCAAGCCCCACTTGTCAACAAAATTGATAACGAAATCGGCCAAGTTTACTATTTATTGAAATATCAATTTCTAAACCAATAAGGTCAAATAACACCAAGTTCAAAACAGATAAATACTTTACTTGTATTAATGATAAATTTTTTTGCGTGTGATTGTTTAGTTTTGAGTGTCTGATCTTTATTGTCAATAAGGAAAAGCATGAATTATAATAGGTACTTTCCTATTATTTTCCACTAATTCCTTCCCCTTCATTGCCCCCCACCTGTCATGTCTGTATTCCCCACTAGTAGGGCGCGCCCCACACTTTGAGAACCACAGCTTTAGAGGGTGGGTTGAGTCTTCATTTGGTTTTCCACAGATGCAAAGTTTTAAACGGCTTCCGGGTCGTACTGGAACTTATCCAGCGTCCGGCTTGGTTCGTTCTTTCACATGTCGAAAAATGCCAATGAAATGCCAATGAAAAATGTTAATTCTTTAGGCAAAAAGGTCGTAAGGGGGAGCATTCGTATGCCGAGGTACCACGGCATACAATTTTTTCTATTGTAGTCTTGAGAAATAGCTCTCGAGTTTTCCTAAAGGACTTATATACCTGTTCAATTTGAGAGAAATGTTTTTTTACGCCACACACTGATCTATGACTCATTCAGGAATTTGAAAAAATAATTTTAAAAAATCGAGTATCTTTTGGCACTTTGCATCCTGTCACAGTAAAGCATTTGTTCCCATTTCTTTAATTTAATCTTCATCATTTAATTTAATTAAATATGAAGTAATGAGATGTGGCTCAAGGCATTTGCTCAGTACTGTATCTTATTACATATTATCTTGTGATATAATGCTTTGCTCAGTCAACAGTTGATGCATGATCGATCAAAAAAACATAGTCATATAATGGTTTAGAAATATGTAGAAAATTACTTTTTAATAAACCCCACATTATGCTGCTACTCAAGGAAAATCAATTCTTACACATTACTGATGTTCTAGTGAGATTTACCAGTAATTTTTTACTGAGTAAATTTCAGAAAAAAAAAAAAATAATAATAAAATATTAAAGATGCTCTTAATTCATTATTGTTGATGTACTTAACTTCATTATGCTAGCGTGTTTGGAAAATATTCTAATATGTTCATGATGTCTTTAGAATAATAAGTCTGTTATTGTGGTATTGATATCGATACATATTCCTGTCTTGAAAAGACAAATCTTCAAACATTATTAGGGATGAAAATAAAAAGTTTCAGACAATAAAAATACGTGTTGAATTTCCCAGACATTCTGTTGCGAATTCCTAAACATGGCGTTAATAATGTTTTTTTAGTCTTGCCGGTTTGGCAAAAGGAACCTTTCTTCACATTTAGGTAGTGAGATCCTTAAAGACTCCAGAAACTTTTTCAAAAACAAAAATTTTTGTTTCATTAATGGCAAGAAGGTTTAGAAAACATGACCCGTGTTCATATCAAGTATTTAGATAGTCTGTTACATTGAACCTTGTGTGATTTGTATCAATGAATGGAATTCATAATTAATTGCCCGATCTTCAATGGCAAAGAAGTCAGTTTGGACTTTTGAAATGGGACTAAACAAATTCCTGTGGCCCTCAGCCACTCCAGTTCAGCTGCTCTCCCACTTTCAGAGGCGCCGATGTACACAAAGAGCCTCCTGGCTGGGCTTCTGTTGACCTGACTTGTCAAACCGGGACTATTTTCAAGTGCGGTGGGGAAAAATGTAGAATTGAATAATGCTGCTGAAATAAAAATAAAAGATGACTCTGTGTGAAAGTCTGGGAAGAAGAGAACCTCTAAGTTTGATAATGACAACTTTCCGAAAGTGTGCCAAAACTATTAAACCAATATGAGTTCAGTGAGGACAAGAGAGACGCTGATGAAGGAGAGAGGGAGAGAGTTGGACATGATATAAACAGGAAATGACACAGATATCACTGGTCTGTGTCCTGTGAAACGCATGTCCCAAAACCTCCCAGTCTCTGGGTTGCTTCAGGCTTTCTCTCGGTCAGTGTTGCAGGATTGAGTGTGCTCCACACCACTCCGGCTCGACTTGTTAGTTTTAATTGCTGATCCCAACAAATCATACTGCCTGGCCGAAAAAACAAAACAAAATCCCCAAAAAATAAATGCTTTTTTTTAAATGCCGTGGCCAGCGTTAATGTGGGAAAATTATTCCTTCACAGTTTCGGTCCAGTAGTGTTAATTTCATCAGCTATTTTCAATTTTAGTCTTAGTCCTGGGATAAATATCCCTAAAAGTTTTCATCATATTTAGTCAATCTCATCTATTTTTGTTTAGTCATGTTTTAGTCGACTAAAAGTCTGGGCATTTTAGTCTAGTTTTGGTTAGAGGAACTCTTAAGTGCTTTAGTCTAGTTTTAATCAATGAAAAAACATTTTGGCAATAAGATTAACCCTACAGTTAATTTAATCTAGTTTTAAAAATAAAATGAATTTACACACATGGACTGTTGTAGGGATAGCTCGTATGGGTAACAAATTTGCTAGCCTATTAGCTTAGTATGTTTGGCAACGGTTTAGAACAAAACATAATCACCAATTACCAAGAGGCTGTCAAACTACATTGAGATTGTTATGGTATGCCTTGATGTGTGTCTTTAGGTTTGTGGTATTTTTCCAGCGATTGTGTGCCCACACTGTTTTCCCCCCGATATTACTACAGTATACATCGTTTTTTATTTTCTCCAGTTCAATATGAAGAAAACAGGTCCAGATATCGGCCCTTCTCTTTAACCTGAGTAATACTGCTGTGATGATGAACGGTTAAAGATGACTAAGCTTGTAACAACCCGTCACTGCGCGCGCAAACTACTCCTGATACGCCGCGCGCCGTGGCCCGTGACTCGGGAAAAACTGCTGCTCGTGCCGTAATGAATGAACGCCGTAACTGCAACGGATTGTGACAAAAATTTAATGTTGACGAATGTAGACAGATGTTTTATTAGTTTGTATTTTTTCAAGCCATATTTTAGTCTCGTCTTTTTCCGGCAACAATACTGCATGCTGATTTCCCCACCGTCACTGTTCATTCATATCCGTGACGTCTCTTCATCGTCTCGTCACGACGGGAAAAAAAGTCACAGGGAAAAAAAGTCGTCAACGAATATTTTTTTTATTCATTATTTCCGTTGACGAAATTAACACAGGAATATGGCTCTGTAGGCCTTGATGTGATTGTGAATCTTTGATTCTCCATCCCGAATATTCACTTCCCAATCGCCTTGCTGATTCTTTTAGCACTGTTTGAATCTCGATTAGTTTAGATTGAATCAGCACACTGTAGTGTTTCAGCCCACAACCATACACAAGTAATGTGCAAAAGTCCCCCTCATTTCTTTATATTTTGCTTCCAACAAGAGGCCTTTTTATTTTTTCAATACAGGCTTGATGAATAGTTCTTCAGGCTTCCTGAAAAACCTTTCTGGCTCTTATTTTTGGCAAGTTTTTGTCCTTGTACCTGAGCAGTTTCAAATTAATGTTTTTGGTTTGTAAAGCAAAACTGGAACCTATGACTCATTCAAAAACTTGGCACATAAACCAGTGAGGAACAGGTGCAGATGATGACAGATGATCATGCCTGTGATAAGTGATTAGTATACTGGTGGTTGAAACAGACGAGGGGGGAAATGAGGTTGCTGCTGACCTAATTTTACATTGCATCTTTAGGAACTTTGTGTTCGAAAAAAAAAAAAAAAAAAATCCTCATGCTTCTCACAAGTTAAGGCCTGGATTATAACTGGGCTATCTAAAAAGGAAAAACTCCATAGATGTAATAACCTGGTCATTCAGTAAATTAAGTTAATCAGCTGACTTTATTGCTTTATTGCCACATAACACTGCTGAGTCTGGACCTGACCAACTGAAGCCACCCCAGATCATAACACTGTCTCCGGAGGCATGTACAGTGGACACTATGCATGATGGCTGCATCGCTCTTCCATTCTTACCCTGACACAAACTTCACTCTCCAGACCATTTTTTGTCCATCCTTTTTTTCTTTAAAAAAAAAAAAAAAAATTCTTTCCAAGTTTTAATAAAGTGTCAGACAGTTCTTAACCCTGGTTTCCCGACATTTCAAATCTCAAAGTTGTTTTTCTTTGCTCGATGCAGGCCAAACAAAGCAAACAGGTAACCATTGAGCACATAGTTCAGGAAGCTTTTAGTGAAAACTAGCTCATATTTGTAAAAAACTTCACATCTGTAATGGTCCAGAGTTTTTAAAAAGCCAGCCATAACTGTTGGACATGTTCGCTTTAGGCTGTTTCTTATTACACACAAAGGAAAAGAACAGACCGTCAGAGCCATCTCTTGGATCAACTAATCAGAGCAGGGAAATCATCACTGATCACGGACGGATCGCTCAGTTATTTTATTTCCTGTTAATAAAATCTGACATCTAAACTGAATCAGGCTTTGTCTGTTTTTTGTTCCAATAATAAAGAAACCTGTCAAATAATAAAAATCAATAAATAAATGTATTAAAATCGGTGAAAGAAATTATATTTTTCTTACATAATTTTTTTTAATTAAATTTATTTAAACTATATTTTATACTAGATGAAATTATCATCAGTGACAATTAGATAATAAATGCAATAGAGATTTGTACAGATTATTCCATAATAGTCCTGTGGTATTTAAAATTGTTACTATAAACCACATTGACAATAAAGCAAATATGTTTCTCCCTCTTTAATAACTTTACACAGATTAAAATTCACAGAACTAAATTAACACCATCCCCCCCCCAAACACACACACAAATCTGGGTCACAATGAATCCTATAGTTAGATTTAATTTAGAATGAACCTGTGAGTAAACCCTTAAATGTGGCTTGTGTGTGTGTGTCTGTGTGTGTAAGTGTGTGCGAGTGTACACACTTTAGAAAGAGGGTAATTCCAGTCTAGACGTGCACCAATTACGATAATTAAATCCCGTACAAATCCAGATTGTGAGTCAGATCTCATCATGTTGCTGCATCTAAGACGAGTAAATCAACCTGACAGTGCCTTATTCGTTAGAGCATAGAGTGTGTGTGTGTGTGTGTGTGTGTGTGTGTGTGTGTGTGTGTGTGTGTGTGTGTGTGTGTGAACTGTAAAGGAAAAGTAATGAGCCTTTCAGGAGAAACTATGCACACTTGAAACACATTTACAAATACAGTGGAACCTTGGATTGTGAGTAAGTTGGTCTGCTAGTGTTTTGCAAAACAAGCAAAACTTTTAATTAATTTTAACTTGATATACGAGTCGTACGCATGCGCTTTGTCTGCTGAGCTTCACATGAAAACAACTGAGCCAATCGTTATTCTCCCTCTCGCACTGTGGGATTGTGGGTAATCGTCTCCCATGCTCAGTGTCGGCACGTGTGCGTCACTCATATAGTCAACATCTGTGCATGAGATGAATCTGTTTAACGACAATGCAACCTCACATTTCTGCGGAATCCTTAAAAAGAGGCAAAAGTAAGTCTTCCTTGTTAGCGATTTCAGTTTCCAGAGTTTGTGACTCTCAGTCAGAAAGCAGTGATTCCATTCGTCTGTGTGTGGGCGCATGCGTGTATGTGAGTGTGCGTATGAAAGTCGTTTGAGACAGTAGCACCCCCCTCCCCCTCCTCCCCCTTCTCTCCTCTCACACCAGCCATGCTCCTTTTCAAAGCTAAAGTGCAGGTTAATTTGTTTTACTTTTACTTCATAATTTGTATTAATTATTTTTATATTAATATTTTTGGGTTGTGGAATGAATCATCAGAGTTTCCATTATATCTTATGGGGGAATTTGCATTGATTTAAAAGTGTTTCAGATTATAAGCACGCTTCCCAGAACAAATTATGCTCACAATCCAAGGTTTACCTGCACAAAGATTTTTCAGTTTTTAGTGTCTTTGGATCGGTGACTCCTAAACAGCAGATTTTTAACCATGAACTAGGGAGGATAAGGTTGGTGTTGAATATATAATATATGGACTTCCTGTTTTCGAGCTTTAACAGTTCATTACCACTCAGTTTTTTGTGATCTAAATGTTTTGCAGATGGGAAGGAAAGGAGAAAAAAAAAAACTTGGCTAGATAGCAGGTCTGTGGATCTGGAATGTCTCTGAATTTTGCTATCTCATACTGTTCAGTTGAGACCAAACATTTATGTAAACCCAGGCTACAGACATTTCACAACTCCACACATTTCTTACATCAAGGCATTTAAAACACACACTTATTTATATAAAAACACTCATATTGTTCCAGTGGGTTACTGATCAGATCGTCACGCCCTCTACGCAGACACTACTGGGCCTTTAACCCTCTCTGTTCCAGGGGCACTATAGTACATCATGGCTGACAGTGTGCTCTCTTCCAAACAAGCTGTGACATACGAATGAAACTATTTCACTGGTTTGTAAAGCATATGTGACAAATAAAGATTTATAATAAAGAGAGCATATTTTCTTGTCCAGTATATTATTATTGGATATTAGACAGTAAACAGACCCTCAAAAAACACTCCATGACTCATTTAGAATTAAG
Organism: Clarias gariepinus; assembly: GCF_024256425.1. Classification (NCBI taxonomy): domain Eukaryota; kingdom Metazoa; phylum Chordata; class Actinopteri; order Siluriformes; family Clariidae; genus Clarias; species Clarias gariepinus. Next base: position 38,993,897 of record NC_071101.1, on the reverse strand, counting down.
GTTCTTAAAAGAAAAAAAGCCTCGTGACTTATGCAGGACTTAAATTAACAAACTGCTGATGTTGATTTGTTTTTGTACGAGAGCAGACTTTATCTTCAGCCAAGAACTAATCTGGGCTCAGAGCAGCATTCCTGTCATTAAAAAACGTGCCAAGTCTTCATGTAATCAGCTGCAAGCTCCAGGTTTCTGTTGAGTGTTTTACATTTGTATATAGAAACCGCATTACAGCAGTGAAGTTACCATGCTACGAACTGGTTACTGGCCTATGTTCGCGCGAATCTAAAGCCCCCCCTTTACAACTCGCGCGGCCATCATCGGAACATCGGAGAGGGGGACCCTTTAAACGTCAACTAAAATACACTGTAATATACAGAGCTTTTCGGAGAGTTGTACACTCGGGGCGTGCTGACCAAAGATCTGTGGTAGATTTATGAGCAAATTACAGCACGTAGACGTCAGAGTCTATGTTGTGATATAAGTAAAGAAAAAAACAAAGATGTCAGGTCAAAACAATTACAGTATGTTTAAAAAAAAGGAAGAGGTAATTTTACAACACACAGGAGATGCACAAGTGCCTTGTAAATATACGAGACATGAGATATACACGTGTTGTGAGCGGGAAGCTGGTGGGAGTTTCACATTCATTTTAAAATCTTATGTGACCACAAATGTACAGTATATGTACAGTAGATAGTTGATGCCCAGTTGAAATGCACAGTGTATGCTCCATACCTGTACTACGATAATGTGAAAACTAAAGTGCAGCTGAAACGATTAGAGGAGTGATCTGATGATGCTGTAAACTAAAAAGATTTTTGCATTGTGTATAATGTTTCTCATGATATTTTGGTTTTCAACTTAACTATCCCGTTTCACTCTGATCTCAGCACCCCTCATTCTTGCACATAACTAAAAAAAAACACTTTTAGTTGAAGAAAAAACACTTAATAGCTCTACTTCAGTCATGCTTGAGGCAGTTGGCTTCCACAACGTAAGAGCTCAGCAAACAGCTGAGTTAACAAACGTCCCATAAATTCTTACACACCTGCGTGGGATTTTTTGCGTTTAAAGACAGAGAAGAAAATAAATAAAAGACTAAAAGGAAACGGCAAATAGAAAGAAAGCAGGAGGGAATACTGTAAAAACAAGACTCTGACCAGGTATCTCTCGTCGTCTTTCATCCGAGGCGTGCGGATCAAGTGATTCTGCTCGCCTCTCCAGTCCCCGAAGCGGCGGAAAAAGTAGTTGGACAGGAAGCGGTTGATGGGGTCTCTGATGATGTTAATGTAGACAGGCTGCTCCATCCTGAACCTGAGGAACATCCCAGAGTCTGTAGATTATACAGTAGCCGTTGGAATGGAACACCTCGGCAGTCAGTATGAAGAACTCTCTGGCTCACCTGCTGAAGTTGAGGAAGTGAACGTGCCTGGTGTACAGGAAGGGCTGCGGCATCGTGCTGATGTTTTTCATCAACTCCACCTGATGGACACGAAAACAGAACGCGCATGATGTTGACAGTTTGTTTTTTAATCCGCCATTTATGATTTTTGAATAACCCGGCGGGGTACAGCCTGAGCAGCGCTCGTTCCAAACTCCGGTTCCAACACAAACAAGGAGCACGACGAAACATTTAGAGCCTCGGCAGCTGCCATGACGGATGCGTTACTTAATCTTACATGATTTAAATGACACCTCAACTTAACTTAAATAGCCAGTTCTAGTGGAAAACTCCTCAGTAACGTACAGTAATAAGTACTTTCACATACATCACTACTTAATCAACACAAGTCTAATGTACTGTATGAAGAGCAAACGGTTCTCCAAAAATGTGACATGCAAGTCAGGATCTTTCAGGTCTCATTAAAAATAAAAATAAAAATCTCACACACACTTCCATGTTCAATGTCTGACGGGTTCAATTAGAAGGTTTTGATTAAAAATTTGAATGCTTTAACCATAACCCCCCTCTATAGCTCTATGTGCTGTACGTCAAGTTAAACAGTCATAGAAAAAAAAGGCTTTCGCATATGGTTGTAATATGTGTTATTATAAGAGTAATTAAGTTTAGAGGTCAATCTTTCTTTCTCTCTCTCCTCTTTCATACCTGTGAAGCAGCCAAACCACACAAGCAATCTTTGTGAGCACAGGTAATGACATCATCTGCATGATGATATTTCCTGTACACCTGTGGCTACACTGACACTTTCACAAGCATGCATGGGTATATGTGTGTGTGTGGACATGTTTAATATCTTAAGGTTGACAGGTTTCCCTTTGTGTAGACTTTTTTTTTTATTGCACTAAAAGAAAAAAAAAAGAAGAAATATTTATTTTTGGTTCCTGAGGTTAAGACTAGTCTTAGATTTCGGTGCATGCATTGCAAATTTGTGCACGTGTGTGTGCGTGCGCGTGAGCGAGAGAGAGAGAGAGAATGATCAAATAGCTCAATTTTCTAGAAGAGAGGAGAAAAGTTTTAAAAGTGTCGGGTGACTAACTCAGTGCTTTAGTAATGCACAGGCCAAAGTTCAAAGGTCAAAGCGAGTCTGGTGTTCACATTAGGCCTGGAAAAGAATGTGAATCTGAATACCTACACTTTTACGTGGTGAATGCCGAGCTGGAAGACTATGATACAGTAGTATAAAGTTAAGAACTGTGTGTCTGTATCTCTGTGACGCTCATGGAAGCAAGTCGTTAAAATTCCCCACACAGCTTTCTTCTGTCTGATGTTCTTCAGCTGTGAAACCTTTGAACTGACCATAACACGAGGAACGGCTCAGGGCTATGAAATGAGCCTGTTTGTTCCTACAAACAGTATTTCAGGGGTGGAAATTGTTGTACAAACTTAATGGCACGTACAGGTCTGCTCAGGTCCTGATGTCAACTCCTATATATATATCTGTTGGGCTCAGGTTGATATATTACGCTCTTGTTCGACATCAATAAGTCTGTATTCAGATTCATGACATTGAGGGTTTCTTATTAGCACGAGTACATTTTAACTGACAGTTTTATGTAAACACGAAGACTTTTTTGGGCAATTACTCAATATTATAATTATACACTGCCTGGCCAAAGAAAATGTTTTAAAAGTCGCTTTTCAGAAAGGGTCAAATTACTGGGTTGCACCAAGCAAAGAAAACAACTAAGGAGATTTGAAATGATGGGAACTGGGTTAAGAATCCTTCAACACATTCTTAAAACCAGGAAGGATAGTGCTGAACCGTCAAGTTTGTGGAATTAATGCGATCTGAAACAAATCATGAATTGAGATCACTTAAACACTTGTGTTGCATGGTTAAAAATCATCAACTGTAAAAATCATAGCTATGTTTAATAGTGAAATAAGAGCATTTCGATACACACAATGTGATGAGTCTAAAAGGAACCCAAATCTTAATCAGACTCAATGATTGATATTTAATTTGAAACAAACATTTGTTAAACTTGCAAACACATATTTTACCGAAGCAGTTTCAGGGGAACCCATGTAGCCCTAAGGTTCCTTTTTAAGAGTGAAAAACAATCCTTATAATTAGTGTTGCGCCTTCTGAGATCCTTTCTGTAGGTTCTGTGTCCTATTTTTCAGCCATATTCTCCTCTGAATCCTCCATCAACGAGGTGTTTCCAGTGTCTGTCACTAGAACTTTAACTTAAGCGATGCTAAAATTTGCTCCCTAACCACACCTCCTGTAATATATATATTTTTTAAATAACATGTGCTGTATATAAAAGAATTGAAATATATTTAGCCCAGTGGTCTCTTTACTCCAGCACAATACAGTAACTATGGGTTTAAAGCACAGAATTAGCTTTAATTAGCCTGTATGTGCGTCCATATCATGTGAACCATATGGGAATTACAGCTTTCACACAAACATACTCCACCCATTTTAGAGCATTGTAAGTAACTGGAGACCAAATTCTTTCCAAGCGACTATATATCACTATACTGTATATATATTGTGTGTTTATTTATTTTATTTTTTTTGCATTCCTACAAGGCCAAGAGGAAGCTAAAGTCATCCCATCAATCATGTGGGTGCTATCATAAATAAAACCAGGTCAAAAAGTTAGGTTAAAGTCTGATGACCTCCGGGACCTCTTCTGCTGGTACCCTAACGGACTCTTCACCTTCTTGCCGTGTCACCACTAAGACCATCTTTTTCCACCCCGCTTCTATTAGAACGATTAGGGCAATAACTTTGAGTCGTGTCTTCAGTTCGGTTCTCTTGTGGTCATGTTTTAAAGGTTGTTAATGTTTTAAAGGTTCACTTTAAAACATTAAAGTCAACTTTAGAGTATACTTCCTTCTTTTGAAAACCTCTCCCTCTCTCCCGTTCCATCTGACAGCGGGAAGCTGAGTTTAACTGCATTAAAATGCTGCATGTGAGACTTTTCAAGACTGAGTACACACACACACACACACACACACACACACACACAGTTGTTCATGATGGTGCAGTGGCTTGAGTTTCATCCAAAATGAATGAAAGGAAGTTTTCTTTTCTTTTCACCATGAAGAAAAGTGTGTGTTTTTCCACCTCTGTAAGTACTATTCGGTTGCGCTTCATTGCTAGAGACATGTTCTATGGTTAAGGCCTTTAGTTTCCTTATGGCAACAAGAGACAGTTAATTAATCCAAAATCAGCGCAATTTAATTGCAACACTAGAATTTTGATAAAAACTAGATTTTGGCAAACCACAACTATTGGTTTTCTGTTGTTTTAAAATGGTTATGGATATAAAAATGTAAAAAAAAAAAAAAAAGAATGTAAAGGTTTTGGTCATAGTAGACTTTCCCGAAAACAACATGTTTTTTTCCTCACATAAAAAACACTCGATCACAATAGAAATGCTTCCTCATAACTGATTTTTTTTCTAAAAAAATGTTTTTTTTTTTTAATCGATTAGATCTTTTTCTTACAGTAAAAATGCTTTCTCAGAATAAAACTATTTCTCGGTTCCAGTAAACATGTCCGTTGTAAGGAAAGGACATGTATGCGTAGAAATGGACATGGTTCCTTTTCATCACAACATGTTTTGGACATTTGTCCCCCCTTTCCTGTACATGCTCTCTTAAAAATTTACTTCCAGAAAAAATGGACGTTTCCTTTTCCTGAAAGAATTTTCTGACAAACATTCATATGAAAAAAAATGGAAATGTCCCCTAGCTGTTCCTGGACCGGCCTTCTTAAAATGGACATGTTCCTTTACCTGAAAACGTGACATATTTCCTAAAAAACGGACATTTCCTGTTTTTCATAACAAAAAAGATTCTCACAATGGAAAGGCTTCCTCATAAGGGAAATGTTATCTTAGGACAATTTTTTTTCAGTAGAATTTCATCACAACAGAAATGTTTCCCCACAATGGAAATGCGTTCCTATAATCAAAATGTTTACTGACGATGAAAACGTTTCCCCACAGCAAAAACGTTTCCTCGGAAGGGCTGTGTTTCCTTACAAGTGATTTTTTCCCTTAGTTGTAGCAATGAAACAGGGCTGTGTGTGTGTGTGTGTGTGTGTGTGTGCGTGCACTGACCTGCTCATGCTTGGTGAGTCTAGTTTTGTTGTGAATGTCAGATGAGACCAGATTAAACTGGTGCCTCTCTGCCAGAATCCTGAGGAGCAGCACCACAGTGCGACTGCCACACTTCCCTACTCGATTATAGATCACCTGACTGGGGAACGGCAGCACCTGCAAAACACACACACACACAAACACATACTTAAGCCAGTGTAAACGAAGCAGAAGCAGTAGGTAGACATGTATTAAAATGTACTGTGAAAAAGTCTTGCGCGCCCAACCCCCTCTTATATCTTCACCTTAAATTGTATTAAACGATGTAGAATAATTAAAAAACAAACTTTTACGGCGACACGCTGCAACCATGCAACTTTTGCAACCATGCAAGTGTGAAAGATGGGACTGTTGCTGAACCCAGACCTGACCAGGCTTGTACAGCAGGCACTAGGCATGATGGGTGCATCGTTTCATCCGCCTCTCTTCCTACCCTGATGCGTCAATCACGCTGGAACAGGGTCCATCTGGACTCATCGGACCACATGACCTTTAATTAATACTCCACCACAGTGGGCGTTTTATATGAAAAAGCTGTTTAACCCCCATCCCGTGGGTTATCTTCGCACAGAGTACTTCCACTATTAAACAGCTACAGTATGACTTCTTCTAATTAGATTTCATTACACGTTTAAGTGATTGTTGATCAAGTATATTCAAAAAAACATTTTTAATCACATTTGTTCCTCGAAGATGATGGTTCACCACTAACCTTCTAGTTTTTAAGAATTCTGTGTGTGTGTGTGTGTGTGTGTGTGTGTTTCCGCACTTTACCAAAATATCAAACAGGACTTAAGTAAACCAAAACCTCTAACACACACACACACACACACACACAGGGTACGTTGTCCTCATGCAGCTGTCGCTTCCACTTTCCTTCACTTCTCTCTTAGAGGATTATTAATCAAGTCTCAACGCTGAATGTTAAAGATTTAACACTGGGTTGTTTTTTTGTTTTTTTGCTTGAGAGCCGCGAGATGTTTTTGTTGGAAGTCTGATTCTTATCAGCCACAATTAAGGACAACGGCACTAAGAAACAAAATACTGTAGGGCTAGTTCGCAAATCTGGCAAAGCGAAATAAATAAACATCAACGCAAAGCTGTGACACACTCCTCAAATCTCACTAATGTCTTTTAGGTTCAATGCAAAGTAAAAAAAAAAACAAATTTCATAGCTGAAACTTTAGGAAATGGGTTTCTGAGTTTAGCATCATCATCATTAGCTAAGAAGTTTCAGCCTAGCCAATTTCGCAATGGTTTATTTTCCACTACAAGCACAAATCTGGTCACACACACGTACTGTACACATTTTCTCACCACACACTTGAGCACGAAACAAATACTCACGCGAACGTGCATGCTATCCTATAGTCTAAGATCTGGTCTATCGTAATTAGAAAACCAAGTCGTAATCTGTGAGCACCGTTTGCAAAGAGCCAAAAGATCCATAAAACAATATAAATCTACAGATGAAAATACATGTCAAGATTTGTTATGACGGCGCACTGATTATTGTGTAAAATGCTGCAATCTGACTGTCGAATGAAGGTAAAAGTAAAATCAGTGGGAGAGACATATTACAGAATTGGACTTCTAAGACACAGTGATGTGTATGAGACGCCGGCAGTCAGTGGACAGAATAAAAACCCGTCCTCTCCCTCAGCCTGGGGAAGTTTATTCATTTTAAACTACACATTATGGATAACTATAAGTCGGATATATCGTATATGTAAAATTAGTATTATTGGGGGGCTACAAAGTGTAAAACACACATCATATGATAGTTTGATAAACAAGCGTCTGAGACAAATTAGGGGTATAATTTCAATTTTACGGGTTTGTTTCGACGCAAGCCTGATGCCAAGTTGTTCCATTTGTAGCAGAGAGCTTGTGGAATTTACACGCTTAACACACACTGTAAATTCTTGATGTGTGAAAATCTGTGTTTGGGAGAGCTTGTAACCTGGAAGCATGACCTGTTGGAAAGAGTGGATCTTGTTAAGTCTGTAAACATCTGCATACTTGCTGGCCAGGGCATGTGTAAGACGGGAGCAGGTTCTCCACCAGCTGTGATGCATTAACCTTTGTTTTTTTTTTATTCAACACAGGATTGGCTGAGAAGGACGTTCACAACCTGAGCGTTAACACGAGCATTGTCCAAAGGTATGCCTCAGGCTGAGCAGTGTGTATGATTAGGTGGGGCTTGTGTGTGTGTGTGTGTGTGGTCTGGCCTTGATTGTGTGTGTGTATGGGGGGTGATGTGTGTATGTGTCTGAGTGCCACATGTGTAAAAGGCAGTCTGCTCTTTAGTACTGCCTCAATAGGAGCGTTGTTGATAACAGCCCTTGGCAAAATTACTTATAAACACAAACAGGGCAAACCCCCTCATCACTCAATACTACTGAGGGCTTAGCTTTTGGACAGTTACTATGCACATTTCACACAAAAAGAAATTGACCTTACAGTCATACGGTGATCCTAGGGAACAATTATGTATTTAAAATAACTTCGGGCTCTTACGTGGCACAACAGAAAAGCGTCCGGGCCAATCACCACCAGACTGGTTCATGTACCTGAAGAAAAGTCCAAGGGAGCAAAGCGTTCCAGGGGTCTCGGGGTTGGCGGTGCATACTCCCTCTCCATTTTCAGTTAAAGCAACGTTAAAAGAAAAGCAGCAGTTTATAAAAATGCAAAGGCTGGCTGCACAGGTCTCAGAGGAAGCCTTTACCTTCTTCACTTGGTATCAGTCATGTAACAGGTGTAGGGGAGGTTGAATGACTGTAGAGAAAATAAGGGTAACCCTGACACTAACTGACCAAATGAAACTCGGGTCAGTCAGTCGGGCGACTATAAATCTGAGCAACAGCGAACGCAAACCAAAATACAGCCGATTGCCGTTACAAGGATCCCAGTTTTTAACCATTAAACATGATACAGCATACTGACCTGCACGTCTCGAATTTCACTAATGCATTTTCCGTCACATCACATCAAACCTCATTTCAAAGCGAACCAAATGCCACGTTATACAGCCTCAACAGGAAACCTACCTTCTACAATAGAATTCAATAGTTTACTGCATGTCATCCTGCCAATCACACGAGGTTAAAATGCAGGCAGGAGTGTTGCAGTGGGATTTGTGCACTCCAGTTAGTTTATGTATTCAAAGTAATACAGTGAGCAATGAAGAAAATCAGCTAACAGGGTCGGTCATTGGGTTTGGACAATCTGTGTGAAGTCACAGCCATGTTTTATGCCCTCCTGCCAATAGCCCACTTATGTAAATAGTTTACTTGATGTGGTTTGTAAGGTATACATTTTCCATAAAGGTTAATTGTTAATTTATATACATCTTCTGTTACAGATTGACTCTTGAGAAGGGTGTTGATTAAAACAAACCACGATTACAATGAACTAAGTTCTGACAGCAGTAATGAACTGAGAGGAACACCTACTGTATGTCTGCGACGAGATAGATCATCACCTGCTGTTCGATCGGCAGCTTTATTACTGAAAGTCGCCATTTGATTGATTTGATTGTCGTTTCAACATGAGATGTTGAGATTTTTGTTGTTCGAAACTCAGCATTTTCCAAGGTTTTTATGCTATTAATTACATAATAAACAATGAGCCAAATGTTTGGGTTCAGGTCAGACAGGGTCTTTGTTTGGGTTTTATACAAGTTAAAATACACTGTACGTCTGTGTACATATCAGAATGCTTTATTACAGTTAATTTTAGTGGAAATATTGCTTTAAGGTTGAGGAAACAATGTTTTTTAAGGTTACGAAACAACGTAGCTACAATGTCATTTCAGTCACGTTGGTACGCTGTTCTGACTTACACACAACCAAATACCAGTAGTTATCCAACGGCGGTTGCCACAACAACGCTCAAACAACGCCGACATGTCGAATTTGTTCTGACCACATTCCAAGGTTGGCAAATAATGTTGCAGCAACATCAAGACAACTAAAATGATCTGGCGATGAAGTCACCTAAAACGTTCATTCAAATATTTATTAGTATTTAAGAATTATTTTATTACAAACAGGTCAGTCCTTTATCCATAATAATCAATCCATAGTTCATTATAATACATATCATTATTAGAATAACTAAACTGCCAATTAACAGGCATTAAACAGAATTAAAACTTAAAAACAATGCAAATAAATTACTTTAAAGTAAGTAAATTGTATTACTTAATTACTATTAGTTTTTTTTGTTTGATGTTAATCATGAACAGCTCATAACAGTACAGTGTGCTATACTTACCCTATAACTTACCATAACCAATTTGTTGTTGGATTATGAAACATGCATTTTTGGTACATAAACAGAATCCTTAGTTTAAAAATAACCATGAAATACAATCCTGTAAACATCAACAACACTGCAGATTTCTGGGTCTTTCCTGCCTGAAGCGGTTAGTCTGCCCCTGTCTGATCAGCACTGCCCTGTCATTATTCCAGGCTGAAAACAGGCCTGAATGGCATATCAAAGCCCAAGCATGTGTGATTAGATCAAATTAAAGGTAAACGACACCTTTTAGTTTAAACCACTGCTATATTTGGGCTTGAGTTATGGAGCAAAAAATAAGCCTTAAACATCGAGTCTGAAACAACAACAACAAAAACGCACATCCGAAGTTGGGTACAAATTAGTCTCGTCAGTGTCACTTATATAGTATAATGTTGGACCAGTCTATCTTTAAAAAATGTGGTAAAAGAAACTTAATTCCATAAATGTAAAACATTTTATATATATACCTGTATATTTATATATATTTATTTCTATGAAAGGAGAAAAACTACAACAATGCCATCTGGTTGATTATTACCCTATAACAGCATGCCATGACCATTTTTATGAAACAAAAACAATTCTTTTCAATTATTTTAAACATATTAGTCAATAAAATGTATCTAATGGTGTGCAACGTCCATAGTAATCATGTTACCTGCTGCTCCCTATTATATTACAAAAGTCAACTGTTATCTGAGAAACTCCTAATTCCTACCGGGATTTCCTGTACATGAAGACCTCGTCCTGTTACAAAACACAGACACTGAAGACTTCTTCCAAATGCAATAAACAAACATACAGTATCAGCCATATCGCACATGCTGTAATATGTACTATTGTTTACGCTGTACAGTCCCTGTATAAGCCGTTAGCATAAAAAAGGACAATCGGCTGATAATTTCTGTAGATTCTATATTAATTTACTAATCCTAACCTAGTATGTATAACCTAGTAACATCCGATCACACCAACAGAATGCAGAATCAACACTTTCTAACCAATGAGAAAACAAGAGTCCACATCTGAACGATCAGGATTTAAAACCAAACCAAGCTGACCAATTAGAATTTAGAATCCACAGCTTCTAACCAATCAGAATCCACAGCCCCAGAGTCTACAGCTTCTGACCAGAGAGAAGACACACCTTCTGAGCATTCGGAATCCACAATCAACAGCTTTTGACCAATTAGAACTTATATAACTATATAGAACTTAAAATAACAACACATCCTGACCAATCAGTATTTAAAATCAATACCTGCTGACCAATCAGATTACACGAATTCTAACCAATCAGAATCCAGAATTAACCCTCTATAACCAGAATGTAGAATTCAGAATTAACAATAATCAGAATTAAAAATTGGCACATTTTGACCAATTAGAATCCAAAATGTAGCAGTTCTGTGGTATAAACCGAACCTTGTTCTGTTCTCTCTCTTTCACACACACGGTTTTCTGCTCTTATTAAGCAGTCTTAACAGGTTCTTCTTAAACACAGGCACTTCTTTGTCTACCCTTGTGGCTTGTCGACTAAAACCTGCATTATTTTAGCATGCCTGAGCGCCCCTCAATCACTAACGCTTAGTCTGTTTCTTGTCTCTTACTCGCTTCCTCTAAGCCGATTTCCTCTGAACAGCGTTTTAGTGTTTGCAGACTTTAGGGGAACTTATTTAGCTGAGAATCATATGACGGTGATTAATAGCTTTACTGACTTTCCTGTGTATCCCATTTAGCTGATGTACACACATACAAAAACACATACATGCACACATTTGCTGTCCAGCTGGACTGAAACTCAGTAAATCTGTTCTATATATATATATATATATATATATATATTTTTTTTTTAATTATTATTATTTTTTATTATTATTATTATTATTATTATTAGGAAGGATCAAAATCACTGTTTCATGGTCATGATGTTTTTGTATTGTGAAGTACAAAAATTACACACACAGTATATATATATATATATATATATAAATATGAAACACTAGTAATATAAGCGTTTCAGTGTTTCACAAACTGTTATATTAGTGTTTCAGTCTACAGTAGTTTATGAAAATAATGTATTTATAGTTTATTTTACATTTGCATAATGTGCATTTGCCTAATGTTACCAGTCGTTCCATTATAACGTTCCACTTATAGTTACTTACTAAAGAAATAAATGTGAAATTAATAAAAAAATCACAGTTAACAGCGAGCAGTCAGCTTTAGTGCTGACCAGGCAGAACATTTCCTTCTCCTTTTTTTAACCACGATTAAAAACACGATTCATCCCTTATTTTATCGCTAAATGGAACTGCCCTCTTTTTACAGGAAATGTGTGATCCAGTAAAATCCAGTATTTTAAATAGTAATAGCAATAACACGTTCTATAAAACATGTATTTCCAAATACAAAAAAAATAAATACATGTATTGTAAGTCTGCCACCACTTAGATAGTAACATAGAGTCTTAAGAGTTGTACATTTCAAGATATGAACAGGAGTTTTAAAAATTTAAGCAAAAATTAATACTAGAATGCATTATACAACGGGTGTTCAAACCAAACTGGGACTTGTGATGAAATTTATCATGGATGATGGCTTAAAACCAGTGACATTTTACAACTACGGTAATGGGAGTCTTAGCTGCAGGATAACATTTGAACACTGCAAACGTTTATAGAAGGCCGTACGTCTGTGACCATTGCCCTGACCATTGCTCCAGGTCATTTCCACATGTTTGGGCCATTAAAGGAGTTCCTGGGATCCAGCATTTCAGACGTGACACAGGCATGAAACGATCATGGCTCCGTTGTTTTGAGAATTTTCTACCTTGATGGTATTTAAGCATTTGTTGAAACACTGGGATAAGTGCATTAGCGTGGCAAAAGACATGTGGAAATGAATTAAGCAATAGCCAGGGCTATACAGGGCACATGTCAAAAACTAGCAGAGTTTTTACTTTTATAACTGCATTCTGCACATTCAAAAGTCCCGGTTTAGGGCCTCTGAGTGGCGCAGTGGTAAAGTGATCGCAAGTTCGATTCCCGGGTGATGCTGTAACCTCTCACAGCCGGAGGTCTAGAGAGAGCTGATTGGCCGAGCTCTCTCAGAGGGGAGAGATGAGAGGTACTTAGTGCTCCCACATTAATCAGCTCACGCAAGCAGAAGGAGCGGCTAGCGCTGTCCTCCGAGTGTGTTACGCCGCCCCCAATGGTGCGTGAGCGAGCTGTTTGAAAAGATGCAGTCGGCTGGTGTCACGTGGTCCGGAGGAAACACTTGATAGTCTTCGGCCCTCCTGAGTGGGTGGTAGGAGTAGCCTTAATGTGGAGCCCCCTAGTGACGAGGGGAAATTAGCCACGACTAAATTAGGGAGAAAATCTGGGAAAAAATCCTCCCCCCTTCAATAAAAAAAGTCCCGGTTTAATTTGAACACCCCTCATATTATGAACAGTTAAGATTACTGGATGAGAATAAAGGGGGGGGGGGGGGTGTGGAATCATAATAGCATTTACCTTTGGAGCAGGGAGTCTGTGATCGTCCATATATGTGGATTGTCCTAGAAACAACAAGAAGAGGAAGGAATTAGCCAATCACAGCGTGTAAGTGGGAAAAAACAGCAGTTTAACGTGATATACATAAACTTAAACATTCCTGCTTGTATTCGAGCCACAGGAACAAAATCCCACTCAAAGGTTCTCTGACAATAAAAGAATAAAGTGTACCAGATGGATAAAGCAGATTGGTAAAGCTTTCGGACGGTCTGCGAGCATGTGCATGTCATGACACACTACATCTGTCTTCACACACTTTCAGCACCGAAGGCTAACGCTAACGACTGACAGCTACGAGTAACAAAACAGGGAGCTTGTTCTTCTCCTGAACACATAACTCCTTTAGCAACATGGAGCTGTTATAGTTCTCAGCACATCTAGAACTTTCTGAGAGTGTGTGTGTGTGTGTGTGTGTCCTGGACACAGGCGATGAGAGCTGACAGGGGGGGAATCCTGTAGAAGATTGGGTCTTCTTTCCTGCCTCGTTACATAACCGGGTTTGAAAGTGAATCAGTCACTCAGTTATTGGCGATTGCTTTTTGTCTTTTTTACCATGAGAGGCTTTTTAAACAAGAGCAGCTTGCAGGATTTCCTCTGTGACTCTTTATTGTGGACAAATCCCATATTTCTGTTCGCTCATTAAAATTAGAACAATGTGTAAGGGCTATGTTTGTGGAAATGTCTTGTCTTTGGGTTACTGCATAATGATTCATGTTTTGTATCACTATTGATTTTGTATCACCATGTCAAGTGATGTCATCACAGCAACCGCAGATATGTCAAAATAAAATAAAAGCATGGGCTGACGATTATATAATTATAAAATATCATTATAAAATATTAGAATATACACACTTTACATTTTATAAATCTAATACAGCTGTATGAGTCAAAGGTTTGGACACAAGTTTGGATTTATTTTGGACATTCTAGAACAATACTGGATTCTTTTTTTTTTTTTTTTTAAACTAAAACTGAAACTATAAAATAACACACATGGCATTAGGTCATTGAGTAACAACAGTCAGTCGTTATTTTAAGACACAGAGGTCAGTTCTTGCAAGAACAGCATTTGCAAAGCTCCGTGATGAAACTGGCTCTGATGAACGCCATCCCAGGGACGCAAGACCAAAACTCAAGAGGAAAAGTTTAAACCAGCCTCAAAAATCACCAATTAACAACAATTAACAACAATTGCTCGGATCGGCTTACAAGCACACACTAATACTGTACATACATACACATACATATAAAATGTATATAATACACATATATAATACATTTTATACATCACACATTCCATCACATATACAGTATGTGTGTGTGAATGTCTAATGAATGTGACTGTTTTAAAACAAATATAATGTTTAATCATTAAGAAACAGTCATGCTGTTTTGTAACAGGTTATACTTTTGGGTTTCTCAGTAACAACAAGCCGGATTTTGCAGAACTATAACTGCAAAAAAAAAAAAAAAGGGATGAACATTTGAAAACATTAACAATAAAGATTATACAGTATTTCACTGCATACTAGACTTTTATTGGTTTGGTTTAATAACTGTAAAAAATAAAGCTGCTCGAGACAAATCAGGCAAATAAACATTAGTGCTATTAAATCGAATTAAACATTTCACTTTTGGTTATGGATCGAATAAGCAAAAAAAAAAAAACAGGGTGGGGGGGGGCAATAAATAACATTTTGCAACCCCTTTTATTACGTGTAGAACTTAATGAACACTAAAAGCAAGAAACTTTTGCCTGTGATTATATGCATTTTCATTGTACATACCGTATTTCATTGCACATACTCTTATTCTTCTTCTACAGAGCAATCACACAAGCTGCTGTTCTACGATCCTTCTTGCATGGTTATACATGTGGAGGGAGACAAGTGCACTTGTCTGCAACACTCATCAGGTTTTTTTTTTTTTTTTAAAGAGAATTTTAAAACATTCACCCGGTAATAACAGCTGTATGAGTATTTTTCCCAAATAACATTTCATTTTCCACCGTGGAGCTAAACCTGGTCATGTAGTTCATCTTATTTTCGATTACAGTATATGTTTTGGATATATTTAATAACATGTACTTTCTAATATTTTTGCAAGAGATAGAAGGCAAAATTTAATACGCTTTAGAGTCAAAATTAAATCATGTTATTATAAGGATTTCAAAACAATATTTTTTTTGCATAAAGTATAATACAGATGAATCAACCCTAGATTTATTTATTCTAATTTTTGGCGCTAAGCTGTTAAATGCAGACATGTTAATGCAGTTGCTTTTCTGCTTTCCCATTCACATCTCAAGCTGAGGAAAATTTACCCAACACTAGGACCACAGGTTCCACAGAGTCCGGATAGGGCATTTCTTTTTTCCCCACACCTGGGACATTTACAGTACACCCATGAGTCTGTCCCTTCTATTCAACTGGGAAAAAATCGTTACGGTTGCGCTTACTCTACACACAAACCCACACACACAAAGACTCAAGCTTGTGTCAGCATGAATTCATTTCATTCTCATTAGAAACATGCCAGGACGTTCTCCTTCTCCTTTCGCTGTCACAGAGCCTGAAACTCTACCAATCTTATTAGAGACCTGACTCTGATTAAATGGGATTACAGCCAAAGAGAACACATGCCTCTGTGTTCGCTGATGACTTTTTGCTTTATCGTAATCACCCACTTTAACCAGACCATACGGCATCTGTAGATGATGATCTGGCACAGGAAAGGGGCTTGTGTTAGTACTCAGATGCCAATTTGTCTGGTGATAAACCTAAGTCAATAGCCTTACCCTTCAGTGTAGTGCAAAAAAATTAAAAAGCCCTACAATTCTACTAACAGCATGTTTTTTTAACTTATTCAAAAAAATTTTATATTATTATTATTATTACTATTTTTTATTTTAAAATCGAAACACCAGGTTTTAGTGAGGTCCGTGCCAGTTTAAGTGCCCTGTTATTACTGCCACAAGCGTCCTGGACAGTCATGTAAGGATTTTATAAAAATTTCGTATAAAATACATGTCAGCTTGAGAAATTAGAATACAAAAAAGCTCAACAAGAATCTGAGTGTTTTCTTATCTGCATTTGATTGAACAACTCAACTAAACACTATACAGTGAGTTCCCTACAGTACATACGAATATTCAAGTTACAAACTTGTTACTTTAAAGATACGAACAACTGTTCATGCCTTCCTGGATGTCTGGAAGCAAGAGTAAAAGTGGCAGTGATGAGCGGGTGCTGCTAAGAAGCACCAACAATAATGATGGAGACAAAAATGAAAAAAAAAAGGGAAAATGGTGGAGGAGATGAGCGTTCTTTTAACACAAAATCGCTCAACCATCAGCACGATTCTAAAGAACACTGTACTGTAATACTGTATATTGTGTGTAGCCAGTTGTGTTAGTAATCTAGTACCTAGACAATGTTTGTTTGACTTACGAACAAATGAACAACCTTTTTGGATCAGAACAGAACTTGTTCAAATTTTGGGGACTTACTGTACTGTGTTAATTTAACACGGGTGCTTTTGCTGTGGTGCTTTTAATTAGTCTGTTAAAAGCTCAAATAAATCCCTGGAATGAAAGGAGTCATGTTTTGAGCTCGACACCTCTTTTCCCCCTTAAGGATGTGCATTTTCCTAGCCAATCAGAATGCCGGGACCTAAAGTATCCATGTTTACATCTCTATCAAGTATTCCCCAATAGATACGGAAAAGAATTTTAAAAAATCAATTCAGTGCTTTACCTTTTGTGTGATAATTAATGTATTGCCACACTGAATCCAAAAATCTATTATTTACAAATGCCTTTTTAATTTATGTATTTTTGCATTTAAGGTGGTAAAATGATGCCATTCCTCTGTAATCCTGCATGTACTGTAGCATGGTATAAACTACTCACATATTGTCAGGCAGCACAGCATCCTGTGTGGTAGCAGCAAATTATTTGTGAAGTTTGTTTAGAATTGAAACAAAATCTAAGGAAAAAAAACAAAACATATTCATATTCCCCCTCAGTGCACACGCGCTGTACACATGCGCTTACAAACACAAAATAAAATATGTTTTACACACACAGGTGGTCACAAGGTTATAGTAAACAGTACACGAGTGCACGGATGTTGATTATACCAGTAAGAGACGAGCACTAAGACCCAGCAGGGAAGATGATTACCCACTATTCCGCAGCGAAAGAGTGAGAAAAATACATTGGTTCAGATGTGATCACATGACGCTCGGCGTCAAAACAAGAAGCGCATGCAAGATACATGATACTCGGTACTCGTAAACCAAGACTTGCTCGTTTTTCAAGTCAAAATTTATTAAAAATCTTTGCTCGTCTTGCGGAACACTCACAAACCACGTTACTCGCAATCCTAGGTTTCACTGTGATATATACATATGATCAAGATATTTGTAAAATCGTGATACAAATTAAACTGGCAGCTGATAATATCGTATCGGCTGGTCCCTGATGTTTTCCATTCCTATCCTCAGCTTTTCCCACCTGCATTTTTGATGCAAAAAAAAGGGAGAACATACAGTATGCAAGATCAGTAATTTACGACAGCATCTGGAGTATTTGTGTTTTCTCTAAATATTACACGTCATCGTAAATTAAGGGAATTTTTACTAACTGGATTTTTTTTTCTCACATTTCAGCTGAACATGTAGAGAGAAAAAAATAGTCCACAGTTAGTAAAAATTCCCTCTGGATGCTTCCTGTTCACCTAAGAATGCTGCAATTTGTGCAGGAATTTCCCTAAGCATAGACTTTCAGCACTGCAATATTTAATTCACATGATGTAATTAGTAACTCGCTTAAGTATGGCTTGGAGATGAGAGGAGACAAAAATACTCGAAGAAGGGTCAGAAAGCCAAACGTCGCTGTTTAGGCTGCTGTGTGATGGGAAGTGCAAAAACGACAGTTATTTTTGACTGACCCGTCATTTTCCGCCTTAGCCGTGTGTGTCTGTCTGAGTGTGTGTGATGTAGAGAACACTGTCCAGTAACCAGAGAGCAGGTCAAATAAAAACACAGACGCTCCGTTACAACGGCATTCTGGAGAGGGAATGCGGAATAAAAGATCGATGTGGCAGAAAAGATTCATGATTCATGAGTCCTGAAGTTCAACAAATCATAAATTACTTTGAAAAAATGCTAAAAACAAACACACACACACAAACAAGTATCTACATGAGTCATATTTTGGAGCCGTATTTGTGCTTGAGAAACACTTATCTCACACATTCCCCAAAGGAAGAAGTACACTTCTACTGGCTGGAGATGATGTGGTGTTTCTAAGATCATTCCCTTACTACAGATTGCAAATGATTTAACCCTCCATAATGAGTTAAAGTGGGACGCTACACGTACATGTACAGTAGATAGATGGATAGATAGATAGATAGATAGATAGATAGATAGATAGACAAAATGCAGACTATCACTGAGTCTAGATAGATAGATAAATAATCTATTTAAATATAAACATAAAACGAAATCCTTTTTAAAAACAAAAAGGATTTTTTGGGGGGGATTTGAATTTATCCTCCATCAGGCCTAGAATTCCCTGTTTCCCCTCTATATGCTGCATTCAAATAGCTTGTAAAGGGGTGCCAACATCCTAGTGAGGGTAATGGTGGGTCCAAAGTGCATTCAAAGGTATATATTAAAAAAAAAAAAAAAATGTGCGCAAACATGCACCTTTTTACACAGTAGGAGGAAACCGAAGAACCCTGAGGAAACCCCAAGCAAACATATATATATTTTTTTTATATTAAATTTACTGGAAACTGACACCCCTGATAAAGAATTAGTTAAATGAAGCTTAATGATAATCCTAGCTTTTAGATCTAGCAGAATCACCATTGTAATAAAATAATAAAATGCTATATTCAATTCAAAAATAAATAAATAAACAAAACAAAATAACCCAAACATTCAAGAACATCGTCTACCCATGTAAAATGTTTCACTTGCGCACCATCCTTCTCCAAGAACCTGTCATTCATTCTAAGAAGACAAATACACACTAAAAACAGAACTAAGAGCAGATTTAGAAACAAACCCAACAGCCAGCAAAGGCAGTGTGTTTGTTTAAGCTGCACGTGGTTGCCAGATCCTTTGTACAGAACCAGTGAATGAGCACGTCACCCCCACACACATGCACCTGCACCAGCAGATTAAACTGGGTGTGTGCTGTATATTTTTACTTTTTCCCAACATATATGTGCTTATATGAGTATTTCAGGAATCATGCGGTCCAATATCACCAAACTCTTTGATTTAGTGTGGAGCAGCTGCCCAACATTAAACCCAACGGGTCTAAATCACCAGTGTAATGATGTGTAAAGTGCAGGTTAATGTCTCCACCCCGATTTGTTATTCTATGGGTTTGCTTCTCGAACTGTGTGCCAAATGTGGTAGCAAAGGCTTTTCTTTTTTTTTTTTTTTGGAAGTAATGGAAATATGTTTTTATAGAAGCTTTACCGTTAAAAAGCTCAGAGCCCAAAACGAGCTCAAATCAGGAAATCGAGCTCAAATCTGTCTACTTGTTTTATGAGAATTTTATTGAAACACTGCATTAAAGAAAAAAAAGAAAAAAGGAAAAAGCAACTAAATTATAGATACATAAAGAAAAGCAGTAACAAATAGAATTTTTTGCAAACAATGTGTGTTTTGAAATCTCCATGGTTATGGTTTAGAGCTAAACCAGTACTGTACACCACATACAGTAGTGAGGTCAGCATTTTCCACTGCACTATTTTAGTGTAATAGTTAATATGATAGTTTGTGTATTTATTTTGGATTAACATAAAACATTGCTATTTTAGTTAGATTTGACTAGCTAGCTACTAACCCACACCACACCAACACTGCTTGGTAAATAGAACATACCATAGACTCGATGATGCAGTAGCATAGCCTACTATTCTGTACTTTCATTTATAAACTGTAGTTTTTTTCTATTTTTTTTTTCTATCTTCAACTGTGCAGTTTCAGGGCTGATTTCTGTTCATGAGATGCTTTTCTGGACCATGTTCACGTATGGCTTCCTTTTGCATGATAGAGCTTTAGTTGGTGTCTGCAGAAGGCACAGTGGATTGTGTTTACAAACAGTGGTTTCTGGAAGTATTCCTGGGCCCATTTAGTAATGTCAATGACACGATCATGCCCATGAGTGATGTATTGTCGTCTGAGTTGCATGTTTTAAAGCACCATGAGGTGATGACCCAGTTTTGTACTCACAATGCATCTTTACATCTTTAACTTGTAGCATCCGGACATTCCCAGAATGAGTGATATATACAGTATAACTCAGATCCAAGCTTAAAGAATCAGAAAAAAGGGAGTTTCATGCTCCGTAAAACTGAAACTGAGTGGAAGAAAGTAACAAAAACAGACAGAGAAGATGGATAAAGAACATGACAGAACCGATCAGAAACACATCGGAGAAGAAGAAAGAAGCCAGAACAGATGCGGGGAGTCTGTATGTACTGTATTACAATGCTTTGGACTGATCTGGGATCTGCGCTTCCTCTGCGTGCATGTGTGAGTGTGTGCGGTGAGGCCAGGCAAAGGAATTCTGACTGTTACTACAAACATGGTGACACACTGAATAAGTCTCCCCCGAACTCTCTGGTTACAGGAATCTTTTTTTTTTTTAAGTTTCACTTTTGATATTTAAGCCGAGCATCAATATTACTGTAGGGAAAGTTGTGTATTCACAGATGTTTTACGCACTCCCTTGAATTTTTCAGGCTCCACTTACATATTATGCAAATGTATAACTTATGCCTCCATGCCATCGGTAATAATGTTCTGCTCTTGTCCTTTTTAGGTCTTGCTTAAGTTCATATGTTCTGCTTACGTTTCTCTTAGGTTTTTTTCATGTGCTGCTTACCTTATGCTTATGTTCTGCTAATGTTTCTCTTTCTTTCTGATTACGTACTTACATTCTGCTTATGTTTTACTACTGTTCTTCATATGTTCCTCCCACTTTCTGATAATCTTTTGCTTACCTTCTTACCTTACCTTTTTTTATTCTTCTTAGGTCTTCTTTTAGTTTGTACGTTCCACTTATTTTTCTTATCATGTACTGTTTACCACTAAGTTTATGTTCTGCTCACATTCCTCTAACATTCTGATGATGTTCTGCTTAAATTCTTCATACATTCTGCTTATGTTCCGCTTACGTCTTCTTACATTCTGCTTATGTTCCTCTTACGTTGTGATTATGTTCTGCTTACATTCTGCTTACGCTGTGCCTATGTTCTTCTTACTTCTTGCTTAAGTTACATGCTCTCTTTGTTTTGCCCATGCTCCTTTTACTTTCTGATTATGCACTGCTCACCTTCTGCTTTCCTTCTTCTTACATTCTGCGCATGTTCCTCTTACCTTCTGATTATGTTTATTCTGCTTACATTGTGCTTTTTTTCTTGCTTAAGTTCTTCATATGTTCCTCTTACTTTCTTATTATGCACTGCTTACCTTCTGCTTATGTTCCGTTTACATTCTTGTTGTGTTCTGCTCTCTTCTACTTACTTTTTAGTCATGTACTTCTTGAGTTCTGATAATGTTCTGCTTATGTTCTGATTAGGCTCTGCTTTCTTTATCGCATCTCCCATATTACCCCACAAAACATTACACATTACAAAAAAAATGTGTTTACAATTGAAGAGAGCTCTAATACACTTCAAACAAAGGAAACACACACACACACACACCTGTATGCAATTCCACATGTAGTTTCAACCTGCAAAAAACATACACCTTGTCCAACGTTATGTGCTTTAATATATGGTCAGCGTGTTTTCCTCAGACTCTGGGAGCCGATCTGCTTTCTCCATCTTGAACCTGTTATCATCATCAGTAAGCTATTGCATAAACACACACAAACACAGAAGGAAAAGGTATAAAACAAGTGTCAGAGAAGAAGAAGAATGAAGAGGTGGAAGCCCTCGAGGATTCTCCTTTATGCAACTAGGCCCTGGAACGCCAACACACACACACACACAAATGCAATCATATTGGATTCATTATTAAACTCTAAAGTATTTTAAAAGTATTATTTCTGTCTCAACAAGCCTTTAACAGTAACACACATGGTTTCATTAATACTGTAGGATTAATCCTTTTCAGGGAGGTTACCCACAATAAAGATGAGCTCGTGGTAAGTTGTTTCCACAACAACTCTCTGATTCTTCAAAAAATATTGTGTAACGATACAAATCTGGTACACTCGAACCCTTACACAGTAAGGAAGATGAGGAAAGAGGGGAAAAACAGCGGAAACATCATGTTTAGTTGGTTCTTTTTTTTTGATCAAGAAAGAAGTGCTTCTCACACAATCCAGCACCTGTACTTCATCTAAGTGTCATTAGAACCACTATTGGCTTCGCATGTCATAAACAGAAAAAATTTACAAATAAATAAATACATTATATATATATATATATATATATATATATATATATATATATATATATATATATCAAACAATTTAAACTTGCAGACCATCCGAATGTTCTCTACGGATGGAAATCACCAAACTCCGGTTCACCATACTGCCTGAGCAGGGGTGAAGAGTGTCCTGCAATCCCCTGCAGGATTATAGAGGAACTGCACTAGTCACCACCTATCACCTTAAACTAAAATATATATCGAAAATATGACTTCGGAGTCAGTGTGGCGAAAGCAAAGCAATCCCCCAGCAGTCTGTGTGCAAACTGAAACAGACGGGACAAGTGAAGTGCCTTAGTGTTAAATACCAAGCGGGAATCAGCGTTGCTTGGGTGCTGTTTTGTGGAATTTGGCTCGTGGTACGTTTCATGGCATCAGGTGTAAAGCCAAGAAGTCAAGTCAAGTCACGTCACATCACATATATTTATACAGCACATGGAAAAGACAAGGAGAGTCGGCCAAAGAGTTGTACATCATCTCGGCTAAGTCTTAGCATTGAAATAAAAGATGAATAAGTTGTGATATATATAATAATAATAATAATAATAATAAACCTAAAAGCTATGCAAATTAGAAACAAAACCAGGGATGTTATAAATATCACATGTTTTTTTTTTTTTTGCTTACAATAGATTTTAAAATGGAATCTTAAAGCTAGTGCAGAAATGGCTCAGACACCTTCAAACAGCTCAAAGTAGTTAATGAATCAAACTCAATGCCTAAGATTAGTTAAAAGATTACTATTTAAAAGAGATTCTGATTGCCTCTACCAGGTGGTTCAGCCTCAGTCATAGAAAGGAATTTCACCCAAGACATTTTTCCGACTCAAACCAACCAGTCTCAATCCTCTCCCGAACACACTGTTTCAACATCTATGTTAATCAGCAGCTCTTGAGCCACGCCCATCCAGAGAACAGGAGAGCTAAGGAACGAAGTGGGAGAGGGGCTTATATTATGTATGTATAGTATTATATATGAAAAAAATGGCAAGGGGGCAAATTGCAGAAATTTTGCATCAGTGGACAGTCAAAGGATTAGAAAAAAAATTTCGGGGGGGGAAGGGGGGGATTTTATGAGATAGCACCATTAGCAAGGACAGTAGCAAGAAGAAAAGGGAGCCAGTTTCAGTTTCGTTTTTAAAGCAGTTAGTGTCAAGAGAAATGATAATTAAGGTTAAGTGAGATTTAATGTCTATTTGTTTTAAATTGTACTTCATTTACATGTCTTCTCTAAATGTTTTAATATTCTTACATATAAAAACTATAATTACAGTGTTGTACTGGTAATATTTTTGGGTGGCTGGAACAGATTATCTGCACTTATTTTATTTCCTATGGGAAAATGAGAATTTTCTGCTGTGTGTATATCAGGAGCGTCTGCTCTCATTTTTTTTTATTTTGTACACTGGCTATGTGAATGTATAAAAATGACTAAAATGTAAATTTTACATAATAGGTGTCCATAAAAAAGGCATAAAACCGGTGTTTTGCTGTAATCATCTCTCTCGGGTTGGCGTAAATATCACAATAGAGCCTGAAATGCAATGAGGAATCGACTCAAACTCTTTTACTCAAACTAAAACTTACTAAGAAAAATAAAACCACGAGATGAGACATCTTGTATTCTTGCAGTTTGAGCTCAAAACTAACGTTTTTTTTTCGCTTGTTTCTATGAAATGTATTCCTCTTGCCAATTCTTCATGAATCAACTATTTTCCACCCAGTTTCCAGCCTCAGCCATCGTAATAACATCATGATCTCCATGAAGCAAAACCGAAACAAAACTGACATGAAACATAAGAAATGATATCATCATTAACTGGAACAGCTCACATCAATGAGATAAGACGTGATTTAGGAATTTTTATAAATAGCCATTTATGATAGACCTTTGCTCAGAATCATTATAAGACACTAACACAACAAAAACATGCTTTAAATGTTTTAAAACAAATGGCCAATTTTGCATCAGCTATCATTACAATTCAAAGAAAAAAAAAAATCCTTAACATGCCATAACATAATTAGAGAGAAATGACTACAGTATCCAGCCTGTGCATGCCATGAAAAGAAGAGGAAGCCAAACAAACAGCAAAGGAAAATATGTAGAGCTGTGGTCTGTGAGCCAGAGACAAGCAGTTCATGTTTTCTGAAGTGACACTCAAGCCAAAACGCCGAAAAGGCCAGGTCTAGGGGAAGAAATTGCAAAGATAAAGACAGGAAAAAATTAAAGCCCATGGAAGCAGGACACTAGACAATTTAACACTGTTATCTTAACGTCTTTCAGTGCCAAGCAAGGTGTCTCTGAAACATGTTCCGTTTTAGCTCTTGAGTGACATGGATGGAATAGAACACAGAGGACTTTGTAATTATATGGTGTCACGGCCCGACGTTCGGCCTTGGCATTAAACGTAAAAACTTCAAACGGAAGTGCCAGCTTGGAGCTGAGGCTCAGAGTTCGGCCATAATTGACCCGGGCATCCGTTTCAATGCCACACGGATGTGTGTTCTGAGAGCTAGAGGGAGGCACCGAGTTCCCCCCATCAGCCCCGATGGTAAAATAAGGACTAGTATTAAGTACTTTATGCACCCAAGGCCAGCATGGAATTTACCCACATACACACAAGTTCTCTTAACCAACACACACACACACACACGCACCACTCCCTACGTTCCAGACAAGAAGGCTTGCAGCATGTGTTCTGCACATGTGCGTGTATTCGCTGATTACAGTGCGATACTGGGTAACTCATACTGAGTGAATAAAACGAGCCCCGCTAGCCTGTGGAATATTCCACTCAATAGTTAGCTGGGACATTAAAGACACATGCTCACTGGTGCTTTGTTTCAGATCCGATTAGACCTTTTTTTCCACTGTTATCTGATGCTAGGTCCGAGGGAAAACTAATCGATAATCACTTCACAATACTACTACACGTAAATGTTTAGTGCAAGCTAATGATAAAACCAGCATTAGACTGTACCTTTGCTAGCTTTCAAGAACTCGCTCTTTCCATGACGTCCAGTATTTACGTTTCATACACTGGAGGACCCGAAACCAGCCTCCGAAAAATGTCTGTCACAGCATCACGCAAAAATGACTAGACGGAAATTAGTGAAACTTTTGCAATGCTTAGGTATGTGTCCTTTGGTAAGTTTAACCTGCACCGTACTGTAAGTGAAATCTAAATGTTAAGTAAAAGCAATGTTATAAACATTTATGTGCCGGATTTAATACTCTATTTGAAAATAAGCTACTAATGAGCTACTTTCTCAATGTAAACAAACACCTGCACTAATAGATATTTATTTTACATGGATTACTAAAAAAGTGGTATAAGTGAATTTTAACGTGCTATTAATTTTAAGAAACTTTTCGAATTCTCATTTGTGAATCACTCTCCGATCACCAAAAAGGCTATTTGGCTGACGGAAGAAGTACAACTTCTAAAGCGTAAACATAAGCCATTCTCCATCCTCTCTTTCCCATTGATTGTAATAAAATGAAATAACTGTGGACTTAAAATCTTGTCGTGAAATAAAATATTAGATTTTGCACAAATTTCATAATATTTAGCCACAAATCCAGTGGGAACCAACACCATATAAAAAATTTTCATGAAATAACAGTTTAAAAAAAATTATGTGTTCATCTTTGTTGCAGTCAGACATGTACAGTATGTGAGCTTCAAGCTTAAATAACAAAAATTTAATAAATAAATAAAAAAAATAAATATTTGAAAATAATAATAATTATTATTATTATTATTTGTAGCATATTTGTAGCTTTATCTATTTCTACTAGCTCTTCCCCCCTCGCCATCAATATTGGGTCCTTTTTATTCAAGTTTTAAATAATAGGTAATAAATCATGATTTTAAACAGGCACTTTGTCTCCTGAAAAAATAGTCACGAGTCCTAAATCACATACCAGGACATATATAATAGTCCACTGCCTAAAAGACTATCGTCCAATTTAACCACTCAGTATAAAGGATCGGAAATATTTACTTCAGTGTGACCTAATAGTTGAGCTTGTATACCCCGCCCTACCACCTTCTTTCTCCCAGTTTGGCCGCCTTCCCCTTTTAAAATGCACCATTCACCTCTCCCCAACATACAGTACTACATCATCTATGAAGGGGCTAACATGTGCTTCCTCAAAGACAGGGGAAGCCGGCCAAGTGCAGGGAAAGTGACACCTCCACCCTTCTACAATACAGTTTTGCTTCCATGTCTCCCGGTTACACAACTCTCTGGCTCCATTCAGAAGCCTGTTTAACAGTCATACAACATTTCAGACAAAAATTCATCATGAATGTAATGTAATGCAAATTTTTTTTTTTAAATCAAGTAAAATATAGCTATATTTAACGTGATGTATTCCAATAAAGCTTATTTTTGTGGTGAAAACTACAGTAGTGTTAATTTCTTCATAAAAATAATGACAACGACCCTCTTTCCTGTGACAAGGCATACCTTAAAAATCACAGTTTTACAGCCTCTTTGTGGTAATTGTGTTACCACATGTTAACATAATTATGTTGTGATATATTTTATTTTATAGTTAAACCGTTGCCAAACACATTAAGCTAATAGGTTAGCAAATGATTGTGACCCAAAGGAGCTATTCCTTTTTTAAGTTTTAAAACACTCTATTATCTATACTGCTCGTAATGTTTACAAAACTAAAAAGTTGAAATTATAAAAAGTTAAAAAATATGATTAGCTAAAAAACATCAGGTGAAAGGATATGTTTTTAATGTTTTGTAATTATTTTGTAAAAAAAAAAACTTAAAAGATGGTTTGGGCTAGACTAGATGGACTGTAGGGTTAATTAATAATAATCTTATCGCTAAAATGTTACGTTTTCATTGACTAATACTAGACTAACATACCTAAAGGTTTCTTTAACTACAACTAGAACAAAATGTCCAGACTTTTAGTTGACTAAAACTCGACTAAACAAAAAATAGGATCAAATTGACTTTAAATAAAAACTAAAAGGGACATTTATCCTGGGACTTAAACTAAAATTGAAAATAACTGACAAAATTAACACTAGTGGAAACCAAGTGGAAACCAAGACTTTCTCTATGAAACTTGACAAGAAGCTTGAACTAAACTAGCTAGTCATGCTAACTACTTAATTCATGCTAGTGGCCAATTCTGTCACACGTACTTAGTTCAAGTCCGTTTAAAGGACCTTTATGATTCACAAAACATGCGTCAGGGGAATTTAGCAGCCAACTTTTGCTAAAGTAACGTTAGCTACATGAAAGCAGTCACTGACTAGCCTATTTCCCACACTCTTTATTTTTCTTAGTTGGGGTGAAAAAAAAAGAAGCAATGACGCATATTGTGGGGATCATTTTTATGTAAATTAAACTCAAACCACTGACTAAAATGACTATTGACCAGAGCCAGAAATGTACTCCATCGGTCTAATTCATGGAAACACATGACATACTGTTGTACAGATGAAGAGTGCCAGGCTGTTGGATCAAACAGGTTGTACTCAGCTCCAGATGTCTGATTGCACTAAGGGCAAGGGTTTCTCATGTGGGGAATATGCGTTTCCCTCCTTTTCGAAAAACACAGCTTCTGAGGTATACTAAAAGAAAAGAAAAAAAAGAAAGGAAAGAACCCCACGCTTGACGTGTGTTAACACAGAGCGCACACTGCCGTAAATAACCATGGAGCAGCTCCCCTGGAAGGCATACATGCCCATGCCACCATGTCTCACTGATGTGGTGGTGTACTTCGCATCATGAACGACTCCTTTATCCACTTCTCATCCGCCCAAAAATGTTTTCATACACATTAACTAAATGTAACCTGCTACCCAAGTTTAGCTGCTTGAATCAATCATCGATAGGTGGCCATCTGGGTAAACCCACCAGACGGGTGGAATGTTGGCGTTTTTCAGAACGCCGTTTGAACTGAACTGGAAGTTTTAAACTCGAGAAGTGACGAGGAAGGAAATTCCGAGCATTAAATATAGTCCCCAAGTAATTCTTCTTCTTAGTTGCGGTTTGATTCGGTATACTTAAAAACTGTATTTCCTTCTTGAAACAGGAAGTCAGAGTAATAACTGGTTGAACCGCTCAATACACAACACAAGACTGACATGATATACTGCACCGTATCTCAGCGTCAAGAGGCGGCACGTTTGTCACAGGACTGCGACCACATATAAACTGCACTCTGTTTAAAACGAATGAATTCCAACCACTTTCACGGCTTCTACCCATGATTACTTCTAACAAGCTGCTGTCCTTAACATGAAGGAACAGAGACAAAAATGCTCTGAAACAGTGTCATTTGTTAATTCATCGAGTCCTGAGACGACAGTCTTAATCACTTGTCATGCCTGGGAAATAAATCTCACAGAGAAGTGATTAGATTAATAAGCAGCAGAATGACTGCTGATCATTGTTTCTACATTACACCAATTTTACACCATTAAGGTTATTAACTCCTGCTAGGATAAAAAGCAATGCAATTAAAAACAAAAACATGACTTTCTTTCATTATGCTCTCATCAATATTCAAGCCCTAGGAGCTACTCAGGACATTATTCATATCGCTCACTGACAGAACACAGAAAGAGAGAGAGAACACTCAAATGCTATACTGTTTGACCCTGTAAATCAATCTACACACACTCCAGCACTGTTCATTTACATTCAAGTAAATTCAGACGCTAGCTTCAGCGTCTCAGCATCACTGAAACACTTTCTTTCCTCTGAATCTAGACACGGGGAGTGTGTTTAGTGTGGCCTCAGGAGCCAGAAGTGTTTATTCGCTGTGCATGAATGCGTGTTTGAGGTGGGGGAAAAATCCAGACTTGGTTTGGGCCCCCTAACCTGACCCCTAATCCCCCATGAAACAGTCAGTTAAGCTTGCATGCTGTATGAAAAGTAATGCTTGTAAAAAAAAAAAAAAAAAAGTTTCAGGGTGTCACTGACATTTGAATGTTATAATAAAAAAAAGAAAAGAAAAAAAATAATAAAGATATTACAGTCAGGTTAAAACCTGCCTTGCGGCAGAGTGGTCCAATTTAATAACTGCTGCCAGTAATTGTGAAACTGACTGTATAGAATACGACTTTGTTTAAAACAGGTCATGTAAGAGCAAGTCATGGATAAATCCAATACCGCTTTCAAAGCTCCTTTGTCGAAATTTCCGTCAGACTCTAAACCTGCTTCCAGAGGTTCCTTCAAAACGTTTTGCCCTGTTATAAAGGTAATTTGCATCACATTGCTGTTCCACCTGGGAAAGTTCAGCTCTGTAGAGCTTCACTGATCGCTTCAATGATGGTGTCTAGTACATACATACTGTAACACGCCGCTTAATGTAATTATTCCGCCATCTTACCACTGTCAAGCATGTTATGTTAATCAGATGGATTCTGTTGCTTTGAGAAAGAAGGAGTGGGGTTACAAATGTGAATTCACAGCTCAGTCAGAATATCTGTTTGTCCTGGACACCCGGGCTACTGATCTTTCCAAGCCGTAAGGGGAAATTTATGCGGGCAAGTTGACTAAGAAGGTGCAGCATGTTGTGCTGCCTCACGGCTCCAGGATCAGTGGTTTCATCTGGAGCTCGCTTTACTGTGTTCTCCTTGTGCGGTGGCAGACAAAGTACAGAAATCCTGCATTTAAGTTCAAATAGAGTTCAAAGGTAAAATTTTATTTAATTAAAAGTAAAGTTACGTTTGTACTTAAGAAAAAGTACGAAAGAATTTGCCTTAAAATGTTCTGTCAAAAGTACTGAGCTTGTATTAGCTAACTGTAGCCGTGAAGTCATATCTTTCTCTTCTTCCATCTGAACTTTTCGTCTGATTTCAAACACCTGCTACATGTTGGAGCTTTTTACAGCGGGAAGGCAAATCACATTTACGTATAATAGTTAGCAGGTGGTGATATGACCGCTTCAAATGCTACACACCACCATTATGTAACACAATAATATACAGAAATGTAGTGCAGTAGAAAGTACACATAGTTGATGTACTGTAGGTTATAGTGGAGTAAAAAAAAAAAAAAAAAAAAAGATAAGTACCCACTAATAAAACAACTCAAGTAAATAACAGCTACATGAAAACTGTACTTATGTACAGTAACAAAGTAAATGTCCTTCGTTACCTTCTACCTTTGTTCCTATGTCCTTATGGATTTACTCAAGGATCTCTGGTTTCCTCCCACCTGGGTTACTTTAATTTGAATATGTAGATCAATAGTAGACCGTAGTTATAGTTTGACAAGCAGGCTAAAACATGAAGATTACATTTTTGCCAATTTGTGCCACTCTGTGGGATTCTCTCTTGATCTTCTTGAACATGCTGCTGGAATGGTTTCACGAACTGAACTGACTTGACCCACACACTGCATCTAAGATCTGCATAAGCACACATTCTGACATATCACACCCACACACACAGTGCTCCCTGACTCCCTCATTTGAGCTGGTGGTGAGGGGTATAAATAGTGGAAGTGGCGTTTTAACGTGGGCCCGAAGCCCACAGAGCTGCTCCACCCAGAACTTTAAATACATTTAACCTCACTCATGCTGCCACTCTCTCTCTCTGAAACATACACACACCTACTCCACTTTCTCAATCTATTCCTGAAGCTGGAGAGGAAATCTCCTGCAAATCGCACCACCTGTCGTCTCCTCTTCTTCCTCTCCTCCTCTTTAGTTACACCTGATTCGTGTTCCTATTTACATCGTCAGGCTCGTCACCTCCTTCAGTCTTCAGTGATAACCGCACATTAGCGCACACTTCGGTCACGAGGATATCATTTCCCAGCTTTCTTCAAGACACAATTACTAACGGTTCAAACGAGAGGTGGTTCGTGTTTTATTTCTTGGTAATTCACAATAGTGAACAGAAAATATCCAGTATTACAAGCTCGGAATCAGTAAACCAGTTTATACTGTACGTCTAGTATGTAGCAATCTTTAGCTGCAATCTGATTGTCCAGGCACAATTAAGCCAAGAGGAACCTTTTAAACAGATAAGAATGTTTCCTGATAAAAAAGCACCGGACGGAGACAGTCAAACCCCATGAAGTAGTGCAGTTCAGCCGTTCGCAGATTTTTTCTTAGAACTTAACTAATAATTGTTTGCAGACACCCGCGCAATTTCAGAATTTTCAGAACTGCAAATATCCTTTGCAATTATTTTATGGCTTTTTTTGTGGCAATATTTAATTTTTCACGTTTTAACGCTAAACTATTTAAAACAATGTAATTCACTAATTTCGCAACATAAATATTAACGTAAATTCAGGCAAATTTCCATATAAATATGATACTGTATAGAGAACACAATGCAACCGTGGAGGAAAACGCAGCTTAGGATGGTGAATTATTACTGTATTTACCCTACAGTACTGATACCAGAGAAAATGCACTTGCATAAATTACAGGTGTTTATAGGGGTAACATCTGTATTTCACATTCTAACACTGCGGGAGACTCAACAGTACACAACTATACAGTATAAAAGTTTACCTTTACATTCTTTTAATGGCAATGTAATAAGCTGAAATGAATTCTGAGTTTTAAATAAAATTAAAGTGTTTTGTAAACATATTTGGGGCATATTTAGGGTATAAAAATATGCGTTTTTTTACAATTCAGGGGTGCTCTAAAAACGCAACACCCACAAATTTCAAGAGCTGACTTAACATTAAATATACATCATATAACCAATTACTCAAAACTCAATATTCATTTATTGATTTATCTCCAGTAATCACTCCTGTATCCTGGGATCTGGAGGATTTCCTCCGCATGTTTGCCCAAAGTGGGGGAAACACTAGGTAACATGGACAACATTTGGCAACGTTCTTGATCGGTAAACACCTTGAGAACATATCTCTCCTAACGGTCTTCTTGTAACCATTAATTCTTGTAACCATTCATAAGGCGAGATTTAATCAGACAAAATGGGAAGTCTTACCCAACCTCAAAGCTGGAGACAAATACTAATTCAAACAAACTAATCCGAACAAGTACGAGAGGCTTTTAAGTCAAACTAAGACTCGTGATTAAATTTCTCATAAGTAAAGGCATAAAACTGACATTTATTAAAGACATTTACATTTAGGGATTTGGCAGACACCCTTATCCAGAGCCACTCACAAAAAGTGCTTTAAAGTTTCCGTCACTGGATAGATACTTACATTGGGTTACTAGGTTAATAAACGAAGTGCCATCAGACACAAACACACTTGGGAAAAGTTTTTTTTCGTTCAAAAGACTTCAAGCACAGTAAGCTGGTGAGACTCTTGATGGGGTGGAGTAAAAATGTTTTTAAAGAAGGCTGTAAGTCTGTGAATGATGATCTGTGAATGATGTGTCTCTCGAGGAAGGAACTGTACACACTATCATTCACCTACACCACTTGTACATTACAGGGGACTCTAGGAGTTATTGCAACATCCTCCATACAGTTATGACCTCGCTCCAGGACATTTTGACATGTTTAGGGCTTTAAAGGAGTTCCTGGAAGCGCTTCAGCGTACTTTCTACCTTGATGGTATCCAAGGACTAGTGAAACGCTGGAATAAACGCATTAGTGTGGCAGAGGATTAGTATTTTGAGAAATAAAGGGAGTTTTTACTCTCATTACACGCACAATAAAAGAAATCCCAGTTTGACTTGAACGCCGCCCGTATATATACAGCATTTCTTTGATCAAGGGGTGTAAAAAGATTATAGTTATAGTTATAGTAATGAAGTACTATACAGAGGCATGTTTAAATCAAAGTGCGACATAGAACATAGCTATGAGAGTATAAACTCCCATTAGTGCTCTATATGATTAATCCCCTATAGTATTCATATTCAAACCATAACATTAGATCAGAAGTAAACGAAAAACTGCACACTCCAAAATCCTAGAGTTCTATTTTAAGGAATGTTCGAAAAGCGTGGCAGAAAAGTACGCACTTCACTTTGTCATTACTAAGGGGGAAAAAAAAAAACAGGCTCTCATTGTCCAAAAATGTGGTGCTTTCCACTTCGGCAGATAATCGTTCCTCCCATGGGGCAACACTCGCTAACGGTGTGCTAGCGCGGTAGATTATTACTTAATCAGGATTACGTAAGGGCAGCATGAAAGGAAGCAGTGAAACATAAGCACAAGAGGCTGTGTTGCAGTAAACACAGGATTAAAACTGATACTGATGATAATTGCATTTCATTTCCCGGTATAACGATGAGCCTGGCGTGCTTCCGCCATGGAGGAATTGTTACCCGTCCAAGAAGTTGGATGTGTGCGTCTGTGCTCGGTGAAGCAAAGATTCAGGTGAAGTCGTAAAAATAAACAGGTCCAGTATTTTCCCCTGTGAGCTGAGCACAAAAAAAAAAGGAATCCCTACAGAGTCTGCCAAAGTCAATCTTACATAAATGCTCTTAAGTTGTGAGCGTCTAACAATTTAATGATTAATATTTTCCCTTGGCTATCAGATTTCTCATTTTTGGCTCTTCTTTCTTTTCTTGCGAGTGGTTAGGTTTCGTGCTCGTATCATCTCAAAAGCATAACATGAAAAGTGAAAAGTGGCACCGTATGCGATAAAGCAGTCCGGAACCTAAAACTTCATGGAATTGCAGACTCATCCAACTGGGGAGGGAAAAAAGAAAATCTATTTCCACATACGCACTGCTTATTAAATTGGTCAAGCGATCCGTTTATTCCATTAAGCGCTGTCCGTGGCCTGGAAAAATACCTTCCTACCTGCAGTCCGAGTTTCTTAAGCAGCATGGTACACTCTACAATCAGTTTGTGCAAGGAATACTGTACAATACCGGCCGGGGACAGACTGAATAACCAGTAGTTTTGGGTTTAGAGAAAGTGGCGAAGGTGCAGAATGGTCAACCACGTGGTCGAGAACTGTTTGATGGCAGCGCCAGTTGTGAGAATACACCTGGACACCAGATGTTTAGGTGAATGAAAAGAGTGCCAACCAGCACTGAAACTTGTACATTCTCAAAATCCATCGACCAGTGTGTTAACACGGGAGATTATTTCCCTGTTGTTAAATGTGTGTGAACACTCCACGTTTACACCAGTCCACTCATCCGATTGCTTACGCAGTGTCCTGAGGATGCCTGTGTCTTATAACAGCAATGAGATGTTTCAACGCGTGTAAGGGTGTGTGTGTGTGTTTGTGGGTCAATCCGCTTATTTGTGCTTGCCACTTAAAATTCCAGTTGTCTTAGAGACATCATCAGTGCACATGATTAATGATATTTTTCAGGACTATAATTATCCAATATAAATATGAAACCTCGCCAAAAGAAGAAGAAAGAACAGACGCCAGGTGTCCCTAAAGCACCTTTAACAAGAACAGGCAAATCGACGCGAGCCAGCGAGCTAGCCAGCGATCTGTCGTGCTATAAAGTGAGTGTGGCTTCTTAGGAATCTATTTCTAAAGGATTATTATGCCATGTACAATAAATGTATTTATTTATTTTTTAAACTCAACTCTTGCATTTGCACTCGAATCCTGTGGTTACATTATAGGGATTGAAATCATACGGGAACCCGCTGATACAATATATTACCTAGGTGCATATTCAAATTTTTTTTTTATTTTGATATAATTCCAAAAAAAATTCCTAGGGAATTCGTTTGAACCACACAGTGCTGTGTATATGTTTGCCTATTTATATATATAAATAGGCAAACATATACACATATATTTCACACACACACACACACACACACACACACACACACACACAATGGAACCTTGGATTACGAGCATAATTCTTTCTGGGTTGGACTTATATTCCAAAAACACTCATAAACCAAATGTAATTTTCCCATAAGAAATAACAGAAACTCAAATTATTCGTTCCACAGCCCAAAAAAACTAAATACATAAAAATAATTAATAGGCTAAAACCTCTATTATATTTTTTTAGAATAATATACATAATTGTCAGTTGCATTTATACATAGTGATTCATATCACGTCTGTACCTTTCAAACTACAAGCGATGTTCAAGTCAAACTGGGACTGCTGATGAAATTTGTCGTGAATGAAGGTGTAAAATGATTGACATTTACCTCAAGCACAATACGGAAATGGGACTCTTAGCCACAGGAAAAACCCCTTAATAAAGCAAACGAAAAATAAAGGTTGTTTTGACTCTCATAACTGTGTTCTGATCCATCTGTATCCTGCACAATTAAAAGTCCCGGTTTGACCCGAACACCCCTTGCAGCAATACTTCATCCCTGAGCGCATATCCTGTAAGCACTGACAGCTCCATGAGACAAAGTAACCAACCTGATGGCTCTCAATGACCGTTTTAAACTTCAATTATTAGAAGCATGAAATTAATTATCTTGTACTTTCCCCGTCCATCCCATCTACTCGCTTGCCTGTGACATAGTTTTGCGATGACAAATTTGCAAACACATGGCCGAGTCGTCTTGATCAGCTCCATATGTGGCTGCTTTTTAACGTTGCATCGAACTACTGATAAATTAAACCTTTACCTACTGTAAACTCCCCATGACCTCTGACCTTTCCCAATATGTCCCGCTGATCCTCACCTGTCCATGACAATGAAACGCTTATCAAAGTATTTCCACTCTGGACGTGGTCTTCAGGAGAGAAGGTCCCTTGTCCTTCGTGCCTGTTTTTCTTGGATCCGTTCGGAATTCTCTTTTTACCGTCGTGATTCTCTCAGTTCCCTTCGGATTGGAGTGCACGGCTGCTGTCCCAGGCGAACATCTGGATAAAGCATGTCTGTATTGGATATAAACATCAGTTTCTCAAGGCATCCTGTAGGATCCAGCTCAATAGCTGATTGTTGTCAAGAATGGGAAGCTTGTTCTCTGACGTTTCTGGATTTCTTCTTATAGAAGCGAGTAATCAGATATGAAATGTCTTGGGGTCTCATTACGTCAGGCTGGAGGTGTGTGCTGGATTGCCCACGCTTAGGAGAATTGTTTTTTTTTTATTTATTTCACATGCCTGCAATATTCTTTTATAATTTAAAAATTGGGTTATTGGCTAGCAGGAAATGTCATTTTACAAGTACCAGGAGAAACTGTTCCTTAAGACGGCTGTAAGATTGAGTTAAGTCAAAGTCACACCAGATGAGGTGTGTTAATGAATGTGAGCCTTCATTGTTCCTCGAGCTCGTGAGAAAGACCCCAGTCCTGATACACAGCTCTACTCCAAACTATAACCACGGCGGACTTGATCTAATAACTAAAACCCATGTAGCTATGTTGGACGTTCGGGTCAAACTGGGACTTTTGAATGTGTAGAGTATAACAGAACACAATTATGAAGGTTTTATACTAAAACCTTACTTTATTTCTCTATATCATCCCCTGCTACACTACTTATCATTACAGAAGGATTTAAAACGTAATAGGAAAGAAGCTTCACACCACATTAAAACCGTTCAACTCGGCACGCACATTTTAGAACAAAGTGTATAAGAGTTTTGTACTGTGCTTGAAATCCCGGTTTGACTTGAACGCCCCTCGTATTAGGACAAATCTTATGATTTTCCCCCCTGGTCAACCAGAGTTCCTGCATATTCTCAGTTCTTTTTGTTTTGACATATGACACGGCCTACATGAAAGAAGTAAAACCATAAAACTCCAAAAGGTAACCAAGCGACACCGAGCAGGAAATGGAGCAGAGCCGGAGATCTTCAGTCCCCTGGAGCTCGTATTACTGTATTACAACTACATAACTCAACATCTAATCCCAAAGTATAAAACACACACACACACACACACACACACACGGGTCAAATCACTGGAAATTATTACTACTGACCCTTTTTCATTACTGTAAAAATGTCCTGAAATGTTATACGTGTGGGTTTTCCCTGATGACTTGCTGTGTGAGCAGTGTGTGTATTACCGTAGACTAGAACTGGTCTGTTTTTTTTTGTAATGTTTGTTCTGTTTGTATTTTTTTTCCCCCATCAAGGCCACCCTGCTAGAGCACATGCGGTGCTACATAATTGTGATTTTATTAAAGCCCAATAAACACACATTTTGAAACCATGCTGTTGAAACCATTTACAGGAAACCTCTCGTACCATAAGCCTTGCTGTTAGCTAATAAACGTTTGGTGTTAAAAGCCTGGAAGATCTTTGATAAAGCCCTGGATACGAAGAAGACAACAAGCTAAGCACTGAACACAAAAAAAAAAAAAAAAAAAACTTTTTACGTCTAAACACAAACACACAGAGACACACACACACCTGTCAGAAAGCTAGGTGGAAACATGGTGTCGTGGAAAAGGGGAAAGGTGACTATTTCTTGAAACACACAGAAAGACTTGGAAAATGTTAAAAGTACAGTTAAAAAAAGAAAAAAAAGTTTCTCCGACTTTTTTTTTTTTTATGCCTCTGAATAGTCAGATGCAAACAAATACGTTCACCAGATTTGATTTGAAATTTACAACTAATGTTCCGGAAGCTGTGTTTTTTCTTTCCTTTAAAGTTATTTCCTTCAACTGCGTAATCACTTAAAAACAAAAAGAAAGTCAAATACAATTGTGAACTGACATTTCCTGAAGTTTAAAAGAGACAGCTTGGTTCAATAGAGCGAGAGAGAGCGAGAAAGAGAGACAAGAGGAGTTTAAGGGACAAACACACACACACACACACACACACACACATGAACATCTGATAGGTTTGGCTGAAGCACGTCATAACTGTCCCTCTAGGGTCTCGTTGTCGGTTTCACAGCAAAACAAGCAGGCACGCTTTTAAAGATCCACGATCAACTATCAGTCCTGCTGAAAATGACAAAGTCGTAATCACAAACTAACCCTCGGCCAAGTACTGTACTCGTCATCTTTCCTTTTTAACCAGCTCTTATTGTCTTGTGGGGGTCGAGAACCGGATCCTTTCTAGTGTTGATTTATACGGAGTATTTATAGTATTGAGTTCTATGATAGTGTGTAAGGAATTACACACCCTGCTGTTATATTCTAACCATGCACGTGGGAGTGGTGGGACAAGAGCGCACAGGCTAAATTCGGAGTGTAATGTTTTGTGTATACTGTACATTTATCCCTCATCTTTTTTTAATTATTATTATTATATTTTTATTTTTTTTATAAACTCCGACATGTAAGACCACCCTTGCATATTTAGTTCACACTGGAAAAGCCCAGTAGTATTTACACAGTGTCACTTCTGCTTCTGCTGACTTCAGGAAATAAGGATCATTATGAAATTAGCATAAGCCACAGAGATGCAGACTGTGCAGGTAAATCTGGCTCATAGATTACAGGGTAATTCAACCACATAACTATGTAATTTGGGACCAGCAGAAAAAAAAAAACTGCACTGCACTGCCAAAAATAGTCTAAATTTTAGAAGTTAAATTACTGGGACTGAGCATGCAAAGAAAACAACTAAGGAGAAACTGTTTCCCAAGCACAAAGTATACTGACGGTTGCCTGAGTATATAAATGTGATCGATTATCTACTGTAGATGCGGACAGTTCATTGACAAATGTTCGGAAAATATTCCGCAGCTTTAGCAGAAAACGCAAACCGCTTGTATCTTCACGTTCTTCTTTTGAGCATATGGTAAGTTGGTGACATTAGCGTCCCCTATTGGACTGGAGTGTGAAGCAGAAGAGCTTTATACTGAACAGATGCTGTACAACATTTCAACAACTTACAACATGGGTTACTCACTTATTGACTTAAGCGCCAATCCATCACCGGACACACACACACACACACTCATTCATTTATTCAAACGCCATGGGAGATTTGGTAGGTGGGAGAAAACCGGAGTACCCAGGGGGAAACCCACCAAGCACAGGGAGAACATGCAAACTCCACGCACTCAGAGACGGGAATCGAACCCGGACAATGGAGGTGCAAGGCGACAGTGCTAACCACTAATTTAAGTGTTCATTAAATACTTTTAGTAGCCTACTTTTTTAATATTTTAAGCTTTGATCTTCAGTGTCACTGATAAGCTTCGCAAAGCACAGTGACCGTTACTAAGTTACGACACCCGAGTCTAAAAGTTTAACTTGGTCAAATGACTTTATTAAGTAGTCGTATAGTATGTTTGGTGTCTGTTGTCAAGTTTTTCTGTGAAGGAGCTGTTACTATAGAAATAATGCTGTAACAGCATCTGATCAATCCCATGTGAGAATTTGACAGCCCCATGATGCGAGTTTTAGTGAAGCTCTGTCTAAGTTAAAGATTTTAATCAAAAGTTATTCATGCTGAGAATGGTTTCAACATAAATCATTTCAGAAACACAAAATCTTTTTCACCCTTTAGTAAAAAGCACTTACAGAGGAGAGCGTATTACACAACCTCTAATAAGGACCGTCACCGAGACCAAAACACTGGCTTTCACAGCCTAGCACACACACACACACTGCTCCAAGCCACAATGCAGCGGCTAGACAGCAAAGCACAAAGCCGCCCTATCAGAGGAGAGAATATTAAAGGTTGCTATTTTTAAAGTCAATATTTCTGCTCTTTCATCAGCAGTAAATGAGAGTCACACAAAGCTAACAAAAACACGCCTGTGGTTTGTGTACTTGTAACAAAAGTTGCTGCTACATGAGATAAAGTCGCCTCCGCGAACAACAAGCCATAACGAGTCGTTAGTGTCTGTAAAGACAGAACAAGACAAGTGGAGAACATGAAGCATCTGCTTTACTTGTGCAGCAGATTCTTTCTTTGCAGAAAACAAAAAAAAATGTTTTGCTGTTTTGGTGTGGTTTTCACGGAAAAAGTTAACAAAATCCTAGAGGAAGTCTATCGTCTAGTGTTCAACTTTTAAGACTCTGTATTCTACTATTGTCGACAGCAAGTATGTAGTAGAGGGGACGGAGACACAGCAGGACAGAGCTCCAGGGCGTGTAGCACATGTTTCACACATTCTCCCTGTATCCGTGTTGACAGCTGGCTTCCTCCTCGCTCTGTAGTTTCCTTCAGTCTCTAAAAACAAACAGAGATATAGTCCTTGCTTCCATCCAGGGTGTATTCCATCCTAAGTGTCCCGGCAGGAGACTTCAGTTTAGCTTTGGCAAACAAGGAGATAGTTGAAGAATAGGAAATAATGAAGTAACGAATAACATGCTCTGATGTCTCTCTCTCTCTCTCTCTCTCTCTAGAAATAATATAAATAAATTAATTAATTAATAAATTAAAATATGCAGCACCTCATTTTGCACATATCAAGAATTTAAAATGTTATTTTGTTAATCCTGTAAGCCATTACAATAGAAACCATAATTCGTGGTATTATAGACCTTTTGCAGACACGGGACTACCATGACGTCAATTACCACAGTGGACATCCGAGACACTTTCATTAAGCCACTATGGCATGTTGGATGATGATTACATTCAAGTTGTATTTTGGAGACGAATATATACTGTTTACAGTATTACCTCGACATACAAACACTCCGCCTAGTGAATTTTCGCCTTTAGAATTTAAATTCTGCAAGAAAAATGAACTTCATATGAAGCGAGTTTACTTTTTTCAAGGAGTGCAACAAGAAGAAAACCGAGCTAATTCGTTTTTAAAGCAACCGTCGCAAGAGGAACCTAAAGAAATCTTTTCAAAATGTTTTAACTGTTTTTAGATGCAAAAATATTATTATGGTGTTAAAAATGGGTAATATTTTATTGGTAATATTTATGGGTGGCTGAAACGGATTATCTTCATTTACATTATTTCATATGGGAAAATGCGTTTTGAAATACGAAATTTCGGTTCAAGGACTCTGGAACGGGTTAAATTTGCATGCTGAAGTTTTTACAGTATATACTGTACACATATGTATACACACACAAGCACATACATACATATATTATATATTTATATGCTTTGTCACGCAGATAAAAGCGTGACCTAGCAACTGATAGCTTTTGTTCTGCTGATTATTTTAATACTCATTATGTTGTGAACTTCATAACTTATTCAAATGAGAAACAGGCGTGCGAGAATGGATGAAGAAGGTAATAAGGATATCAATTTGCAAATGTTTGATCTGTACTTAAATGATTACCTCGGACGGTGTAAAAATATGTGTGACATTTCAAACTTTATAATTAATAACTAACAGTTTAGGGGTTGAATCTCAAAATCCTAAAAGTGTAAAATTAAAAGCTAATGTGTGATGTATAATCTGTTATTAAGCACCCCATTAGTGCCCTTGTTCAGGGCATAGAGAGGGATTTAGGATTCAGCCTTGTCTTAGGAGATAGTTAACGTTGTAGCTCGTGTTAGCCTTGAACAAAGCAACACGGGAGGCTCAGAAGCATTTTCAAAGCAATCATAATGATGACAACATTATCAGATGTGCTTTCTTGCTGAAAGTGCTTCCGTGACTAGTTCTGAATGTGTCCAGATGTGTTCGGGACCATGGTAGACAGATGTTGTGACGTCACATGCAAAAGGTCTACTTTTGTTCTATAAAAATAACACACACCAATTCTAACCAATCAGGTCCAAGAATTAAAAGCTGGAAAATAGGAATCATACACAGTGGTGTGCTGTGGTGAAACCTGAAACTGCCTGGTGTTCTACCAACACCACAGCCAAAGCCTTAATAAATGAATAGAAAGCTTATATATTGATTATCGGGGCGGCATGGTGGCGTAGCAGTTGGCACCGTCGCCTTGGACCTCCATGGTCTGGGTTCGATTCCCACCTCGGAATGTGTGCATGGAGTCCGCATGTTCTTCCCTGTGCTTGGTGGGTTTCCTCTGGGTTCTCCGGGTTCCTCCCACAGTCCAAAAAAAATGCAGATTAGGCTAAATAGAGTGGGCACATTGCATGTAGTGTGTAAATGAGCACGTGAACGTTGACCAACTAACACTGTGGTCAAATAGGGATAAATACAATGGTAATCACCGTTGGCCTCCATGGTCCCTGGATGTGGTTAAAGTGATTATGCAGGAGACTTCTCTGTTACATGCTTCATCATTTCAAAGAGACAGAATAAGCAAATATCATTTCATGATTCATCAGAAGTCAGTGTATGTTGTGGTGAAGCTGGAGCGAGGCGGTCCGCCAGTAACGCTGGCTCGGCATGCCGCTGGCTAAGCTTGCGGTACCACCCGTGAAACTGCGACCCTTTCCGCTTTCCATTTTCGCTTCATTTCTCTGATATGCATTTCTTTTGCGCCGTTTATGTACAAGATAAGTGATTGAATCTTTCTGATCTCGAGTCCTGCTCCGAAGCCGTGACTAAGAGCGTGTCGAAAGGGTTGTAGACTCGAACGCGGTGTTAACAGTCTGTGAAAAGTCCATCCTCGTGTCAGAGGCACAGCAGATGTGAAATACCACGTAATTCCATCACCCGAATGAAAACTTTACCAACACATCTTTGCCAAAAATGTGCAGCAGACATGTCAACTATTCAGAAGAAAAGCTAACCGTGCATAGCAACAGCAATCTATTTCTATAGCTCTAGCACTCCTACTACTACCATTGGTAGTAGTACTGCAGCCAGGGCTTGGCCTTGGCAGATTCTTAGCCTGGGAAATATTTTTACATAAATGCACAGTGTATGAAGGGAACTGGAAAACCGCTCTTGTTATTCCAGGTGATTAATTTCCTCGTTTTCCTTTAGCATTAATCCACTAATAATGTTGGAATTTTATTATTCACCGGGTGTAGCCCCTGAAGCAATTTAGTCATTTTCAGCTTTCGGGCTCAGACACAGTGTGTATAGTTTAGGAA
This sequence comes from Clarias gariepinus, assembly GCF_024256425.1. Taxonomy (NCBI): domain Eukaryota; kingdom Metazoa; phylum Chordata; class Actinopteri; order Siluriformes; family Clariidae; genus Clarias; species Clarias gariepinus. The sequence continues at coordinate 38,950,239 of NC_071101.1, read as the reverse complement.
GCATGGGCGCAACATTTCCCAAACTGAAAACACACTCAGCATGGTCACAACTCACACAGAAGAATGGTCAAGATCAAGACACTGGCCAAAAAAAGCCAGTGAATAAAGCTTTATACAGAACAGAGAAATAACCCAGTGTTTGTGGGGCGGCACGGGAAAACTATTTAAATACTGACTAGTTCCAATAAAAAAGTAAAAACATAAGAAAGAAAGCATGCATCTTAACCTGAAGAAAAAAAATATAGATAAATCAAAAAAAGGGACAATGTTACATGTGATACAATGTAACAACACCATATAAGTATGATGCCGTTTTCTGATTATGAATTAAATTAATTTGGTTATCTCTCATTAGTATACACGCACAGTATAATATAGTAACAATAAAATGCCGCTTCAGGGGGAAATGTTTACCTGCTGCTCAACCCTATTCGGGTAATTCCAGCCAATTTCCAGTTTCATGTGTGGGCCTATTCAACACGCCAGTGCGGTCATGAGATGGGACAGAAATGTTTAACGGCCCATCACGGTCTGCTCAGAAGTCGCTCAATGTCCTATAAAAATCCTGCAGCAATAAGACTCTATTCAGCACCGAGCCTCATAAAGAAATCAACAATCTGGCAACCGAGCTTCTGCCAGCAACAACCACTGTTTATGACGGATGTCGAGAAAATAAGTTCTCTGCACATGAATTTCCTGCTGAACTGAAATCCAGCCTCCCACCTGCAAGCTAAGGTCTTATGGGTTTCTCAGTAACGTTCTTACCAAGCTTTTAATAAGAGAATCAGCCTAGCGAGAGTACAGCAAGAGTACAGCGAGAGCCTGGTGAGAGTCTAGTGAGAGACCAGCGAGAATCTGGCGAGAGTCTAGTGAGAGACCAGCGAGAGTACAGCGAGAGTACAGCGAGAGCCTGGTGAGAGTCCGGCGAGAGTACAGCGAGAGCCTGGTGAGAGTCTAGTGAGGGACCAGCGAGAGTACAGCGAGAGTACAGCGAGAGCCTGGTGAGAGTCTAGTGAGAGACCAGCTAGAGTCTGGCGAGAGTCTGGCGAGAGTACAGCGAGAGTACAGCGAGAGAGAGCCTGGTGGGAGTCTAGTGAGGGACCAGCGAGAGTACAGCGAGAGTCTGGTGAGAGTCTAGTGAGAGACCAGCGAGAGTACAGCGAGAGTGCAGCGAGAGTCTGGTGAGAGTCTAGTGAGAGACCAGCGAGAGTACAGCGAGAGTACAGCGAGAGCCTGGTGAGAGTCCGGCGAGAGTACAGCGAGAGCCTGGTGAGAGTCTAGTGAGGGACCAGCGAGAGTACAGCGAGAGCCTGGTGAGAGTCTAGTGAGGGACCAGCGAGAGTACAGCGAGAGTACAGCGAGAGCCTGGTGAGAGTCTAGTGAGAGACCAGCAAGAGTACAGCGAGAGTACAGCGAGAGCCTGGTGAGAGTCCGGCGAGAGTACAGCGAGAGCCTGGTGAGAGTCTAGTGAGAGACCAGCGAGAGTCTGGCGAGAGTACAGCGAGAGCCTGGTGAGAGACCAGCGAGAGTCTGGCGAGAGTACAGCGAGAGTACAGCGAGAGCCTGGTGAGAGTCTAGTGAGAGACCAGCGAGAGTACAGCGAGAGTCTGGTGAGAGTCTAGTGAGAGACCAGCGAGAGTACAGCGAGAGTGCAGCGAGAGTCTGGTGAGAGTCTAGTGAGAGACCAGCGAGAGTACAGCGAGAGCCTGGTGAGAGTCCGGCGAGAGTACAGCGAGAGCCTGGTGAGAGTCTAGTGAGGGACCAGCGAGAGTACAGCGAGAGTACAGCGAGAGCCTGGGGAGAGTCTAGTGAGGGACCAGCGAGAGTACAGCGAGAGTACAGCGAGAGTACAGCAAGAGCCTGGTAAGAGTCTAGTGAGAGACCAGCGAGAGTCTGGTGAGAGTACAGCGAGAGCCTGGTGAGAGTCCGGCAAGAGTAGAGTAAGAAAATAGAGAGAGCCTAGTGAGAGTCCAGCGAGTGGCCAGTGAAATGATGATGTGAGAACAGTGTGAGCCTAAAGAGTCCAATAAGAGCCTAGAGAAAGAATAGTGTGAGCATAGTGAGAGTCTAATGAAAGTCTAATGAGAGACTAGTGAGAGAATATTGAGAGTATTGTGAGTAGCGGGAAACTAGCGGGAGACTCGTGAGAGTCCAGTGAGAGGCTTGCACTACATGACTGTGCTTGGCTGTGTGTGATTATATGAGTTGTTTGTGTGTGTGTGTGTGTGTGTGTGGTTATAAACCATGATGTTTTGTCTTTGTGGCTTTGACCCATACTGAAAGAAAATAAGAGAAGCGAAGCTGCCTGTGTGTGTGTTTGTTTGTATGTGCGTGCATGCGTGTCTCTGCCAGAACTGTCACGGACCATACGAGTTATAACACGATGTCCCGGGAGGCGTTTCAGTTATACACTGAGAGAATACAAAAAAAAAGATATGTGAAAGACTGTATTTGATCTTGGAGATAAAACATGATGAGACGAAAAGAAAGACGGTCAGTGACGAGGCGGTGTGATGCAGCCGGCTGTTACCTCGCCATGACATCGCTACACTCCTGTTAGCAGAAGTGTGTTATGTAAGACGGCGCAATCTCGTGAGCGAAACACTGGCTTCTGAAGCGCTCCTCAGGAACATATGGTCAGGCTTTAGGGTAACACTCCATGGTGGAGTTACACGCGGCTCTACCTCGGGGGGGTGGGGGCGGGAGAAGGGGGGCGCTGGCAGCTGCTCTCACTTACGGACATTCTTCTGTATTCTGTCTACATCATGGAGCCTGGGTCTACATTCAGAACTCTACATGAGAATGCAAGCACACACACACACACACACACACACACACACATCCTGATTTGGGATTTATGTCTCATTTTTTCAAATCAAAACATTCCATAGACACCACTGCATCCTGTCTGCTTACTGAGAGAGTGAGACAGAGACATAGAGATAGAGAGACAGAGACAGAGACAGAGAGAGAGAAAACTTGGTTTAGTTGGAGATTTTTATACACGCTTAATAAATTCTGCAGGCTACAAAATTAGAGAATAGGAATTCACAAAAGTCTTGAATAGCATGGGACCCGCCCACACACACACACACACACACACACACACACCACACACACACACACACACACACACAGTCTTACAGCTGACTAAAAAAAAAAGTGAAACCTCAAATACGGGTAAGAACAATTTCTAAAAACGTGTGCCATAAACAAATTAACACACTGCACAGACAAGTCTTTTAAGTAGAACGAAGCTCACATCAGCAAGGGGTGCCAATATTTGTGGAGTGGACACTACTTCCACTACCGAGGCCGTGCTTACACATGGAGATAAGCCAGGGGAGGATATGGTAAAAAAGCTTGAGATCTCAGGAGATAAAGATAAAGAGGTTACACTTATGAGTTAAAGTCTGTCTATATGTGTGTGTGTGTGTGTGTGTGTGTGTGTGTGTGTGGGCCAGATCACTGAAAACCAAGATGACCTGAGGGATTACAGGTGGAGAAGTAGCTTCCTCCTCCAGATGTTTATCACATCATATAAGACATGTGATCTGATCTGGATTTCTGCACAACCTCTCTCTCACTTTCTCCCTCTCGTACACTACAGACGCAGACCGAGACACACGTTTCTGATGCTATCTTTGTGTATTATTTGTACACTACCAGTGAAACCAGTTTGAACATGCCTTCTTATTCCATGGTCTTCCCTGATTTTTATTTCTTTCTACATTTAAAAAAAAAAAAGAAAGAAAAGCTGAAGGCCTCCAAATTATGCAATAACCTCATTTGAACAGTTCCAACAGATATCGGCGTGTATCTGCTACTTGTGCTCTGTAAAACCTTCAGAACGGCTGTTAATTAGTGATTTCTGGTAACTCTCACTGAACTGATAAGGTAAGTTTTGGTCTCTCTTTCCTGGGAAGGTTTTCATGAGAGCCAGTTTCATCTGGACTAAAAGTGCTATATAAAATTATATTTGTGTTGCTGCAAAATTGGAAGAACTTCACTGGAACTAAGAGGTCGCAACATGTTCCTGCGTGATACTGTATATGCAAATAAGATTCACAAAGACGAAGTGGGGCTGTAGTGAAAGACCGCGAGGTTCTTGTACATGTCCCTGACCTCAATCCCGCTAATCAATTGGAGATCCTTTGGACCAGAACACTGATTGCACCCCAGATCTCCTTCTCCAACATCGGTGTCTGACCTCAGTGAGGCTTCTGTGGCTGAATGTTCACAAATCCCCATAGATGGAACATATCTTGTAGGCTGTTGACAAATATGAACTAGGCAGAAAGAGGAAGGAGGTAAAATTATGAACAATTTAAACTCCAGTACATACTGAAACAGGTCCATGGTGTATTCCTACCTCAGCATGTTTCCCACTGGTCTGAAATATATACTTGTGGTGGTAGCCAGTGGAATGGGTCGGCATTACCCCCGCCAGCACAAAAGTGGTCTACTACAGTACAGTATATACAACAAATAATACATACATATGTATACATTGGCTTTGATTTGATTTATTAATTTCACATTAGAGACCTACCAACCCCTCTACCCAATCTTAGGTGTACAAACATGGCACTGTTCACATGTACACATGTAGAGCACATACTGTAGACCTTAAACCCCAGAGTATTTGAAGCCATTTTTTTAAAATCATGAATATATACAGGGTGTTCCAAAACATTTGACATCATTTAAAATATGAATAACTGAGTAACTACATGTCCTAGGCAAACAAAATTAAATAGGCTTCATGTTAAAAATGTATTTATTAAAATTCCAACAATATATTCAAACGCATATAGACTTTACAACTGATTTCACAAAGCTTTACTAATTTCCAATATGCGCACCGACTGTGACCCGTTAAGTCAGTAGTCCAGCTCCAACACGTTCACTTTCGGCGAGTCCCTCATGTGCTCAACTGTAGCACGGGGATTTTCTTCCCCCCAAATGCGAAAATTATACTTGTCGACTTAGCCATTCGTATAAAGCGTGGCCTCATCACTGAAAAAAAAAAAAACAAGGCGCTTTTCGAATTCCTCATCTTCAACTTTCTGTTGCAGAGTTAAATGTAAAACATTACACTTAGGTTTTGAAGTTCTTCCCGTTAAATTTTTTTAATCATTTGAGCGAGAATTGGCTATGTTGTTAGACTAGAGAATTAATGTCAAATTTTTGGGACCCTATATATACATAATATAGTGACACATTTTTAGCACAACCTAGGCAATATGCTGAACTGAATTTCTTTTACATTTTAACCAGCTATACAATTTAACATTTTTTTGACGTGGCTAAAGAAATTTGGGGTTTTAGGGTTGTTTTCGGTTGTTTCCGTTACCATGAAAATAAAAAATAATAATATTAATAATAAGCAGAAGGAGAAGATATTTCCCATTTTGTGAGTTCTACATTTTTGCGATGTCATTACCATATTCCGGTAGCATGTAAAAATTACAAGCTTTATAAATAATGATAACGTTGGTTCTACATGACACATCAGAAAACCAAAATGCACAGTCCATAGCCTCCCCCGTCCACATACGCTCGTAGGACTTCCATATAAGTAGATGTTTTTTAAATTAGTCATTGACCCCTTGTGTGTTGCCGCTGTGTCACTTGAGTTTTACGGATTAAACTTACTTGGTCTTTTAAAAGACCTGCCTCTCAGTACACCGCTCTCGCTGTATCAGGTACAGGAGCAGTAGCACGAGAGGGAACCGCCCTCTACTAGTTAATCCATCTCAGATGGCATCATTCTCCCGGGTAGGTGGGCAAAATACTTGAGCAGCCGTCAGCATGCTTTGAGGCCTATCCAAGTATACTCTTTGTGTGGTAAACACTGAAGATGAGCAATGATCTAACAATCTTATGTGCCCAGTCGACCTTTAGGTTCACTATCGAGCCATGATGTCAAGAACTTCACTAACTAGACTTCTCAGGCCTTTGTTTCTCAATACATGCAGTGGTTACACTGATATCTGTATTTAGGTCTGTGGGAAAGATGCCAATAGACATGGTTAGCAATTGTGGTTAAAAGCAGAAGCTCAGCCACTCAGATGCTCGTGCATTAGCGTGATGCAAGAAGAACAGCTGTTGTTTAGTTGACCGAGAATGTCAATCAGTAGGAAGACTCCAGAAGACCACATTTACTCAGAGAGGGATTGGACTGCAGGGTTGCAGTGCATAGACCGTTCATTACAAAGATAAACGGACATTTGAGAGCCCAGTGGTGCGAACGGAAAGATGATGCAAAATGACCGACAGTGGAAAAATATGATCTGCTCAAATGAGTCATCGTTCAAAGTAATCTCGGCACGTGGGTCGGTGCATGTGTGGCATGTGTGGCTCAGTTATGCTGTAAGGGGCTGATGTGGTTAGGATCACCGTAAATCAAAACAAAGTTCTTTTGAATGATCAATAACATCCTGACGGGACTGGTATCATCCAACACAACCCCCCCTGACAGTAAGGGGACTCACTGACTGGCTTGAAAGATTTTTGATTTATGTTAGACAACATTCTCCACCTCCACCATCAAACCCCTAATTGAGATAATATTTATTGGAAGTTGGGGGTTAGTTCTTCTACTACAAGTCCAGCCTCGTACAGTTTATTCCAACATGCAGCAAAGCTGTTCTGGCACATTGTAAACAGGATTAACAATCTGCTTTTGGTATGGATAGCTGTCAGTAAATTTCAATGTTGTCTCACAAGTCAGTGATAAACCCTGGGATAAATTCCATCTTTTCCATTTCCAAACCAACCAAACATCACAGCAAGACTCCATGCCATCTCTGTGATAATCTAGCCAACAGGTTCCCAAGCCTAATGCTGAAATACCCTCTGTTCTGACACACCAACAACTCAGGAAGAGCTATGAATCAGCTTAATAATCAAATCAGGTGTTTTAGGGTCAGGGAAACACCTAAATATGGGACACCTGGTACTCCATGAGCAGGGTTGAAAATTTGCAATATGCCTAACATTTAGAGTCAGGCATTACGATTTGTTACAGCCTCGAGTTCTGCTGCTCTGTTAGTACAGTGGGAGTATCTTGACATTCTCCAAATTAAATATATGGACCAGATGATCTCCTTTGGTGACCCCTGATAGGAGTTGCTGAAAGGACAACATAAGGTCCATTACAGCTGTAATAGGATGAACAATAAAAAATGGCAAACGACAACTCATGAAAATCTGTAGCTCTATGGTTTGCTGTTAAGTAAAAGGTCGCCAGTGAATCATGGCTATAGTCAAGCCTGAAAACACGTGATATCCTAGAAGAATGAATAAATGGAATGTCCACTACAAATCAGGGGTGGTTTTATTTCATCCTTGTGCACAGGCAAAGATTTTAGATGAACATAAGGTTGTAAATGATTAAGCAAGATTAGCTAACTACGGGCATCTCTACAAGCCTGAGAGTAAACAGCAGAGAACAAATCCTTAATCACAGACTTAGGAAAAGGTCAAAAGTCAACCATTAGTTGGAATATTTATCAATGCTTACAGTTTTCTGGAATCTTTAAGGGCCAGTATTGAAACATTATCAGGAGAAAATGCTCCGAGTTACTAATCGGAAAGTCCGTGGTTCGAGCCCAAGCTCTACGAGGTTGGGACCTTGAGCAAGAAACCTTAACCCTGTCTACTCCAAAGGTGCTGCTGCCCCTGCGCTCTGACTCCAGCCTACTAACAAGAGGCTGGGATATGCTAAAAAAAAAAAAAAACTCACTGTACATTAATGTATATGTGACAAATAGAGGCTGAACTTAATGTCCATAGGGACAGGCGGCACAGTGGTATAATGGTTAGCACTGTCGCCTTGCACGTTGGTTTAATTCCCGTCTCGGGATTGTGTATATGGAGTTTGCATGTTTTCTCCGTGATTGGCGAGTTTCCTTCAGGTACTCTGGTTTCCTCCCACAGTCCAAAGATATGCAGATTAGGCTAATTGGTGTTCCCGAATTGCCCGTAGTGCGAGTGAGCATGTGTGTGTGTGTGTGTCCTGCAATAGATTGGCACACTGTCCAGGCTATAGCTACTGTATATATAGTCAGGTCCCAGGTTCAAATCCCACTACCACCAAGTTGCCCCTCTTGGGGCCTTGAGCAAGGGCATTAACCCTCAACTGCTCAGATGTATATTGAGATCAAAGTGTAAATCATTTTGGATAAAACCTTCTGCCAAATGTTTGTAATAGACGATGAGTAAGGGAGAGTGAGTGAGTCCATGGGCATCTAAAATTAGACAATACACTAAGTATACCATTGTCTAAAGACCTGGATTAATATTTAACCCCCCCAAACACTCCATACCCTCGACTGCCCCCCTGATGAAAGTCATTTGTAGTAACCTTACCACCCCATTCAAAAAATCTCTTCCTTAAGCAGGAATTGCATTGTTTTTACATCTTAGTGCGCATGCGCAAAGCCTGCAGCAGCTGTTCGGTCCGCTCCTCACCTGTGCGTAATCTCCAGCGCGTGAGCGAGAACGTTACAGTAATCCACAGTTGTGAAAACATCAAAGCAAAAAAAAAAAAAAAGTTACCGCAAGAAGAAGAAGAAGAAAAACTCTAAATATAAACAAACAGAGACTGAGTGTGAGCGCGTTGGTGAAGGCACACACACACTGAGCCGTGTGTTACCGAGAGACCCCCGGATGAAAAGCCCCGGAGGAGCCTCGCTCCCAGCGCTCAACGTGCCGCGACTTGTAAAAGCGCAAGAAGTCTGCTCACGCGCAGGGACAGGAAACGACTTAACTCGTCCAGGTCTTACCGAGATACTGGCGCATGTCGAGCAGGATCCTCGGAGGTCCTCCGTGCAGCTGGTAGAAGAGCGAGGCGAGGCAGAAGAGCAGCAGAGTGCCCATGCAGAAGCCATAATCCCGCAGTGAGAAGCGCAGCCACACGGCGCACAGCCCCTCTGCCTTCCTCCCGTTCCGCTCTCTGCTGTGGCTCGCAGGAGGAGGAGGATGGTGGTGGTGGTGCTGGTGGTGGTGTAGTCTGGGGCTGCCGTTGTGATTCTTCATCGTCTCCTTGCATGGAAGCGTTGAGAGTGGTCGTCACCCATCCGCGGCTTCAGCGACAAACTTTGTGTAGCGCATTTATATAAAAACCCCAGGAGCCGAGAAGCACCTGAAACCCTGTCCACACACACTCACACTCTCACACACACTGCCTCTCTCTCCCTCGCTCCTCTGCCTCAACTAGTTTCCTTTAGCGCTGAACTGAAGTCGGGATCCATCCTCTGTTCCCCGGGTTAGAGCCGGTGTCAGGTTACTGAGCCAGGAGGAAAAAGTTCAGGAGGAGGATGTGCTCGAGCAGACTGCGGCACAGCGCCACCCTGCGGACAGGGACTTCACCACTGTGACACCCCGAGAGGGTGCCAACATTTATTTATTTATTTATTTATTTATTTATTTATTTACAAGCGCGTCAGTTATTTATCTTGCAAAAAGAAATCATTATATTGATGGAACAAGTGGTTTATCTCGTGAGAAACAAATTCCTCTTGTGTGCACAAGTTGTTTATCTTGTGGAGGGAAAAAAAGTCATTATATGGCGGGAACTAGTTGTGAATAAATTGGTTCTGTTGGAACAAGTTATTATCTTGTTTAGGGGGGGTGGAGTTGTTTACTTTGTTAGAACATGTTATTTATCTTTTGAGAATGAGTTATTTATCTTGCGAGAAAAAAAAATCGTTATATTGATGGACCAAGTTCCTCAACACGTTATCTTGTGTGCATAAGTTATTTATCTTGTGCGGGGAAAAGTTGTTCACTTTTTGTTAGACTTTATCTTCTAAAAGGTTTTTCACATGATACACAATTTGATCTCGCAATATTATAACTTGTTCTCACAAGACAAGTAACTTTCTAAATATTTACCCTCAAGATATTTATTTTTTGAGTCCAAGTTACTTATCTTATGAGAAAAAGTTATTATACTGAGAGAACAAATTGTTTATCCTTTGAAAAGTTTTAACAAGTTATAAAATTGGGGGAACATGGTTAGCTCATGGGAACAAGTTATTTATCTTTTGAGAATAAGTTTTGTATCTTGTGGAAAGAAGTTACTTGGGAGAACAAGTTATTATATTGAGAGAACAAATTGTTGTGTTTAAGAGTTACTTATCTTGTAAAAACAAGTTGCTTATCTTGTCATAACAAGTTATTTATCCTGTAAGTAGAAATTATTATATTTAGAGAAAACATTGTTTATCTTGTAGGAAAGTTGTGAAAAATTACTCTTGTTGGAACTTATCTTTTGTGCAAAAGTTATTTATCCTGTAGGAAGACGTTATAATATTGAGGGAACAAGTTGTTTATCTTGTGTGCATTTGATCTGTGCTATGTACATTAGAAAAAAGATAGATATCGATCAGTGAATAAACCTACCGCTGTTTTTCCACCCACAAACATGACTTGAGTTTGCATTAGTCATGACCATAATAACACGACTTTTAAGCATAATAAAACATAGAATCACTCGATTTCAAAGAAAAAAATATGGAATCATTTTCAAACTATTCACAATTTATATGTTGTTGATACTCCTTAAACTGAGTTCTTCTGTTCATAGCCTTCACTAATGAAAAACAATCTTGTCCATCAGTCTGTTTCCAACTTGCTGGAATAGCAGTTAACAAATCAGCTTTGCAGTCCAGAGGCTTGTCATGGATAATTTTTTGAATCTCCTTACTCAAATTTTAACCAGATTGAGATCTTTGCTGGCTATGTAATTGAGTTGATCTGGTTTGCATTTGACTTGTCTCTATGTAAATCTACTGTTCAGTAGACAAACACTTTGGTTTCAACCCATTTGTTTTTCTTGTGCAGTTTTTATTTGCAAGGCATATGATCATTTGATTCATACACGTTCACATCCCATACAAAAAGATAATTCTTTTGATTGTGTAAAGCTGCTTTTTGCGACAATGTTAATTGTTAAAAGCGCTATACAAACAAAATTGAATTGAATATGACTGTTTTCTTTCCTCACACTCTGACGTCTTCTTGGGTCTACCCGCAAGTTTTTACTTTTATAAATTTCTCATTTTGTTTATACCCACACTAACTCATAGACACAGCTGACTGGAAACTATGGTTTAAGCTCATGGTCTCAGGATAAAAGTATTACATGGCTGAGAAAACCTTTTTGTGAAGGAGTGTTTATAAAACGGCTAAACGCAAACATGCATTCTGGACCTTAAGGCAGTTTTCCAAAGGGGATTCTCAGCCATGTAATACCTTTCTCTTGATGTCACGGCTTTAAACGATCAATTCTTATCACATTCTTCATATTTTCTGATCTTATTTGTATTATAAGCAAGTAAAACGAAAAAAATCAGTCAACTATTAAACTTTTAAACGTGTACAGAAATGCACTGTTTACCCAAAAATATGTGGACACCTGACCATTGAATCCATGTTTGGAGTATAGAAGAGCAGTAGTGAGATCAGGCACTGATGTCAAGCAAGTCGTCTTGGAGCTCAATCATGTTTAAGTTCATCTCAGTGGTGTTCTGTGGGGTTGAGGTCCGAACTCCGAAGTTCTTCGACTCCATCGTTGGCAACAGTGTCTTCACTGGCACTGCTGAAGCATTGTGGGCTTAAAAATTTGTGGCAACGGTTTGAAGGTCAGGTGTTTATGTACGGTACCTATACTACACTGTAGGTACCTATTACTATACGGTAACTATTAAGTACTTAAAAAGTTTTATTGTTTTTGCAACATTGACTTATAGTCGGGATAATTTGTCCTGTCGCCTTGCTTTTTGACCAAATTTACAAAAAAGACTCATGTCAACATCAAAACAGATTTGTACAAAGTAATGTCAATTCATAAAAATAAAGAATGTACTGTAAAATAAGAGATTTTACAGGTACAGTACATACATTCAAGTCTACATTTAGTAAATTTTAGTCCACTTCATAACTGCTTAAGCTCTGTCAGGTTGCACAGGAATTGAGTGATCAGAAGTTTTATTTTATTTAATTAATTTTTTTGTCCAGACACAACTTCACAATGGTGACTTAATTTTATTCATGTAGCTTTGACAGCACGCTTTGAATTATTATTATAATAATTATTATTATTATTAGTTTTAGTATACTTTTCAAGATTCAAATAACTTTATTAATCCCAGAGGGAAAGTGCTTAAATTTATGTTATAGTATAGTACTTAAACAATAATATGTGTATGTTAATAAAACATAAAACATATTAAGCCTAAAAAAGCTTGTTTTAAAGAGAAACATACTGTTCTTCTTGGTTTTTACAATTTTAGCTTGAATTGTGGATTAGTGGTTACGGCGCTGAACTACTGATCAGAAAATCAAGTCCTTTAACCCACAACTGCTCAGATGTTCAGTATAAGGAGATTAAATATCGAAGTATATCTCCCTTTAAATATATTAAGTGCATTAGCCAAATACTGTAAATGAATTTAAATAATGTCGGTTTTCTATTCTGAATAACAACAACATGAAACCACATACAGTAGTCATCAAAAACCAGAATGCCCACTGATATTAAAAACATACTGTATAGGAGATTGTAGTAAGATGAGCCAGTGGGTAAGTTAACCCACTTGTATTTTGGATCCACCCATCATTTGTGCCAGACTAAAAAATGGCATGGAAAAGGTCATGAGCCAGCAGTTCAACTTGCCCCACCATAAGGCACTGAAGTTAAGTTCAATCTCTGAAGTATAGACTGGTATTTTGATGCAATATTACAAAAAACATATTTCCCCGAGGACTTTGGATATAGCAAAAACAAATGGTATTATTATGCTCACAATTCTGGCCCATCACCTGCAGCCTCTAGACAAGAGTGCTTTTATTATATATAACAATATGTGACTTTTTGCCATGGTGGGGCAAATTGCTCAGTAAAACCTAACAACTATTTTACTTATAGTACTGTGCAAAAGTCTTGGGCACATACAAAAATATGACATACGCAAAAGATGCTTTCAGAAGATGCATAAAAGAAACTTCTATAAAGAGCAATAAAGAGTAATAAAATAAACAGTCAATATTTGAAGTGAAAATACATTGCTTAAAATCATGAGTTTAAGACACAGATTTGTGGAGTTTTATAAGAAAACAGCTGTTAGGTTTTACTGAGCTTGCTGGAGAATATGAGCTCTTTGGTAACTTTGTCACACACTTTCTATTTTATGCAAATCCCAGGAGCGTACATTAGGTTTTTTGTTTTCATCTAAAAAACTGGTCTGTCTTGTACTATATTTCTTTCTTTACAGCCATTCATATATTCTCCTGTAATGTTATTTAGTCATTAATTTTTAATTAATGTATAATGTATAAATATATAAGTATATATATATATATATATATATATATATATATACACGCATATATCTACTGTATGTATGTATATGGTGGTACGGTGGCTTAGTTTGCATGTTCTCCCCATGGAAAAGGGAAAAGGGAAGTAATGTGTGAGTAAAGTATGAACATTTTTATTGTTAAACTTGCTGTGAGGATATCCCTGGTGTTAATTGGCTGTTGTTCCTATTTCCACTGTTGTCTTTTTCTACAGATATAAAATGGAAAGCTAGAAACACTCCCCATCCCACTGTACTTTTTGTTTGTTTGTTTGTTTGTTTGTTTTTGTTACAGACATCAGCTGTAACAAGGTTTAAAATAGATTAGAGACCTAAATACTGTTAAATCTGACAGGAATGCTATAACGGAACAATGATAGGATTAATTAGGTACTTTTTAAAATCACGGTTAGCATATTAGCATCTCAGCAAACTGCAAAGTTGAAGAAATAAAAACATGGTATTCATCAAACATAAACATCACTTGTCTAGGACACTGTGTCAAAAACTGAATACAACAAAGACACACGCAGAGACGTAATCATCATTCCAGTCAGGAGATTCTTTTTATTACACTTTTTTGTTTTTCAATACACAAGCAAAATCTTTATAGACAATCATTAGCTAGGTCAAAGGGGGGAAAAAAGATCATTTGTACACAGATATTTTACAATAGATACTGTAGCAGGACACTGGCTAAAGCAATATGCAAAAGAGTATTGCTGTTTTATATTTATATATAGTACACCTAATAATTTGATATGAAAAACAAAACAAAAAAATAAGTTATTTAAATATTAATTACATATACAGAATGTGCAACACATCCACAATTTCATATATGTAATTAGAATCATTTTAGAGAGAAAAAAAAAAGATCAAACAGATTTGAAGTAATTAGCTTGTTACAGTTCTTACTCTAGTTAATGAATGTTGACAGGGAAAAAAAAAAAACACTTCAGTTATAAACCAGCATGATCCACTGCAATCCTCCACATAAAACCTGAATTGTGGACTTTACACATTAGCGTTTACTAATTTGTTCTTCCTGAAACAAAAAGCCCACTTTAACTTGATATACTTGAATATAAAGTGCATTTTAACAGTAATTAGTAACATTTTTATGAAATATTTATATACACTTTTTTATATATATATATAAAATTCACCTTAATACCATGATTGCATTGTTAAAAAGGCGTTCGTTAGGATTTTCCGCTCCTTTTTAGGACATTAAGGTTGAATTTGGGTGTCGTGAGAATCCTAATGTAGATTTGTAAATTGTGCTAATTGAATAAATACAAAAAAAATATATATCCATCTCTCAAAAGAATGTGCCAGAGTTTAGGTGATGAAGCGCGTTCTGTAGGTTGGGCGCTCGTTCACTTAAACAGCTTAGAAACCGTGTGCGGTCATTGATAAGAAGTTTTCTGGAAGGAGTCTCCAGTATCAGCGCTGTGTAACAGTTAAACTGTAGACTGTATGTTTTCTGGGCCAAAAGACAGATTTTATTTCCTGCGCTTCTTTAATAACACAAGAAGCTGGTGAGGAAGTGTTTAAAATTTTTATAGGTGCTTTAGCTAACGGTAATACTAACTCGTTTGATGTTGGTTTTAAAACGTTAAGTGTAGAAAATAAAAAAATACAAATTTTAAATCCGCTAAAAAGATTGTACTGATTTTTTTTTTTTTTTATCATTGGCAAATCGCTGTAGTAGAAGAGGAGTTAAAATACTTAATGGAAAAGAAGAACATTTCAGGGAGCGACTCTTAACTGAATCGTGTCAGGCCGCATCACTGAGCGTTTTCCTAAAACAGCACCCCGTCGTGTCTCGTTCCTTATTTAGACAAGCTTCCTCGAGGTTTTAACAGCTCACTAATGCGTAGAAGTCCATTCTCCATCCAGTGCCAGATGTGTGTTTGGATTAAAAGTCATGTCAGCGTGCTTCCATCTCTGTTTCTTTTTCCCTCGCTCTCTCTAACCTCTATAGATACAAACAGATGTTTCGAGCGTTACTGGAAAAAAGTAACAAAGTCGACTCGGTGTAGAGGTTCAACAGTCTAGAGCATCAACAAATACATCCGTTTTGGCAGATAGTCTTCACTGGAAAGACATTTATTTAAGAAAAAAAAAAAAACCTGTTAAGGAAGATGAAGGAAGTTGTTTTTTGTTTTTCCGTGAGCCCTTTCTAAATCTGATTTTCAGTCTGTGCTTTTATACACTGCCACAGTGCTGGGGAGGTTTTTCTCGAAGCGAAGCTCTAAGACGCCTAAAAAAGTGATTTCATACATTAAATACAAGCAAGTTATCACTGTTGATTGAGCGGAGATGATTATTCCCGTCCCAAGATCGTTTTTTCCGTGATAGCAGAGGCAACATAAAAATCTCAAAAAGATACGCAACTGATACAGTAATAAATGATTTATCCCAGAACAGACAAGTAATGAATGTTAGATACGGTGTATTAGAAGATTAAATGCTATCTGAATATACAATATTTTCTTTAACTGACTACGTGAAGTCTTTACAATGCTTTACAACTTGGCACTGAGTAAGCTGAAATGGCTTATGGACTATACAAATATGTTCCCTCCTGCAAATAAAATGAAACACACGTCAATCCGCGAGATAAACTCAGAGCTTATACTCCGATATGGCAACATTGTGCTCGAGCGTCTCCAAAGTGGACCGTTCAAAGAAGGAAAGCCTTCAATATTCATTTCTATAAGCTAAGAATTTGTTTTCTAACCTGCAGGAAATGACATCGCTTTGGCCTTGCTGTGCTGGAAGAAGCACATGTTTTTCTTCCTTACAAACAAGCGTTCATCAGAACAAGAGAAAACAGTCTTGAGCTAGCATAAATCTTTACAAAATCTCAAATATCATGTGCTCTCGTTCAGGATAGTTAATACACGTCCACCACTAACAGTTCATGGAAGCCACAGAAGTCCTTAGTGTAAACATCAGCAACAGAGCTAAAGAAAAGGAAGAGAAGAAACGCTTGGAAGATGTACTGTAGGTGAAGATTTGATTTTTTTTTTTTTTTTTTTTTTGGAAATTTATGAAATGCTACAGAGAACCCCATGAAGTTTCGTTCCTCATTCCTCATACTTGGTTCGCTGCTGGAAATTCACCTGGCGGATCACTACAGGTGGAAGAGACAGCTGTTCATAAAGCAGTAATTTCCTGAAAAGACTACTGAGATGCGCTGGTGGCTGTGACGAGCCGGGCCTCGCTGAGCAATCTGCGGATGTGTCTGTCCTCCTGTAGCCCCGCCTTGCGTACTGTCGCCTCAGTGAGAGCAGACAACTGGCCCAGCGTGTCGTAGCCGGCTGCCAGTAACAGGTCGGAATACATGGGCATGCCAATGGACACCAGCCAATCGGAAATGGAACTGAAGTGCACAGGAGACATGGACTTCCGACACATGTCTGTCAAACCTCCAGAGGGAATCTGTGGAGAGCAGAAGACAAGAGAAACATCCAGAGTTAATATCGCTATGCATGTGCTGAAATGTGAGTGCACCTAATAGAACTTTATATTTGCTTTGTACATGTCCATGTGACCTGAGAACTACTTGTGATGTTTATTAGATGTTTTGACCAACAAGTATTTTCTTGTGCAATTAATATTGAAGCCAGAAAAGTATACAAAAAGATATCAGTCATTGTTCCATGAGTGTGAATCTGAGGAAGAGACCAAAGATCCAAAGTGTGTTTAGTTGCCCTCTTCTTAAATCAAAGTCAAAAGCCTCCAAACAATGGGTGTCTCTCAATTCCCGCGGGCCGCATCCTTAAAAAGACGAGTTTCAAGTCATAGCGTTGTGGCTAAGGCTGACGCATTTCAAAAGTTCCTTCAATTGCGACAGAGGATACCACGGTATATAGAAAAAGTTAAAAACCTAGTTTAAAGGAAAAACCAAGCTTTACATGAAGTCCACTCCCTGAGAGACAGGTTTTTGTTAAAAAAAAAACGCAGTAATTGTGACTTTATAAATAATTTCTACTTCATATTATTTTGATGTAATGGTAAGAGTATAAACAACTGGTGATTCGAGTAGGGAATTCCTTATAGACCAGACAGTCTCATTTCAGTCTGCTCCATCTATGCAGTCAGTGGAGGCCACAATCCTATGAAGACCATGTATACCGCTTTGTTTGTAGGATGCAGCCCCTTAAATAAGACACAATTGATATCTATGTTTTTCTGCAATGACGCCATATTATCCATCGAAGCCTTGTGTCGCCTCCACAAGAAGTATATTGAAATTTTATTTTGCGTCAGGCATACGAGACGAGAAAGAAGAGTCTAAAATCCTGATGTCCAACAGGGTGCGAGACTTTAGATTGCAAAGGGTATACATTTGACATTTTCTTTTCCTAGGAGTCCAGCATGAGAGAGAAGATTGTTGACAACTCACTGCCGAACTGACTTACTACCATTTTTACCCTCTGAGTGCACCTGCTTTTAATGAAGCCCTCATGTGCATGCCGGCATTTTACAGTTTATAAAGATGCCCTCTAAATCCAGCCCTCAGCAAAGTCCACATCAATAAGTAGTGCCAGAGTGGTGGCATTTTACCAAAAATGCCTTGCAGTGTTGGCCATCAATCACAGCGAATAGGTTTGGGTTTGCGAGGAATAGAAAGCAACTCAGAACATCAAACGTTTTAAAAATATATATTGTCATTTAGCTCAGCATTAAAGCATGGCAGCATTGAACATCAAAACAAACCTGATAAAAGCCGAAAGCAATGTACTCATGTACACACGGCACATTTTCAAGCCATGTGTACACTTGAGCACTTCATATATCTGAAATTGTATTTACAATACCATCTCGCCATTTTTTTTAGATGACCATGAAAAATTTTGCACCTCAATAAGATCTTCAATATTAATAATGCTTCTTATTCATCACTTCCTATGAAGGTCTTCTGCACATGAGAGCCATGACCCATAATGAACACCTTGACTTTAATACAGATATGACGATGTGGTGATTTACGGAACCAATTACTCACGGCCATGCGGTGCTCCTTGCGCAGTTGCTTGACTCTTATCTGGTCCAGAGTTGACGCCACTTCTTTCAGTGGCTGCTGGAAGTCCTCGGAGTATCTCTGCACCAGCAGCTGAGGAATACCGCAACGACCATGCTGGAGGAGAAATAACGAAAGTGTGATAGAAATTAGCCGAGAACTGATTGGAACCCTGTCGTATCCAGCGAACCTGGTCAGACAATACTAGAAGATCCTAGTGACACCTTGAAGAAATAAAAGGTGTATATTTATCCATTGCAGTTTGGCTTTCCTTTAGGCTCATACCATCGCTTAACAAATCAGAATGTAGTATATGGTGTTACATTGCTATTAAAAGTTGTGCAAGTGGAAAAAGTGGCGAGTCCTGATTTTCTTGGATTTCAGGGGTCCCCTACCCACTTTAATCCCTGTCTACACTTAACACTCGATTGTTCACAAGATGCTTTTAAAAGACACAAGGACGTTTTACCCAGTTAATTGAATTAGTAATAATTCCTAATTATTTAAGTTATAATTAAATTATAAATAATGTAGGCCTGAACAAGTAGTGAGATTACCATGCCATGAATGTTTTAGCAAGATTGCTTTGTAAGGTGGCGGGATTGCAGTACCAGTCAAAGGTACGGGCACACTTTCTAGTTCAGTCTTCCATTCTAGAACAGTACTGGAGATTTAAAATCTTTGAAATTAGGTAAATAAGTAACAACAACAGTCCGTTGTGATTTTAAGACTTTTGGAATAGTTCTTGCAAGAACGGTATCGTCAAGTGCATTTGCAAAACCCATCAAGCACCATAATGAAACTGGCTCTCATGAAGAACATCGCAGGAAAGCAAGGCCAGAACTTATAGTACCTCATAAATTAAATTAGATTAGAGCTGTTATGGCTTTACAGAGCATACGTAGCAGACTTATAATTTAACACACTTTTACAATGTAGAAAGAGATAAAAATCAGGAAATACCATGGAATTAGAAGGTGTGTCCAACCATTTGACTTGGTAGTGTAGCTACAGTATTATAATGCTTTTTGCAACTCAATCATTTGTTTGAAATGATAAATAATGTGACCTAATGAGTCGTTAGACTGGAACAACTTGGAACCCTTGACAGCTGTAACTTCTAAAGATCAGGCTTTTAAGTCTGAGGTCATTTCAACTGTCGGAACATTTGACCCACAAGGAGAAACCCTCGACTTCCATGTGAACGTTTTTTTTGTAAGGGGAAGAATGCCAAACAGATGTACTTACAGCACTAAATGGAAGCACTATTGCGTGTTTGTTATGTCCTGTCTATCAGATTAATCATGTCGCTAGGACAGTATAATGTACGGTGAGACAATTAAGATAATGGCCTAAAGAAATAGAAAGAAAAACAAACAGCACTCACTCGACAGGCCCCAAAGCATGCTACGGCAAGAGTTTTAACCCTGGTTTAATCTTTTGTCCGTTGTGAGCCGCTTTGAATAAAAGTGTCTGCCAATTAAATAACTTTTTATGAACGTACATCCAGCCCACCCACTCTAATAGACGAAAAAGCGTAAATTATTCACGGACCAAAGCCACAACGATGTTCTTTTCACCCAGACTTTCCCCCATGTTGGCTCTGTCGTGTGTAGTGTGGGCTCCCATGTTTTGCTGAAATGGCACTGAAGGCTTGTAAAAAAAAATACAGCATATGCGCCAGTTATGTCTATAGCAAACCGAGCGTTTAGCAATGCGACAGGGAAAAGAGGAGCAGAATTCAGCAGGGCAACCTTGCAAAAGTCACCTAAGCCTGGTTTGCATCATTCTGATTAATGATCAGGAACTAAATTAAGTATTACAGAGAAGTCATGACCTGGTACTAAATATTATTATTATTATTATTATTATATAATTTTCATTCTAGGTCTTGTCCTTGTTCTTGTCTTTGCTGTGCTCGCTTGCTCTGGAGAGAAGCTCCAAGTCACCAGACCGGTCCACGACAGCAGCTGACATTCCTAAAACATGACTTAACTTTTGGGGCTCAAAATGTGAAGTCAAAACATATACACATCAAAATAATGAGATATGACTGTTATAATGTTACATAATGGTTAACTGCTGCCAATTACTTCTACTAGTACGTTTCTTTTTAAAAGCTTTTTTTTTATATTTATAAAAGTCAGAACACAAATTTAGGTGGCTTTATTATAAGGAACTCGCAAGGCCATGCCACCAGCTTATTTCATGCCTTACATATCATCTTCTGAGACTCATTATTAATAATTCTTTTGTGACCTGAAGAGTGTGCCTCTTACCTTATCCGAGTAAGGCTCGGTCATAAGATCGATCCCTTCTGAGCAAAGCTTCTCCTCCAGTAGTGTCTCCAAATCAATAATTTTGGCATGGGAGATCTTCCTGCCAAGGGTTACCTTGACTCCCTGGATCTGTGGGCAGGCAGACTCGGGCAGGTCAGACAGCCAGGGTGGTGGTTTTTCTGAATCATCCGGAGACACGGAAGTGGACGGAATGCTTTCAGAGGGGCTAGTCGGACTGTTTATGAGTTTAGAGGACAGAGCTGGAGTCCCTGGACCGGAGCTTGGCAGGACCAAAGATGGGTGTCGCAACCCATTCAAAAGATGCTCTTTGGATTTTTTGGCAGGAACGGGAGGGGGCACAGGAGGCTTTTTGGGGTGTGTACGAGGGGCTGGGCTGGTTGGTGCAGAGCCAGGGGGTTCTGGTGCATGGGACAAAGGCTTGAGAGGCAGCTGGGTGGGCACTTGAAGTCTCTCTGCTTCATCCTGGTTTTCTCTACACAAATCTGTTTTAAAATTTAAAAGGAATTTTCTACTGTTCTCAGAGCCAGACTGGAGAACCGCTTCATTCCTGTCATGTTCATGTTGGGTCTCGTTTCTTTTCTCCTGCCACTGTATGTCTCCCAAAGAATGAGACCGTTTCCAGCGCTCTGGAGTGTCTGAAGTCCCATCAAGCTCTTCACAGCTGCGACTGGCTGGCATTTGACGTCTGGGTCCTAATCGAAGGCCCTTCCTCAGGCCCAAAGAACGCAGGCTGAAGCCCTTAATAGGCCGGGAAAGAAAGTGCTTGGGGAACTTGCGTTCCTTCTTGGACTGATGCTGCAGCTCCTCGGTGGAGGGGCTGATGGGAAGCGTGGGGAAATCCAGAGACTGGACTCGAGCAGATTCGAAGCCAGAAGAACGACGACTTGAGCGAGATGCTTTACGAGGCTTACCTGTAACACATGAGCTTCAAAATCAACCTTTATACATTCTCTATATCCAGTTCATTGTTTATTAGAACCTCTTTTCTTGTACCAACATTTAGGCCTACCTTTACCATCCACTGTCCATTGTGCTCCGTACCCTATTCTGTCCATTATATGACCACAATACTCACTTTTGATGACTTTTGATTGACTTTTTGATATTAACCAAATGATACGGACACTGTATCTCCAAAAGTATATGCACATCTGACCAATCACACCCATCAGTGCTTGCTGAACATTTCATTATAGATATAGTCCTTGTCTACCGCTACTAAGCTTCACACTTCTGGGAAGGTTTTCTAATAGATTTTGGAGTATGGCTATGCAGATTTATGGACATTCAGCCACAAGACCATTAATGAGGTCACTGATGTTGGGTGAGACAGCCTGGCATGCAGGTTGTGTTCCACCCTCATTCACTCAAGCTATTCCAGGGGACTCGAGGCATGAGGTGAGGTACCCCCTGGGCATACAATGGTATTCTAGACCATTGTGTGCATCAAGTGGGTGTGATGGCCTGCATACTTTTGGCCATATAGTGCATTAGTGATATGGCCATTTCATTGAACACAACCATCTTATTGATCCTCCATGAAGGTTTACAGTTAGACTACATCTCACCATCCCATCACCCACCCCAGTATTATTCAAGATTTTCTTGTGTGAGTGGAGAGTTTGCTAAATATTTGTAGCTGAACAGTCTATGTCTATAGCATTGATCTCCAAAACTTATGCAGTTAAAGTTTTTTTTTTATGTATGAGGGTAAGTCAAAAATTATCCGCACTCTGGTTATATTAAAACTTCTGCTAGCCGTATCTGTCTTATCAGCGCTTTCCGATCAAGGCTACAGTGTCCCCAGTCCCTGCTGTGCAGGCGTGAACATGTTACATCAGTTCATTTGTAACTGCGGTGCAAGCAAAAAATGGATGTCCCGCTTGTGATTTTAATGCACTAATTAGTTTTTTTGTGGTCTGAGGGTGTACCTGGTGCTGAAACAACTCACAGAAGAGCATAAACAGATGTGCTTGGATATCTGCAAACAACACTTGGACCGACACTCTAAGGAAGATGAAAGTTTCTTAAAGAGAATCACTACTGATGACGAGTCTGAGAATAAATGGCCCGCTGAGAGTATGGACCGCTGACTGAGAAAAAGTCCAAAAGTCAATCATCAGCTGAAAAATTTATGCTTAACAGTTTTCTGGGCTTCTCAAGATCCAGTATTGGAACATTATCAAGCAAAAGGTTGAACAATTAGCAGTGATCATTACAATGAGACTCTTACTAAAGAGCTGAAGCCTAAACTGCGGATTAAACACAGAGGACTGATATCCAAGCACAGTGTGATCTTGCATGAGAATGCACGTCCGCACACTTCCGCCCACACTGTCGACACTCTACCAAAAACTTAGTTTTGAAGTTTTAAAGCATCCTCCCTATAGTCCTGATCTCACTCCATCAGACTTTTTACCCTAAAAGCAGCCCTACAAGGATGAAGATTCACCTCTGATGAACACCAGTGCCTTCCTGTATTCTAAATTTGTATATAAATATATATATGGAATATATGAAAGCCTGCTGACAGATGGACAAAGTGTATTGAAAAGCAAGATGTTTTTAAACATTATGCATTAGTTTTTTTCTAAAAGTAAATTCTACAGCCAGAGTGCGGATCATTTTTGACTCAACCTTGTATATATTAATCATGAGATGTCATTAAATCAGTCACAGTGAATATGTTAAAAAAAAAAAAACTGGACAAGCTTTACAGAACCCTGAGATCATCAGAATGAAGTATGAATTCATGTACTGTATGTGTGTGTGTGTGTGTAAGGTCACAAAGCATCACGTGAAATGCTTAATGAAATTCATGCAACAGAGATGAAGGTTATTAAGAGTGAGAAAGACAGGACACTGTATGGTTTTGCAACGAAGCCCAAGTAGAACTTGTGTTTAATAAGAATTGTGAACGTGCAAAATCGGGTCGTTTAAAGAAAAAGAAAAGAAGCATGGGAAGAAAAATAGACCAAAAAAACAGCAAAAGGCCAAGAATGATGTACAATGTTTAGCTCATGCTGGGTTTATTTTCCACTATGGCAGAGTGCAACATTATTTCCCGTCCCTCACAGACAAAGTAGGCCAGTATCATGTTATGAAGATAGGAAATGAAAATATTTCACATTTTAACTTAAGCGCAGAACACGAGTATCTGAAATAATCTCAAATGGTTGCACATTTCAGTCCCTGGATCATCATATATTCATATATATACTGTACATAATTATTTATAAAAAATATCCAGCAACAAACTTTACTATGTACAGAGTTTTTTTTTTTAATTTAAGGCACATTTGAACTGTTTAACAAAGCCACTGGACATGCACATGCACACACACACACGCACAACATTCCCAATCCCAAAATAGCACAGGGTTATTGATGATAGATAGGAAAAAAAAAGACTCTGACATACAGTACCAGCTCTGAAGATTCAAAGCTTACGAGTGTGTAAGCTACAATCTGTGTGGGACTGCATGCCTACCTGTGTGTCTTTAGGTTTCCACCCACCTGTCCACCTTATCCAAATGTGAAATTTTGTGCCAGACGCTAATATTTTTACACTTGAAGATATGTTCAGGGTATGTTTTTTATATAACGTGCCATAAAAATAATGACAGCAATAGAGACGCTCGAGTCTTCTGTGCTTGGAGCAACGTTCGTTCAGTTATCGAGCGGGTTTAACAGCTGGATGGAAACACAAAGTCTCTGCGTCTTACTACCACCATGTACAGGTTGAGAATGTAAAACATCAGTCGTGTGTCAGAGTAATGAAGAAGGAGGGCTAGAAGATGGAGAGCGGAGTCTTTAGATGGACAGGTGAGATTATTCGGCCCAGAGAGAAAGACGAGAGAAAGGGAAGAATGATGAGGAAGCCGGGAGAGATCGGCGGCATGGCATTCCGTCCGGAGGTGATCACGGCGTCTCATTGGCTGTTAAAGAGAGTGCGGGCGGGAAAGCGGCGTGGTCTACCAAAAGAGAGGCGGATGTCACGGCGGGTGTCTAATGCTATGGGTTGGAGATGGAGGAGGCGATGGAGAATGCTAAAGTAATGCCTGGTTACCGTTCTCCAGGTTTTCGCTGCTTTCATAGCAACCAGAGTCCCGCGGGGAGCTCGCTGCCAAGCCCCGCCCCTCGCAGAGGAGTTTCTCCTGGGAGCCGGAGAGGGCACTGCGCTCGGGGTCACTGCTGCCTACAATGGCACACACACACACACACACACAGTGTCAAAGTACAAGTTAGGGCTATTACTTATACAAATATAGCTTTTAATATAGTTTATGGACAGAACTACACTACTGCATAAACCACAACGGGTGAAAAACTTTGTTTCGGGTGAGAGGGCCTAGGAATAAATAAATAATTAAATAAATCTGCAGGAGTAAAAAAAAATTAAAAAACTTTCTTTTAGAGTGGGCAGAATTGAGATAACTTTCTGCAGGAGTGAGTGGGTTTAATGGAACTCAGGATCTCTAACGGAACACACACACACACACACACAGACCCCTCCCGTGTACTCACTATCATACTCCTGTAGATGCTCCACAGCAGTGAGCAGAACGGCTCTGTGCTGAGGGTCTCTGATGTTCAGCTCATCCAGGTCCTCCTCTTCTAGAAGCTTAAAAGTGTCCAGGTCCTCATAGCCGTTAAACAAGAACGTTGGCATGTGCTCCTGAAAAACACACACACACACACACACACACACACACACACACACACACACACACACACACACACAAATCAGGACCACTGTACATAATTAGAGCTGAAACACAGGCTTGTTCGTTATGAGCTCACTCGGTTCTGTTCTTTCTCACTCTCTCAAGAGAAATAGTTTTTTTTATTACAAGCTTGAATGACTTTAAACGAATCGAAATAGGGACTAAAATCTTTCTTTCGTCGATAAGAATGAAATGGTGCTTGGTCAGATTAAACGACATGACCTGGTCAAAAACACGAATCAAATCGTGAAAGTTAAGAGCTTCAAAATTTAATTCAATTCAAATGACAATCAAATGATGTGGCGTCCAGTTCATGTGTGAAAATGATTCCTTATGTCCCAGAGCCACTCTTGTAGAATCTGAGTCCTGGAATACCTCCGTGCCATCAGATGTGATAACCTGATCATTCAGGACATTCAGGTCGGCAGCTGGCTTCATTTTATTGCCACATAATGTTACTGAGTCTAGACCTGAGCAACTGAAGCAACCCCAGATCATAACACTGTCTCCAGAGGTTTGTATGGTGGACATGATGGGTCCTTCGCTTCATGCGCTTCCCTTCTCACCCTCAACGGGGTCAGGGGTAGCTCAGTGGTTTAGGCATTGGACTACGGTTCAGAAGATCAAACCGGTTCAAACCCCACAACCACCAAGTTGCCACTGTTGGGCCCTTGAGCAAGGCCCTTAACCCTCAACTGCTCAGATGTGCAATGAGATAAAAAAAAAAATGGATAAGAGTGTCTGCCAAATGCCTAAATGTAAACCCTGAGACGCCCATCACTCTGAAATAGAGTCAATCTGGACTCATCAGACCACATGACCCTTTTCCGTTGCTTCAAAGACCAATCTTTATGCTCCCTACCAAAGCGAAGCAGTTTTTTCTAATTAATCTCCCTACCATGTGGTTTCCTTATGGACACGCAGCTGTTTAGTCCCGATTCCTTGTTCTTGTCACATTGTGTGTGTACAGATCTGCTCTTACTTTTACTATTAAACAGTAGCTCCGAGTTCTATTGTCATCTTTCTCACAAAGCGTTTAAATGACCTCAATTCATGATCAGAGTTGGGTATAACGCTTGGGTTACTGTAATCCAATTACTTTTCCTGATAACTCAGTGATGTAACATTTTAGATACATGTCATTTGATTACAGTTACTGATGGCAATAACATTACGGTACTAGCATTACAAATAAATCGAAATTGACGCGCTTGCGCTTTGTAGTTTTACTTTTGATGTAGTAACAGGTTCATGCTTTGTGCACGGGCGGCACCACAGACACACGGACACAAAGCGAGGAATTACGAGAAAAGGGGTGAAAAATCGAGCAAGGTGAAGAATTAAAGGAGGTAGGAAAGAAAAAAAAAGAGCAGCTGACCTGGCAGCCCCGCCTCTTCGTGCACCTGCAGAAGAGGGGGACTCCTACGTAGGGAGCCTATGGAGTGAGCGAGGAGCGACAACAGGTCGCGCGTGACAGATGTTTTTAAAGTAACTTGAAAGTAACGTAATTAGTAATCTGATTACTTTATCCATGTAATAATCAGTGATTTGTAGTAGATGACTTCTTTTTGAGTAACTTCCCCAACACTGTTCGTGATTTGTTTCCCCACCACATTTCTTGGATGAAGCTCAGGGTTCAGCACTGTCCTTCTAGTTCCAGTAATTTCACGTTGTTTTCTTTTCTTCGCCTAATAATTTGACCCTTCTGAAATGCTGGTTTGTATACAGTGCCTCGCCTCTATATCTTCTTAACCTTTCGCTTCATCGCGTGTCGAGTTCAAGCGGCGCAGACATCTATGGGTGCGTCTGTGGTACAACGTGAAAGCAGCGCGCGTTCTGGGCGTTACTGCAAGCCGAGTGGGGCTTTTCATCTTCATGAACGTGATTCGATTAAAAATATACATGCCCAATTCCACTTTGTTGTCTTTTCCGTGTTAATGTAGGGGTGCACAGCTGTCCTCCAAGACACAGTTCATTAAGGTTTCATGGACTCAAAATAACAATTCATATAAATATCCATGTATACATTCCTCCACCCCCATCCCCAACCACACACACACACACACACACACACATGCACGCACACACAGAGGTGGTCTAAAGGCTGGACTGCTATCTTTGGACGGTCATGAAGCCACTACATGTGAGGGTAAAGTTGACCTTCAAATGCATCAGGGGGGGAAAAAACCCAACATGTAGGAGAGGTGCAGTCTTTCATTACCACAAGGACCACCTTCGCTCTCTCTCCGTCTCTCTCTCTCTCTCTTATGTTCTGTCATTAAAGTTTCAGGCAAAACACTGAGAGGAAAGCTCTAGACTCAACACACGGCTTCTGATGTATTAGTCTCACGAACAGAACAGTATGTGTGTGTGTGTGTGTGTGGTTGTTTCCCATTCTTACCTTCAGGTTGATCCTTTCTAACAGCTCTTCTACAGAGCTGGGTTTTGGAGCGCGACCCTTTCTTCTTCTCCTGATGGTGCGTTTGGGTTTCTCCTCCTCCTCCGGCAGGACGTCCACGTAGATAAACTTGAAGGTCCCGACCTTGTTGTTGAGCAGCCCCATCCACGTGCCCATGGGCGGCTTACTGATGATGTCGATCACATCTCCTCTCTGGACCAAAAAAAAACAAATGAGGTGATCTCCTTGACTTATGAAGTTCTTCTCATCAACAGTATTTACAGTAATGCATGCTCTGACTGCTTTCCAGATGTGTGTGTGTGTGTTGTACCTTTAATTTGAGTGAATCAGTATCATAAGGGCTGGGTGTAAAGTCTGTGTGCACTCTGGCTCTGCCACAGAAAGGCCCTCTGTACGGAGGCTCCTCATCATCCCCATCCTCTGATTTCACGCTCTCGCGGTTGCTGGCAGACGAGTCGGTAGTGCTCACTGTCTGGCCACCTGCAGCAAGACGTAAAAAAAACAAAAAGGATCTGTTTATGTGTCACTTTCACCGAGCAGCGAGTGCGTAATCTGATCCGCTGAACACGTGCTATGATTGTAACTATGTGCTATGACGCCCTCTAGTGCTACAAGCGGGATTACACTTCCCGACCCGTCTGCTGCCTTACTCATGGAGCTCTGTCCGCTGAGAGAGCTGCGCAGACTCTCCACAGATCCTCCTGCCTTGAGTTTCGGCTTTTCCAGGGAGTCGGTGTCGGGCTGAGGAGACTGAGGAGAGCTGGGAATCCCATCTGGACTGGACTATAAAGAGGAAAAAAACAAAACAAAACATAATAGCAATGATCTATTTCTAATAATAAGGAAATAATAAGAAATTTCTATTTCTACCAGGAGTGTTCAAGTCAAACCGGGACTTCTGAATGCGCAGAATAACACAACACAGTTATGAGAGTTAAAATCTCCCGTTATTTCTCTATATAATTCCCTGAAGGCAGAATCTCAAAGTTGTCTATGAATGCCAGAGCCATGATTTCACGTCTGAAACGCTGGCCTCCCAGGAACTCCTGTTGAAATGGCTCGGAGTGAGGTCAGGACTGTGCCGGGATGTACAGATGTACAGATTCTGTGTGCGGTTCCCACAGACAGATGCGTCTCTTCCGCTCGTTAAATATTTTGTGCCTTCATTACCAAGGAAAAAAAAATGTGCTCAGAAAGTCCCGGTTTGAATCGAACACGCCTCACAGAATGCTTAATAAGATTACATTTAAAAACATTAGTTAAAAAAGTCAACACAGGTCTTAGAGCTTTTTCAATGTGTATATGTGTGTGTGTGTGTGTGTGTGTGTGTACACACCCCTCAAACAATACATCTTTTATACCTTAGACTCTCTCTATTTAACTCCTCTTCAATGTCTAGATAACCTTACACACAGCCTGTGTGCTCATAATCACAACGTTCACAAATCCACAATCCAAGCGTGTTTGAATACACACATATACAAATGATGATAATGCTTATAATGAATGATCTGGCTGTTGAACGTTTGCCGTCCATCAGGAGACCCGAGTACAGGCGGGGACGAGCCCTATGCAAATATCCGAGAAAGACCGTGAATCCTGATCAAATATTTAGTCTGGATTTTTATTGTGTATTAACACGTTGACTTCAGTTGTGGCTTTTTTCTTTTTTGTAAAGAAAATACCCTTTTTGTTTGTGATCCTTGGTATGAAACTCTAGCATTGGCTCTAGCGGT
The DNA here is from genome assembly GCF_024256425.1 of Clarias gariepinus. NCBI lineage: Eukaryota > Metazoa > Chordata > Actinopteri > Siluriformes > Clariidae > Clarias > Clarias gariepinus. Next base: position 38,920,649 of record NC_071101.1, on the reverse strand, counting down.
TGCGTCAGTTTGACCACATGTTCGCTCCTGGCAGAGCAGCTGTGAGCGTCTGAAATCCACATCACACACAAAAAAGCAAAAGAGTCTGGTTTAAGAAAAACAGGTGCAGCTTGGGTCACATGGCTGTTTACTGAGGTATTAATAGAATGTTAAGAGTCTTGTAGTGAAGCCAGACCACTGCGTGACACAGCATCTCTTGTTTCATGGAAACGGTTTGACGTACTGTATGTTTTATTGTTTTCTAGTTTGCTGACACCCAGAACTTGTATGCTACAATGGATGTACAAAAAGTCCAGTATATATATATATATAGAGAGAGAGAGATAGAGAGAGAGAGAGGGAGAGATTGGAATGAACCCATCTTTAAATGTCCATTTTTAAAGTTTAATGCTCTTAAGCAAAGAATATATATTTCTCTTTATATTAACTGTCAATATATTAACTTATGTATATATAAATTATGATTCAGTGTTCTGATCGACTGATGAATTAAAAAGATTTGATAATGTTAATATTCCTCGTTGCTACACTAACTGATACTAACTAATAATTAACAAAAAAAAAGATATTCATATTCAAAAATATATATTTACAATATACAGAATAATATACTGTATTAATATATTACAACACATTGAAAAAGACATAAGGAATTGGCACTTGATTTATCACCGCTGTTTACAGTGCGGGAGATGCATTGTGGGTAATGCAGTCTGGTGTGTGTGAACGCGAAGGCGAGATCTAAGCTAGGATATAGAGCCTGAGTTTTGGTCTTCAATAGTTTTTTAGTTGGATTTAAGTACAGGATCCACCTGAAAGTTTGTACTATAACCTGACAATGCAGAAAATAAAAGAATGGAGGCATTGACAAGTTTGTCCATCTCATCATTACATGAGCATGAATTAACGAGCTGTTACGCTGTCGTGAGCAACATTAAAAAAGCAGAGAAGCTTTGATAATTTAGAAGAGAACAACAGTCTTTCGCACCCATCACCTCGTCAATCATATCCGGATATCGTCAATCAGACCGAATGACATTTATCAATTGCTCCAAACTTGCACACAAATCTTTATGCTCCTTAATCAAGGAAGAGTATGTGCATGTGTGTGTGTGTGTATGTCCGCGCGCACCTGTTCGGAGAGAGAACTACTGTATTTCTTGGAGATACGCTTTCTCATCGTCTCCTTCACCGATTTGACTTTCCTTCCCAGCGAGATGCGAGAGCTTGTGGGCGACTTTATGACGTCCCTGTACAGAGCCTCCTGCTCCTTATGTCAACAGAGAGAGAGAAGGTTTTTTTTTTTTAAAAAGACATTTAATAATGTTTACTGACCAGCATGCCAAAAGCGTGCGCATGTGTGTGTGTGTGTGCGTGCGTGCGTGTTTGCTCACGTGAGGTTCAGAAGCCGTGCTGACCACATGAAGCGACCGGTTGGACAGATCAAAACCCCCAAAGCTACACGTCCTCTGCAAGAACCAAACACACACAGAGTCACGATCCAGAGCGGGTCACACAGCTCTGACTCCATTCAAGTGAAATGAATCTGATTCACCATCAAAACCACAGTGATTCATGCTGGTACTTATAATGACAACAAATACTCTAGCGATGAGTGACTTGCACAACCAAAATGATTTTGAGCTTTTTTTTTTCCAATTTAAATGAAACACCAAACACGTATCATCGTTCCAGATTTTCATTCTAGAATAAAAAAAACAGCATTGCACTAAAATAAACAAACATACAAAGCAAAATCACGAAAGCATTCTTTACTGTTCTGTAGATATGGAGTAATGGCTGTTTATTTTTTTTTCAAATGGAAGAAAAAAAGAAAGCTGTTCCTCCTAACAAATCGTGAGGAGAGACGAGGGAAAGAAACAAGACAACAAAAAGATCTGGAGGTTGGATGATGAGTTGCGAAACCACGACTTGCTCCAGAGTGAATGATTATCTCGTCATGCATATTCAAAGCACAACATCGATACGAAATAAAACCAATGATGAGCGGCGTAGAGCGGGGCGAGGACGAAAGCTCACGCTCGGGTTCATGCTCAATATGAATGACACGAGCACACTGAGGCGGTCTCGACACCGCGAGGCTACAGGAAGAACTGCAGCGAATGGAGAGTAAGACCCTAATTAAGGAACTGAAACGTTATCATGTTTTTTAGTTTACTGTGTTCTTTATCTTTCACGTCTGATCGTGCCGATAGCAAACACAGGGTTAAATCTTTTACGACCTCATGTGGAGGCGTTGTGGGATGAAGGTAACTATGGACTGCGTTCAAGTTAACAGTAAAAACTCTCTTCTGCTTCATATCTGAAACACTGGCCTCCCAGGAACTCCTCTAACGGCCAAAACATGTGGAGATGGCTTGGAGCGGGATCAGGACTGTACATCTGTAATGTGCAAGTGGTGCTGATTAATGACACAGACAGATGTGTCTCTTTTGACAATTTAGCGCCAGGATCAGGTGTTCCACTCACTAAATGTTCAGGAGAATTACTCAGAGCCACCTCGGGCTGGATCTTCATTCACGGACACGGTACAGCCTGTTTTCGAAACATTTGCAGCATACAAACATTTTACCGCGTCTAAGAGTCGCATCACTGTACTGTGATAGAAGACCTTATAAACGTCAATCGATTTTACACCCTCATTCAAGTTCGTCACAAGTCCCGGTTTGACTTGAACGCTCCTCATAGTTGAGTTAATGGAGTTCCTGGTATAATGTAAAACAGTTTGTAACACTAATATCAATTTAGCGACGGAAGTCCATTAAACGATTTCTTTATTTTAATAAATACCGGGAAACATTCTATAGTCTAGACTTTATGCATTTTTTTTTAATACTGCTGTATGTCTTTCTCTATATGATCGTTCCTTAAAACGTCTCTGAAAAGCGTTTAAAAAAAAAATAATCCCACGGCATAAAATTGGAACTATCTTCTGTCCTGGCTCTAACATCTCACACCCTTGCAGTTCTTTCCAGTAGCCTATCAGTGGCGTGCTCCACGATTCCAGCCGCCCTCCTCACTCACAGACTTCTGCTGAATGCGCAGGAGGACGCGGCGGGTGCATCGGTCCACGCTGGAAGCCCATTTCCTGTCGTTGTCCCGCTCGTCCTCCAGTAGGTGGAGCCTTTCGGCTTTCCTGCTCGAGGGGTTGTACAGGCTGCGCTCCACCACGTAGGTAATGTTGAGCTCGCTGACAGCTGTCCTCCCCCGCAGGCGCTTGGGAGGGCAGAGCCATGTCCCCACTATACCCACGCTACCCTTCCCTTTGTCTCTTCCCAGCTCTCGCACGCGGGGCGAGGATGGCAGCATGAGCGGGGGGGAGCCGGAGGCTTTCTGCAAGCTGCGTTGGTACAGTAAGTGCTTGGTGGAATAGGCGTAATTGGGATCGGGCTTGCTCCGCTGCCAGGTCGAGATATGAGGCCGCTTGGTGCAATCCAAGGGCACCAGCATGCGCTGAGGTTGAGGACAAGGCCGCACAAGGTTGTAGTGTGTGTACACCGTGTCCATACTTACCCCGTGAGACACGGACGTCTTCCTTGTCTCGGGCTCGCCCTCGGTGCCGGCGCTGGCGAGCGGCCGGACCAGGCTGTGCGGGTTAGGTGAAGGCTTCACCAGCCTGTGGGCAGAGTTCCAGGCTTCTAAGCTGCTGGAGGACGGAGACGTACTTAAGCTGTCTCTGTCTCCATCTACCGAGACCGTATCCTTATCCTGGGTCAGGGAGGACTGCGGCGAATCCACCGTACAGCGGGAGCCTTTTTTATTAACGCCCGCGTACAGGGCACTGGTGTCCTCGCATGAGGGGGACATGTCCAAGCTCAGAGAGTCTGTGGGGAGAAAAGTAAGTGAAAAGAAATTTATTTCTATTGACATACTATAATTATAAGCTTTAGTTGTTGTTTTTTTGTCACCGCAAATGTATACCTTCGGACCCCTGCCTTTTCCCGTCGTCGACTTTGATGAGCTTCTTGCGGACGCGTCGGGTGGAGTTGACCAATTTGTGAAGCCTCTTGAATTTCACAGCGTCCTCCTGCTCATCATCGGACTGCTCGCGAGACTGTGACGAGAGGAAGCGCAGAGACACGGGAATTATAGGTTTTTTCCCACTAGCTTTCAGACAGGAATAACTTTATAAATTATTAGAATCTTTCATGTAGGTTGTTAAGACAAGACACAAAAAACATGTTAAGGTGGTATTATGGGCTGATTGCTTGAGACGGACAGTTGCCGTTAGTCACGGAAGCGTGTGGAGCGGTTAGGGAGGCGCCTACGCGCTTCGGAGCGGTTTAGCAGAGCTGAACAAAACCTTAAGAGCGCTAATGCCTTTAGCAGCAAACACGGTGAGACAGAAACTTTTCAAACACTGACAATTGTTTACACGGGAATATGCATTGGTTTTGAAAGTGGAGCCTATGAAGGTCAACAGACTCAAACACTTTTATTCACTAATAACACACTCTCAGCTACTGACCACAATGACATCCCCATCCTCCCCTTTACCCAAACCGAGCAGACCGCAGCATCCTTCCATCTCTCTCTCTCTCTCACACACACACAAACAAAATACAGCAAAAACAATACTTAGACCAATGGAACATTTGTGCACATAAACATACCCACAACCTGAGAAAGACAAAAAGACAAAATGTTAAATGTTTAATACAGGGATCCTTGGTGTGGTTTCTATAAAGAATATCCAAGTAACAGAATATATAAGAGTATCTAAGTCATTCTTAGGTGCGATGCATGAAATTCCCAAATGGGTTAAAGTGCAGCGACACTTGAGTGAAGAGAAGAATAAAACGATGTACAGAAAATAAACGGTGCAGTGCGACAAAAGAAAGCTTAAATCTCAAGACCTAGACAGAAACGTCTGCCCAAGTATGTGACACGCTCAAACGTCTAAAAGCCACATGTCAGACAGACAGACGTTACACAGGAATGAAAAAGGCGAGCAACAAGAAGGAATACATGAAGAGAAGATCCAAAAAGAGAACACTATAATAACTTCATCTATCTTACCAGAAGTTTCATCATAGCCAGAGTCACGGTCCTTTGTCTGCACACACACACACACACAACCGTTTCTAACATTTCTCAATGCGTGAGAGTCGGAACACCCAAGTGAAAAAGGGGCGGGGTTTGATGGGAGTCCCAGATGATCCAGGAAAGTCCTTAAAGCACATGAATGTGGCTGGGGAAGAGGGCTGTCCTGAGATCAGATCAGCGCGGGACGCGTACAGTGCAGTCTCTGTGGGAGCCGGAGAAGGATCTGTGTCCGAGTCAGGCGACGCCGAGAGCCGCTCTAACGTCAGCCGTGCCGCTCGGAAACACACTGCTGCTTCTGTGTGGAGGACTGGGCAGAGCTGATCTGGGGTCAGTGGGATTGCCCCTGAGAGAGCGGGGTTTAGCCGTTATACACAGTTAGAGCTAATGAACAGCTTGTAAACAGACCGACTTTCAAATGCAAACACGGTGCTAGGGTGCATACGTATTCGTCTACGTAGGTGTGGTTTACAGACGGACTAATACCGCGTGGTAAGGTTGCCAAGTCTGTTTTTTGGAGGTTAGTCGAAATTTATCCCTGATACTGTACTGTGTTTATGCTGAATACACCACCAAAGATTATATATGAAATAACACATATATGAAACACGTATATGAAATAACACATATGGCGTTAGGTAATTAAGTAACAACAACAGGCAGTTGTTATTTTAAGACCCATTCTGAAATAAGTCTTGCAAGAACAGTATTGTCAAACCCATCAAACTCCATGATAAAACTGTCTCTCATGAAGACCATCCCAGGAAAATAAGACCAAAACTTACCTCTGCTGCAGAGAAGTTCATTTGGATTAAAAATCACCACTTAACAACCAGCACCTCAGATTAGAGCCGTTATGAGGATTTACAGAGCATAAGTAGCAGATACGTCATAATACCAACTGTTCAATTTTGGACACCTTCAGCCTTGTTTTACAGTGTAGACAGAATCTATCTAACCTATCTAACACACACAGCTGTGAAAAGGTATCTGTTTAGATCGCGGCATGATGTGTTGCTTTTTGACATCTTTTAGCGTACTTCACTTTGGGTTCTATTAAGTGCTTTCTTGATTCAACAGGTCTGCTTGCAGTAATCAGGCCTAGATGTAAAAATCATGCAAGTAAAATTCAACTCAGCTTTCCAAAAAATGTGGTTAATCACAGTTCATTTATTATTTTGCAAGTGAGCAATTACTTTTCCACATAAGGCCAGGTAGGTTTGGACTCCTTGGGTTATCTTCGGGTAATATTAACATTTGTTTGATGATCCTTAATCGTTTAAGTGTGACAAATATATAGGAATAGGCATTTTCCACATCACTGTGTACAACATATCACTATTGGATCTCATTTATCAATCTTTTTGCAAAACTGTGTGTAAGAAAAGAGTTAACCCATGTTTTAGAAAAGCTGATGTTCTTCATCATTTGCCCGATCTTCCCAAAGCAGCTCATTTACATTTAGTGACGCCCACAAAACTCCATAAAACATTAAATGTGTAGAGAGCTAGGAACATGAAATGAACAATCATGGTAAAGTCTGAAAGGCTGAACAGGAAGTTACTTTGAGTCACTTCTTCCAGCAAACATATCTAATACCGTATGACGTTATTGAGTACTGAAGACGTCAATATACTCGCGTTAGGTGATTAAAACTTGGACACAGGACCATGTAAGAAAAAGTCACGAACATCTCCATCAAGACTCAAGCTTGGATCTAACCCCAGGTTTGATCACATACTGTACATTAAATCTCTTGGGGCGGCAAACTTCATGCCAAAGGCACTGGACTTCCATGCCAACACAAATACGCCACACCAATTCAGTCATGCCAAGCTGACTCACGGACAATGAAGACTGAATCCAAGAAACATGTAATGTAATGTTTGAGTAATTGATGTAAGTGATTGCCCAAATGCTGGGGGTTTTTAATACGTCACCCCTCACCACAGAGCTGGGATATGCACCCGGGGCCAAGCAGCACGTCACTTCAACCTGTGTGCACTGCACATGTTAGTCATTATCCCCTCCCATGACTATGGATATAACAAAGCATCAATATACTGTTTGGAAATGTAGAGTGGGCAAAAGAGCACATGTGACAGGAAAAAGCACTATTCGTTTTATTAAATGTTTAAGTAAGCTTGCCACCAGAGAGCATCTGGCTGAGACTACGGAGGTGGGACTGGAGGCTCAGGGGACACGGGAAAGACGCTGCATACTCATTAACTTAACAGGTTTTGTTTTTTGGGCATTAATTCAATTACATTTAATTCACTAACACTTGATTTGTCTCATGCAGATAAACCTTTTAACATTAACCTGTTACATAATCTCACACACATCAATAATCTTATGTTTGGCAGCATACTACAGTCCAACAGGTGGCAGTAGATAGCACCAAGCACAAAAAAATCTAAAGAAGAAGCAGATATTTTTTTTTGAGAAAGTAAACTGATAAAGTTGTGGCATATTTGCAAAATATTTGGCAAAAACTTTCCTAAATATTTAGCTTAAAAAAGTATGAATCAAAAATAGACAAATTGAACCAATAAACTGAACTGAACAAAAAAAAACTGATTGGATTGCATACTCGATTTAAACACACAGCTAACACAGTTAATACCCCTATCTCACCTATGCTGTTTGACTCCTGGTTAGATGCTATGTTATACACCGTGAGCTGCTGCGATTGCCCGCCGGCGTTTCTCTGACATTCCGCGAAGTTCTGCAAGGTCCACTAGCTTCCTCGAGGAAAGATGGAAACATACTCACAGCGCCAAAAACTCGCAGTGAATTATGGCGTAACCGTGCTTACGACCGTGTAGGTGAGATAGGGGTAAAACATTAACAACGTGATACATTTCCTGGAATGTAATCCATACGTTTCCACCATGTTACAGTTTCACGAAACCCCTGAGATGGGGGCAGGACTGAAACCAACTTAACCGATGGAAGAAGTTAAAGGGCGTGTCCCAAACAGAAGTGGACACATCTCGTATGAAATGATTTATTTACTACTTCATAACGGATACGTAGTCATTATAATACTCACAGTGTATTCATTGTACAAGAAGTGTTCAAGTCAAACTGGGACTTGAGTGTGAAATTTCGCATAAATTCGTGAAAACAGAGATCAATTGTCCGAGAACAATTTCTACCTTGATGGTATCCAAGCTCTAGTGAAATACTCGGATCTGTCCTTTAGATTCTATAGAGAAATATAAAAAGTCCCGGTTTGACTTGAACACTTCTTGTACATGCAGCAGACAGACTACGATCTCAGGCTTGCTGTAAAGAGCGAGTAGAAACAAGAGATGTCTCTTTCAGAACGAGGCGACAGGTAAAGGAGAGGGGGCGGGGCTTCCAAGGACTTTGGTCATGATTATGGTCATGGTGTGTTAAATGTAATGGAGAACACACTCCTTAACCAAAGAGCACACAAAAAGGATTAACATGATCCCATTCACCAAGGAAGTAAGACCGATCACACACCCACCGAGACAAACACACACACACACCCGACTGTGTGCGGTACTTACGTTGCAGGTGGAGGGCGGGTTAACGGTGGGACTGGATCCATCAGCACACTCTGCAGTGTCTGAACAGGTGCTCAACTGCCTGCTCCTCTCATACTCCTTAAGCTACGGAGAACAAGAGGTCAGAGAGAACCGCCCGCGCAAACACACACACACACACACACACACACACACACACACACACACACACACACACACAAAAACACACACTATACACATTTGAGAACAATAAACTGAAAACTTGGGATGTGTCTTTAGAATGTAGTACGCGTTAAACAAAAGTAATGACCCCCCCTCTTCACCCGTGCTAGATGTTTAAAATAAATGAAAAAGTCAACTGTCCACTGAGGCTTAGCATTGATTCAGTTGCAGGTGTCGAGATCAGAGGACTCCAGGTGTTTTCACACAGGTTCCTGTCATACTGGCCGTGATATGTGGTAATAAGAGCATCTGGCCCGAGAGAGGAATCAATGCTGGCCTTGCGGAGAGAGGAAGACACACACTCTCCACACTACATAGGGGGTTAAACGCTTTCTGAGTAATCAGTGAAAGACATCGAGTGAGTAGGAGAAGAAGAGACAGGTTGTGTGTATGTCCGTGAGCTCGAACCCTATTCATCCAGCATGATGAGCGATGAAACAAGACTAACGCGATGAATCACACACACACACACACACACACACCACTTCCTGCGTGCCCACGAGCATGATTCCCAAATAGCATGGCTATGCTGTGTCTCTGTGTGTGTGGTTGTACATATACATGTCGGTGTGTGTGTGGTCGGTAAGTGTTAGAAGGGGTTAGTCTGGGTGAGTAGAGTTAGTGAACAGATGCACAGCGGATGATGCAGCAGCGACACCGGCTACGAGCTCGGGGTCGGCCTTTACCCGAGCCAGCGCCTCCTCCACCGTGATCATCTTCTCTTTGACCATCATCATCAGCTGGATGCGCTCTTCGTCGCTCATGGTGATCTCGCTGGCCACGTAGCCGACGTCCTCTCCTAGAAGAACGGATGATCAGGACGGTTACTCTGATGTGGGGAACAGGAACGTGGCGGAAAAGAGAGAGAGAGAGAGAAAAGAAAAGAATGGAAAAAAAGAAGAAGAATAACGATAAAAGACCACCTTTTGAGCTCTGGCGCATGATCCCTTTCTGGGGTTTCCTAAAGTTTTGCCAGAAAGATTTGTTCTTCTTTTTGCCATCCCATTTTCCTGAAGAGTGAGACAGAGAGAGAGAAAGAAAAAAGAGAGAGCGCTTAGACGTAAACTTAAATCCGTTATCAATGTATTTTTGGATTTGATGGAACTCACCTGAGCCGTCTTCAGAGTTGGACTTGTGCAAAGGCATCCTGAGGAAGGAAAAATAAAAGGAAATTATAACGACCTTTAAGAACAACCTTGCATTTGGATCATCTCTGTCACACACGTTTCTGCTCACGAGCAACTCCATTCCACAGAGCACCATTGGGGGGCAGTGCAGACCTACGCAGCCACCAGGCCCCAGGCTCCTGAGGCTCACAAGGCACTGGCAAGCTTCAACACAGGGAACAGATGAGGAGGAGTCGAAAAGGACAGCGGGACGACTGCTCACGTGATAACAACGAGACACCCAGAGACACAACATCCTGCCTCTGAGCTTTATGACTGCGGATTCTGAATGCCATCTGATCATCTCGTCCTTTTAGACGTATAAACGTCATATCTAATGTTTGTGTCTAACCGTCGTCACTAAAGAGACGGAAAAATCTATCACTGAACTGATTAAAGAGAGAGGAGTGAGTCAGACGCAACAGCCCTAAAGAAACCTATTGAAGACTAAGTGGTGAACCAAAAGTCTCTTTAATGTGGACAAACATCTGAAAGTGAAATGTTTTGGTTTTCTCATGGGGGTGCACAGACTTTCTCACAAAAAAAAAAGCATTAAGTCACAGAATCACAGAAAACGCAACTTGACCAAGCGTTTAAGTAATCTCCATTCATGTTTTTTTCCACAATGTGTTCAGCTCTATCCTCACAGGTTTGGATAATGTGTTGAAGGGATTTTTTTATTTTGGGGGGATTTTGCCCCGATTTTCACCCTAATTTAGTCGTGGCCAATTCCTCCCTGTCACTAGGGGGCTCCACATTAAGGCTACGACCACCACTCAGTTGGGAGGGCCGAAGACTATCCGCAGGACAGCACTATCCGCTCCTTCTGCTTGCGTGAGCTCACAGACGCCCCTGATTGGCTGTAGAGTCGTGATTATTGTGAGAGACCTAAGTACCTCTCATCCCTCCCCTGTGAGAGAGCTCGGCCAATCAGCTCTCTCTAGACCTCCGGCTGCGAGAGGTTACAGCATCACCCGGGGATCGAATGATGACAGGGCGAGCACTTAACCACTGCGCCACTCGGAGGCCATATTAAAGGGTTTTTAACCCAGCTCCAGTCATTTCAAATCTTTTAGCTGTTTTTCTTTGCTTTTCTTTGCTTTCTTTTTTTATGGGGCAGTCACTGTATTTTTATACATATCTAACACTGTAAACAAAAACAATCCACTTAGTACATATAAATAGCCCATGACAATAATGTCAGAAACTCCGAGCCTTAGTCCTGACTTCCTCTGCCAGGAGGTTAACACCTGGGTGCTGTAGAGCCGCACGTATGGATTACAGCCTGTTTACGTTTTACACAGTTTCTTCCTTTCATCAGCGTCTCTCTCTCTCTCTCTCTCTCTCTCTCTCTATCCCCAGGCGTGTGTTAGTGATGTCCTGCCTGAACTTTCAGGAACCGTGCTGGGAGCTGTAAACCTCTGAGTGATGACACAGACTCTGAATGAGAGCCCTACAGGTTTTGAGTACATTTACATGCTTAAAGGATAAATAACACGCAAAATGTTAACGAATGGAAGGGCTCGCACAGTCGCCCGGGGCGGATGCTGCCGTGTCGTAGAGTTGTCCTCACTACGGCTTACAACAATGTCTAAACACATCAGTGTGACTCTTTTTCCTAATAAAAAAAAAAAGTGTGTTTTTATTCAGGGTCAACGCTAAGTTAAGAAGTTGAATGCTTCATAAAGAAAGCGCTGTTGCCATGGCAACATAATGACATGATAATTGAGGAGGCCCCAGTCTTCATCACCATGCTCTGTCTTTTGGTTCTGTTAGCCCCACACACACACACACACATAAAGGGAGAGAGAGAGAGAGAGAGAGAGAGAGAGGGCTCACAGCAGTAGGCATGCCGTTTCTATGTGAAGAACCTCTGCTGAATAGCAGCTTAATAAATAAGGGCTTTTTCTGCAGCTTCACTCTTTACAGAGCGATACACAGCCCTGACTTTATACCTTCATCCACTGCCAAGAAGGCTGTGCGCGTGTGTGTGTGAGTGTGTGTGTGTGTTTGGAGCTGACAGACAAAGTGATGCCTGATAACATAATCATGCTTGCTCATGACACCGATGTGTAGCTTTACTACTGCGCACCACAGCAACCGCTCAGGATTCACAGACACAAACGCCGTGAAATTCCTAAAGGTTTATAAAATTAAACACATACTAGGTGTCTTATCTTCATCAGTGTCAGCAAGTCTGTGAAACCCATGTTGTCAGCTGGCTGATGTATTAATCAGAGCCTGGCAGTTGCATGCGGGGTCTGTTCAAGTCAAATTCCTGGGAGGCCAGTGTTTCCGATGTGAAGCAGGTAGTCCATTCATGGCTCCGGCGCGTTGATGGTATCCAAGCAACACTGGGATAAGTGCATTAATGTAGCAGGAGATGTATAGTGGGGCAAAAAAGGATTTAGTCAGCTAACAATTGTGCAAGCCCGTCTGAAGTTTGTTAGAGAGCATTTGGATGATCCAAAAGAGAATTGTGAGAATGTCATAGGGTTAGATGAAACCAAAATAGAACTTTGCGTTTGGAGGAGAAAGAATGCTAACTGTGCTAGCTGCATCCAAAGAACGCCCTACCTACTGTGAAGCGTGGTGGTGGAAACATAATGCTTTGGGGCTGTTTTGAATGGATTACCTGCTTCATGACGGAAACACTCGCCTCCCAGGAACTCCTTTAACAGCTAAACATGTGGAAATGGCCTGGACTGAGGTCAGGAGCGTATGGGGAATGTTTTCCCCGTTCAAATGTTTTGCTGCGGCTAGGAGTCTCATCACCGCACTGTGCTCGAAGTCAATTCAATTCATGAGAAATTTCATCACAAGTTCCGGTCTGACTTTGACACTCCTCGTATATTAGCATGGCGCGAGTTCGATTTTCCTTCTGCTTAATGACATAGAAGTTAAAAGTTATTTTCTTAAATGGGCAACATTTTCAGGAAGTGGGTGGAATTCCTGGCTGTTGAGTTGACAAATCCCAGAATGCACCTGGTGTCCTGTATGAGAAAGCTGTAAGAGTCATTCAACTGACTAGCCAGAGCCCTCTCTCACTCCCTCTCTCTCTCTCTCTAACACTCTCACACACACACACACACAGTCAGTAGTGCCCAGGGGGAAGTGATGAGGGTGGCCTTCAGTAGAGGTCAGGGCTAATGGAGGGAACAGGAGGATTTCCTCAAATCTCACTGATAAAAAAAAAGAAAAGAAAAACCCTTAACACTTTGGTCCATTTACTGCAATCAGCAGCGTGACAGGGCTGAAGTGTGTCTGATGAGTAAAATCCTCACTTTACTTCTAACTATAGACATACAAAAAAAAAAACAATCCAGACAGTCACTCAGATTGAGACGGGAAGTCTGGGCGATCTTGGTGCATTCGCGCTTTCAGAAGGAAGCATCTTAAAGTGCTTTTAATAAATAATTCTTCTTGTAAAGTGAATAAAGTGTGAAATATAGTGTGAATATATATATATAAAATAAAAATAAGTCGCAGAAGTGTGCCGTGGGGTTTATCTGAAGAATAGTTCGAGCCAGTGGATTATATAATATAAACCGTACAGTTAAACTATCACCTGACACTGTAGTCATAGGAAGGGTGTTGTGATTACGGTATTGCAGAACAGCCACACAGGAAAATGAGCAAGAAGACATTTAATAAGCTCTCTGTAGTACTAAAAGCACACAGTAGATCTGGAAGCATCAATGAGTTCACCATGACGCTATTAAGCACGAAGGTCACGTATAAATAAATATAAGATTTGGTCATTTTGACCTTTTGGAGTGAGCGCTTTCCTCGTGCTCGGTACACTCATTCTGCATCCTATTCAAGTCACTCAGGACTCTCCCTCGCTCTCACTCACTTCCTCTCGCCGTCTAATCAGCAGCTCCATCTTAAACATCTCTAGACAATAGGAGGAAGAATCGAGGGAAGGAAGGAAGGAAGCCTGGAAGCACCTACAGTGCTGGATGTGGATTACTGAAATGTTAAGACACAGACACGCAATGAATCGACCTGCTGAATACATGTGTGTGCACGCGTGTGTGTTTAGTGTGTACGTAGAGGGCAGCGAGAATAAAATGGCTGCCAAGACCTTTAAATGATCGATTTCTTCTATTTAGATAAGAGCAGGTTCATGACATAAACACAGTTTAAATGTTTTATTACAGTTGTAGGGTTGGCTTACTTTCTTTCCATTTCTGGTGTAGACACCTGACTGCTGAAACTCAGAGACTCCTGTGGACAGAAAGAGAAATGCAGGTAATGAAAAAAGTTCAAGTCATAAACTAGATTTATTTATCCAGTTATTTGTTCATGCAGCTGTTATGATACAGATGTTGAAAGGTTGCTGGATCACACCCGAATAACTGAACGCAACAGCAAAGGAGGTTTTGTGTCAAAGTTTTTACAAATCAGTCAAGAAAATCATGTTATAGTTTCAGTTCTGTTGAAAAACGGGACGGGATAATATAAGCAATAGAGAATAAAAAAAAGTTCAGAAATTACGATGCAGATCTGACCAGACGTAGCGTACGCAACAGCTTATTGCTCACAGTTTATGTCACTAGTACACACACACACATAGTGCTTGTGCATTTCTTGAGTGTTCTAAGATTCTCTCTCTCTCTCTCTGCTTAGTGTTCTTTGGAAATTATTACAATATTACCTAAAGTGCATCATGGCTCCCATACGGAGCAAAACCAGTGCCAATTATAGCAAAAAGGGGAACAAAACACCCGATGATTTGGAAGTGAAACAGAAAGTTACACTTCGGTGCCCCAAGCAGCTTTGTTAGGTATATATGACATATTTCTACAAAATCCATAATTGCATGATGACCTAGTTCACATTACGCATACCTGTAGTCCATGACTGCTGGGGTAAACTTTTAGCTTCAACCTTCTCCCATAACCCATTAAACACATTTAGCTCAGTCATGATGGCTGTTGTTTGATACCACAGCTCGTGGATTCCCTTTACTGATCACGTGACAGAAAAAAGTGATGTGATTTTGCTGGCTTTTCAGGAAGCGTCAACTTTTGCTCTGAAACGAGGACCTTCCAGAACACTCATATGTACAGTAGGGGTTTTCCAAATCAAATTTTGTTGCTGACAGCAGTTGTGGTTTTGAAGTGAAATTGCTGATTGTTTAAATTAGCTTAAATCAAGATTTTCTCACGTTTTTGTTTTCTTCTTCTTCTGATCGTCACTTTGCAGCAGAAAATCATAATGATAGAACAAGTAGAGCCAACTGTGTACTGTCTTTTTAAACATTTTACTGGAATTAAGACTGAAATTCTTTTCTTCTGTCGGAAGATTCCCGATTTTGGCAATTACGAGGGGTGTTCAAGTCAAACCGGGACTTTTACTGTGTGGAATCAGATCAATCAAACAGTTTAAACAAAAAAATATTTTAAAAAGTTGAAAACTCCCTTCAGTTTTCTATATAATTCCCTGCTACACTTATCCCAGCATTTCACTAGTACTTTTATGTTATTCACCAAGAGTTTAAAACGATGGCCTCCCAGGAACTCCTATAGTGGCCCAAACATGTGGAAATGCACAGGGGATGTGGCAATAACTCCTGTAATGAGCAAGTGGTGTTGGTGGATGATTCCATTGACAGTTCCCAAAGACAGATGCGTCTCTTCTGCAAGTTGGAGATGAGTTACCTTGATTTTAAAAGGATCAGACGTTCTTTTTTTTAAATGTCTGCGTAAATTTCAGTCCCGGTTTGACCTGAACGCCCATCATAGTTTTAGAGAGACGCGAAATGATCTGCTGGTAAAATATTATCGACATAAAACGACTAAAATAATTGTATATTTATCATATAATGATCTCATGCTCCTACATTTGTGTATTGTGCTTCAAGAGTAAGTACCGAACGATTTCCTAATTATAGATCGTGCTGCTGATGATATGAGTTCTAGTTACACACACCTGGATCTCAGAGTTCACATGGAGGGAGCTGGAGTCTGCCTTTTCCTAGGATAAGGAAAGAGAGAAAGAGATTAATTAGGCATCCACCTCCACCTCATACACACTCGTACAACACAAGCACTGCTACAAAAGTGTGCTCACACACACACACACACACACACACACACCCCACAGAAGGACGTGAAAAATCCGGACAGACTTGCATAACGATGTGAATGATCATGCGTCTGATAAGGCAAGATGGTAAGTAAACAAAGCAATACTACTAGAACGACATCATAAGTGATTTGTACCTCCACACTAGAGCTCTGTCAGAAAGGAAAAGTCAGAAAGAATCCAGCTTTATTTAGAAAAAGCTGCTTTAAGCTCAGTGTAATCGTAATTATCATCATCATCATCATCATCATCTCCGTGTCTCTGCTTTTCAATCTGATAAACCATGCATTTTATCAGACAAACACACAACATCCCAGAGGCAGCTTTCCGTGTCTCTGAACTGAAGTAATTATTCCGAGTGTGTGTGTGTGTGTGTGTGTGTGTGTATACAGGTGTCTCTCTGCATGTAAACAGGACGACACTATGACTCTTGTTTACTCTTCTGTTCCCTGAAATGGTGACTTGTGTTTTATTATCTCTCGGTCATTATGGACACTGTCTCTCTGATGTTTCGTGTGCGCTATAAACTACCATAAGAAACTCTGCTGGGACACGGCGGATGTCCTCACTCGCCGAATGCCTGCCTCAAGAATTTTCAGACTGAAAAAATGTCAAACATCTCTACTAATCAAGCGTTTCCTTTCAGGTTCTCACTGATTTTGGTCTCAGGATTGTTTTGGTGGCCAGCTCCAAATAATCTGGATGTCGCTTTAGGTCTCTAATGATCGATTCGGATGTGACGGTGGTGAGGAAATACTCCCTGAGACACCGTGAGGAAGTTTGTGGTTATAGATCACCAATGTACAAAAACGAGAGGCGCTATCACGACGTCAGGAAGTTGACGTCAAGCCGTTCTGGACCTCAACAACGTTTCGATTTCGACAGAAAGGTGTGTCGTGCTCTGACCTACATCACCTTTCAGGCGCTTTCACATTAGTCCTTTTGATCCGTACCATGCTCAGGGACGATCGCTTCCCTCTCACCTCTCTCCCGCTGGCCAGCGCTTACATTGTTTTTGGTCTCCGTTCTTGGGTACGTCTGCATATTTACACTGTCTGATACACTTGGTGTGTGAGCTGCCATTAAACCCAAGAAAAGAAGAAGAAGTTTAGTCCTTAATGCGCTCATATGACTTTATCAGCTATGGCTGTGTAGGGGGGAGGATGAGATTGGCGTGGGCATGGAGATTTCAGAGCATACAGAAGACACTGATGATGTCTTGTCTAAACAGCGATCTACTTCCGTGCTTCCATATCTGATTCGATCCATGTCCGATTCTGCTGAAGAAGGTGGTCTCAAGCACGATACAGCGTCCTTGGACACGGATTCCCGGTATTGATTGTGTTCTCACTGATCAAAATGAACCAGACTTTGAAAGTCACGTCTTCCCAAAAACTTTGGGTCAAAGTTTTGGGTCTTTCCCTCTAAAGTATGGGATCACTTTCTAACTCCATGGTTGTAAAACGATGCTGAAGGCGTGCAAAATATACAACATTCCCCTTTAAACAGTTGATACTGAGATGTTTCTGCTACTTCTGCTCTGTAAATCCTTCTCTAACGCCTCTAATCTGCGGTGCTGCTTGTTAATTGGTGATTTCTGAGGCTGGTGACTCTAGACGAACTTCTCCTCTGCAGCAGAGGTACATATTGGGCTTGGTTTCCTGGGAAGGTCTTCATGAGGTCCAGTTTCATCATGGTGCTTGATGGGTTTTGCAAATGCACTTGACACAATACTGTTCTTGCAAAAACCATTACAGAATGTCTGACCTCAGTGTCTTAAAATAACAACTCGCTGTTGTTGTTGTTGTCACATAGTTACCTAATTCCATATGTGTCCTTTCCTCGTTTTGAAATCCTCAGTATTGCTGTAGAATGTAGAAAATAAATCACCAAACAAGAAATTTGCCAGTGATCCCAAACTTTTGAGCGGTGGTGTGTGTGTGTGTGTGACTCATACACTCTTCTAGTTTTGTGTTCCAGATGTGGAACTGAATAGAGACTGGTCAGGGTTTGTGCTTGGAGATGACCGGGGGACCGAGAGACATTTAGGAGGACACTGTAGCGCATATAACATATTAGACAGTAACTCCACTAGGATATAATAACGTTCCACTGTAGTCCGTGTGTGTGTGTGTGTGTGTGTGTGTGTGTGTATATAAAAAACCTCAGAATGCTGTATTTTCAATTTCAGTTCCTGTTTAGGAAAAGGTTCCTGTTTATTAGCATTAAAAGCTTTTCCTGCAAATCTATCCATCACACAACAAAATACAGTAAGGAATCTGTGTGTGTGTGTCTGTGTGTGTGTGTGTGCGTGTGCGTGTGTGTGTGTGTGTGTGTCACTTGGTATGTCTGCTTTAGCCCTCAGCAGTGTGTTTGGTAAAGTCAGGAAGCTTTGTACCAATAAATCTGCACTGTAAACTTAAAGCTCTGCTTGACATTGACAAAACACACACACACACACACACACACACACACACACACACACACACACACACGCGCGCGCGCCATTCCTGAACGGCCCACATAACCCACACAGAGGTTTATTTTCTGTATTTCTTAAAAACCCTGCTAGATCAGCATCAGCCTTAGTGCTATGCCCACATGGCACCAACACACACACACACACACACACACACACACACAAACACACACACACACACACACACACGGGGCTGTCTATATAAAACATGGCTGTTAGTGTCATCCAAAACACACATTTACACAAACACACAGTGCACAAAGATGTTCTGTTCCTTGCTGACATTGGAAATGAGCACACACACACACACACACACACACACACACACACCACTCCATTATAAAGTGTTTACTAGTTACGCAGTCTCGGAGTTTGTGGACAAGATGGCCGCTGGGGATCTTCGATGATGTTTGAACACTGAGTTTATTCTCTATCCTGTAGCTTATCATTATCAGATCACGAGGTAAACACACACACACACACACACACACACACACACACATACCACCTTAAAGAAACAAACAAAAATAATTAATAAAAAAAATCACAAGAGAGTGGGAGAAGAAGTGAGAACACACACGGTGTCCATCTGTACAAACAGGACACGGGGACACAGAGAAGCCTCAGAGTGAGGGAGGTGCTGTGGCTGGATGTGGTTGGGGTTAGATTAATAGAGACTCCAGTCAGGAGAGACCACAGGTGGGTGAACAGGAAGTGGGGAAGAGCCAGCGGTACTGAAACCCCAGGCGGGGTTTCAGGGTGGTAGGGGTGGGAAGAGATGAAATCATGAACACTGGTGCGAAATTTCATACTGCAAAATTCACATTTCCATAGGAACGCCTAAAAAGTGACCAATATTCAATACTGATTTCAATTCAGAAGTGAGTGAGTGAGTGAGAATTTCTTAGGTTGAGATTCGATTCCCGGGTGATGCTGTAACCTCTCGCAGCTGGAGGTCTAGAGAGAGCTGATTGGCCAAGCCCTCATAGAGGGGAGGGATGAGAGGTACTTAGTGCTCCCACATTAATCACGGCTCTACAGCCAATCAGAGGCGTCTGTGAACTTACGCAAGGAGTGGATAGCACTGTCCTCCGAGTGTGTTACGCCGCCCCCAACTGTGCGTGAGCAAGCAGTTCAAAAAGATGCGGTTGGTTGGCGTCACGTTGTTCGGAGGAAAACACATGATAGGTTTTAGCACTCCCGACTGAGTGGTAGTAGTAGATTCGTGTGTGGCGCCCCACTGACTCCAAAATCGATTTTTTTTATAACCTGGGGGTGGCAGTCCCTGGGGATTCCCGCGAGTCCCCTAGTGATTTTTTTAAGCGATATTTTCGCTGGCGTCTAATCTGCAGATGACACCACCCTGACACACACACACATCTGGTGTGTCTGCTTATCCTTACACCGATTTCCAGATTTAAACATGAGCGAACCTGAGCTGTCCCTTAACAGGAAACAACAGGAGACACTACAGCATGCCTGAACCTGAACCACACGGCCTGGTGGAGGAGATCAGAACGTATGCTGAAGAGTATGATGAGAGATGGCGCTCAGTGAAGGGTGGAGTAGAAGCCGGATTGTTTCTGAAATTCTCAGTGCCTGTAGCGCCCTCATGACCCTGCTTTAGGGACCGTACATAAAATATGATCAAAGGAAAACCAGTTAAACAGGCCAGCTTAGGGAACGGATCATTAATGCTGGAGAAGAGATAACAGAGACTGTTTCCACATGTCTGTCTCCAGCAAACACACACACACAAAACCTGAAATATACCTGCTTTTACCTGTGTGTGCGTATATGACCTGGTGACTCAACTCACTTACTCATCTACTACTTAGTGTACCAAACATTAGCAAGTACCAACATTAACCAGTTTTTTTTATTCCTTACCTTCAAACCTACTTTGGATTTTTATTGACTGGTAGATAAATCTTTTTTATGTAATGTTCAGGATTTGAGATCGATGATCTGTCAACGTGATTAGCGTCATGAAATGTGCGATATATCGCTTTTCACCTTTTAAGATTAAGATTGAATTAATTTGTCACATGTACCTTACAGTAAGAAAGCTGGGGTGAGAGTGCAGGGTCAGCCAGAACACAGCGCCCCTGGAGCAGATAGGGTTAGGTGCCTTGCTCAGGGGCCAAACAGTGCAACTTGGCTGTGCTGGGCCATGAACCCCTGACCTTTCGATCAGTAACTCTTTTACTCCTCTAGATGTACGAGAAAAAAGGTGCGAGCTTCGGCTATAAACTGGACTTCATTATACTTTACTTGCAAACTTCATAATTCTTAACGCAGATAAATAACATTAGAAAACATCTGGTTTGCAGTTCTTATAGTAAAGGTCCTGTCCAGATCCTTGAGGGTAATATTTGACACCGAATGGCTAAAAGATCAATTTCTTAAATATCACTGTACTAACCCATCTTACGGTTTAATTTATTATTACAGTATATTAAGATGCATTCCCAAATTAATTCTCTTTGCACTTAATATTTGGTCAGGGCTCCTTCAGCACAGATTACCACATTTATGCTGCTTGGCATGGCATTTTGGGGGTCAGTCTGTGGCACTGCTGATGTGTTATTGAAGACCAGGACGCTTTGATAGCAGCATACATTGTCTATGTGGTTTAGGTAAAGCGAGTTGGTTGGTCAATCAAGCACTATCAAGAAAACCAGTTGGTGATAGTTTTGGCACTGTGTGCAAGTGCTAACTCTTTCTCCAGATTCTGGGACCTTGATCTTCCAAATATACTTTCATCTGAAACAGGACTTTGGTCCATTGAACAATGGTCCAGCTTTTTTTCTCCAAGGGAATGGAACGATTGTGGCCCATTTCTTAAAAAGAGATGTGCTTTATGGCTCTTGATGCACTGACTCCAGCCTCATTCCTTTCCCTTTAAAGTTTTCCCAAGTTCTTGAATCAGCTTTACGTAATAACCTAAAAAGGATGCGGTCATCCCTGTTCCTCGTGCATTATTTTCCTACCATACTTTTTATGGATATGCTTCGATCCAGCACTCCAATCTTTTCAGCGCTGACCTTCTGTGGCGTAACCCTTTTTGTGGAGACTATCACTTCTTGTCTTCTAAACAACTGTCAAGTCAGCCCTGGAACCAGCGCTAAACTTAATAAGCTAATACACCTTTTGTATGGTGACTGATTAAAAGCAACCACTTATATACACACTACAACCCATTTAAAGGTAACAAAGAGCTATTGCGTTTATTGTTGATGCTCTAAGCAAGTGTTTTTGGTTTGACGTCACTTACTGAACTCAGTGTTGAAGATACAGATCTGAGTTTCTTACTAGGAATTCCAAGTTGAAAGAGAGAATGTTTTTGTTTCTTTTTTTTCAGAAATTCTTACAACTAGAACACATTTACAAGCCGGGTTCAGGCTTCTGAGACGGAGTGTTAACCATGGTCTTATATTTCACTACAGAATATATTATACTTTCAGTATCATGTCTGAGAAATCGAAACGAATTGAATCAGGACAGCGTGAGCCTGTGTCTGAGAAAGTGTCTCTTTGACCGTAACGGAAAGCTTTGAACGGAGAAGTGAAAGCAGACGAGTGGTGTTAACAACTTTTTGGACTTTTTCTCCAACCCAGTCCACACGCAATGCAGAAATTCTCGTGGTCAGCCTTTCCCCAGCTCTTTACACACACACCATAATGAAGACATTGTGTCACGGGATTTTATTCTCCTAGCTCTATGTTTGGCTCCCGGATGAATAGACCCTGTCTCCCGTGATTCTCCGTACGAGATTTATCTCTGTCTCCTGTTGTAGTGGGATAACCTTTAACCCCTGTGCTCCCAAAAGGTCAAGCTCAGGCCTTTACATGCCTGATGTGCTGAGGTTAGTTTCCAGGATGTCTTACACACATGAGACCATGCTTGAAGGGGACAAAAACCGAGACATGAGAAGAGAGATCACCTTTAAAAGATGCAGATCTGAGGAGCCTTTGAAAGGTCACGCAAAGGTCTTATCTTGGATGGAAATATCAGCCCATTAAGCTGGCATTTACACGGCCAATCAGCACCGAGATAATCACCTGCGATCGGCCTACAGGGAGCTGAGTGTACGACTGGCAGGCTGCCACCGGTGCCGAGAGACCGAACGTGTCTCGTAAATGTCATGTCACTACATTGGAGTTCCAGTTTTACATCATAAGACGAAGGATTATTATCTAGCAAAACCGAACGATATGTAAATTAAAATACCGTGCATAAGACAGGTGAAAATGTGGAGGTATTAGAAATATGGGAAGCTTGCTTTAAAAATATGGGACGATGGAAAGCACAAAGATCAGAAGATCAGAGCACAATCACATTAAACGTTAAAAAAAAAACAACAACAACATTCTATTCAGTCAGTATTAACACCTGTTTTGGGTGATCCTATCACAAGTGGACAGCTGAGGCAGATCGCACATGATACGGTGCCTCGAGTACGTCTCCACTGCCTGCTTGTGATTGCACTTTGACAATAGGGACGATAGGAAAAAAAAACATAGCTAAAACACTAGCAATGATAAAAAAAAAACTGGTTATATTTAGCACCATCTTGGCTTAGTGGTTAGCGCTGCCTCGAGTTCGGAAAACCTAGAAAGGGTAAGCAGATGGATGGACGGATGTCGATTTTCTGCCCACTGCAGTCATTCACATGAACATTTGGTGAGTGGAGCGTCTGATTCTCGGAAATTGACAATCATTCACCAACACCACGTTCACATTACAGGAACTCTGTTGGCTGGGAGTCACTGCAACATCCTCCGTACAGTCTCGACCTCTCTCCAGGCCATTTCCACATGTTTGGGACATTTAAGGAGTTCCTGGGAGGCCAGGGTTTCAGACATAAAAAACAGGCTCTCATGGCTCTGAAACACTAGTGAAACACTGGGGTAAGTGCATTAGTGTAAAGAGATTATATAGAGAAATAACTTGAATGCATCCCGCAGTCACATGAGGTCATAAGAGATTCAACACTGTTTATACGCACACATTTAATACAGGTTATCAAATTACGTTTGCTTTTCTTCCTTATCATTAGCGAGTCTGGATGGACGTGTGTTACCACCTCTATACAGGCAGTAGAAAGCAAAAGAAAAAGTATGTCATTTCTCCTGAGCAGCTCTCAGCTGGCTCCACACAACCTGAGCAGAAGTGGCAAAATGTTTTTTCCCATTCTCACTTCATGTTTTTTTTATTTTTTTTCATGCAGCCTGCGAGTCTCCGATTCCTACCATTTTTTATTTATTTTGAGGGTGGAGGAAGCAGATGTTTTGAGAGGGAAAGGGCATTTCTTTAACAACACAAAGCTGGAAGCCTGCTCCTCATCGACAGGAACATGCAGAGAACCCAAAGAGAAGAGAGCAGATGGAAATGCACTGACAGCTGACACTGAAGTTCTTTTCGTGAAAATAAATAAATAAATAAATATGTATACACTGGTGGAAAATATCTGTGTGGTTTCCTGTCTGTTTCTGTGAAGCTGTGGTGAAGCTGTCCAAAGCTGGCCTCTGGTCAGACGGGCTATCAGGGTGCCAGGCGTATGCGAATACACTGTGTATTACTGCTTATTAGAAAATAAGAATCACAGTGTGTGTTTACAGTGGGGCAAAGAAGTATTAAGTTAGCCACCAATTGTGCATTTGATGTCGTTTTTAGGTGTTGTGCTGCCGCCATGTGATTGGCTGATGAGGTATTGGCAGGAACGAGCAAGCGCTCCTCATACAGTAAGTGCAGAGAGTATGTTTAGAGGTGGGAGTTTACAATTAAATTGAAATGTGTACTTCTTTATTTGATTCTTTTGACTTTATGAGGGCCATTCAAGTCAAACCGGGACTTTCGACTGCGCAGAATAACAGAAAGACAGTTATGTGTAGAGGTGTGGGAGAAAAATCAGTGATGTACTGTGATTCATTTATGTTTTGCATTTATATATATATATATATATATATATATATATATATATACACACAGAGAGGGTCAGCCATAAAATGTATACACACTGTATGTTATACATAATGTATACGTTCTTTTTAAGAAAAGAAAAACAGTGTGATATATATTATTTAACAATAATATTAATAATAGTATCACATTTTTAAAATAATATTATATATATATATATATAGCAATAAATTAAGTAATAAAATATTTATACAAATTTTTCTTTCTACATTTTCTGGCTGACATATGTGTGTGTGTGTGTGTGTGTGTGTATAAATTATATGTATATATTATCACTATCACTACTATAATTATATACATACACTATATGTATATGTTTTTATTATATATTTTTATGTTTTTGTTTGATAATGTTCACGAAAGTCACTTTATCTTTGACTAAATGTCTATACTCTTTTATTTTATATAAATATATTTATTGTTACTCTTTCTATATGTTTTTTTTTGTTTTTTACTCTCTACTTCTGTTATTTTCTTGTACCTAATCTCTAAGCTTTGGCAATACGAATTTTATATATGTAAATATTACAAATAATATTTAATTTAAATTAAATATTTGTCATGCCAATAAAGCACTTAAATCTTGAATATATACAGATTTGGGTTTTTCATGAGCTGTACGCCATAATCATCTCAATTATCATCTAAATCACGGCTTGAACTATCTTGCTTTGCATGTAATGAGTCTCTCATATTAGTTTCACCTTTTAAGTTGCATTAGTGAAATAAATGAACTTTTGTACGATATTCTAATTTTTTCGAGTTTCACCTGTATATATAAAATGTCTATGTGTGTGTCTGCATCAGGTCTGAAACGCTGGCCTCCCAGGAACTCCTTCAATGTGGAAATGGCTTGGAGCGAGGACAGGCCTGTACAGGGGATGTGGCAATAAAAAGTGTGTTCTCTCCCTGACGTGGGTGCTCGGGACCGGACTTACCATTTCTATTTCCTGGGAGACGCGACGCCTGCGTAGCTCCTCCATGCGCTCGCTGACGTCACTGAAGCACGTGTTGTAGTATTCGGAGTATTCCTGTGCTAGGTCATCGATATTCCCCAACGATCCATCCTGCAAACATACACGCTCTGATTAGATGCCGAACACCAACAAAGGTAATGTCATGGTGTGTGTGGATATACAGGTGTGGCAGAAATGATGCTGAAGTGTGTGAGAGGTACAGGTTACGGAAAAACCCCACACTCCTTACTGTGCAGTCGTATCACATGATGCTATTCGTTTTCATTTCAGCTCCTAACTAACATCACATACAAATATTCACGCATGTGCGCTAAACCATTCAGTCGTGATGTACTGTACACTCTGAGCGGAGTCACGCGGCTCCGTCGCCGTTTATCGGGTACAACAGCGGCCTCGCGGATTTAAATAAAACGTGATCGTGAAGAACGTGGGTTTTGAATCATGAACGATGGCGTGTTCTTCACCACAAAGCCAGATTCATTTACACATTCAAAAGCAGACTTAGACAGACACACACACACACACACACAAAGAACACAGTGACCCCTCCTTACCCTTACAGCTGTCTGGGTGTGAGAGCACATACATTCATCTATGGTGCTGCCTGCCTATGACCTCAACCCGTAGATCAGTGTGTGTGTGTGTGTGTGTGTGTGTGTGCACGTGCATGTCTTACACCACTACCTCGTGACTCAATCCTCATACTGAAATACAACTGAAAAGCCTTTAATAAACAAGCAGATGCCTGAATATCTCACACACACACACACACACACACACACACCAATCCCCCATGTAAGCTTTTCCCTGAGCTAGCTCGGACCTTCTGCTTATTCCCGATAGCCTTTAAAGCCTTTCACACTCGAACAGAAATGCCTCCTTCCTGCCCGGCAATGGCTCAGCCAAACACACACATCCTGTTATTGTGTGTGTGGGTCTGGGGTAGGAAACCGTGGGCCTCGCACACCCCGAAACCAAGCACGACTCCTGAACTCTTTACAGATTTACAATTTGGAGATGGGAGGCAGAGATACGCTCTCGGACACAGCGAATGGCTCATGGTCACGGTCATTACCGCGTCGTCTATTTCCGAATCTTTTCTTTTTTTATGGCCAGATCGGATTTGCATGTCGTGATGTTCACGTTCATAATTCTGTGTCCACTGAAAGAGATACGTCTGGGTTAAAACACGTCATGTTTGTGCAAGCGCCCGTTCGTTTAAAACAATGGATGCGATTTTATTAGAAATACACAAGGGATTTTGCTCTGGAGGACGGCAAGCAGTAAAGATGCAGAAACATTATTATTTATTTTTTACTTATATACGACTCCATTGGAAAAAGTTAAACGTTGCTGTTTCTCTATAATCCTGCAGTTGACGCGCTCTAAATTAATCACATGCTCGTCCTATCATCCGGAGATTGCTGGTTCGATCCCTGGGTGATGCTGCAGCCTCTCCGTAACCAGAGGTCTAGAGAAAGCTGATTGGCTGAGTGCTCCCAGCATGGTGGGATTGGAGGCACCTAGCGCTCTCACATCAATCACGACGCTACGGCTAATCATGGGCATCTGTGAGATCACGCGAGCAGAAGGAGCGGATGGCGCTGTCGTCCGAGTGTGTTTGAAAAGTGAGCGATCAGTTCGAAAAGACGCGGTCAGCTGGCTCAGTGGAAACACGTGATAGTGGGAGCCTCCTAGTGACGAGGGGAATTGGATACTTAAGGGCATCAACTGTTACATTAAACTTCCAGCTGCCTAACACGGTATTACTGCAAATCAATCCCTGCTATCCGTTATCACCCAAATGGGGATTGGGTTCCCTGGTTCTCGCTCATCAGGGACAATGTGATCATTTTGATTTGTACACATTTTTCACATTTCATACACATTTCCATAATTTCTCCTTTTGATTGTGTAAAGCTGCTTCGTGACAATGACGATTGTTAAAAGTGCTATACTGTACAAATAAAATTTAAAAATTTAACAGACAGAGTCGCGATGCAAATTGAATCAGCACCTAGATATCGTATCGGATGGCCCCTGGTGATTCCCGTCCCTAAGAAGCAGTTAGTCAGCTGTATTTTTTGAGATCCAGAATAAAAAAAAGGTCTTGCTTTAGCACTAAAGCAAAAAGTCGCATAAATTCAGATCTTTTTGTTCTCATTCAGGTCACATGACCACATATTGGATATGGATCCAATCTAAAACATCTGCAAATGATTCAGATCTGAAAAACATCAGATCTGTCCGTTCAGATGGCCCTAAAAATAAATGAACAAATTTATAATCTGTCACATTTTAAGGGAAAAAAAAAAACTGGATTCAGGCTGGTAATGTGAACACAACCTTCAAAAGTGTTATAACTTGTAAGTAACTTGTTTTATTTCTTCCAGTATGTGGCGGTATTGCACCAACTCATAATAAGAGAACGCGATACTTCTGCAAAACGGGAGGTTGTATTTTCTCCAAAGGCTGTGGTGTATTTTCAAAGTAATTTGTGGCTTTAGACCGTTTAACATCCGTATGTTCACTCCGACCCATGGATTCAATGCACTGACCGCCAGACATGGATTGAACCGCATAAATCGGTTTAATGGCGCAGCCCTTGATGTCCTGAGAACCTTGAGAACACACATCTTCTCGTC